>NC_141596.1:65945118-66306368 GCF_047967505.1 Dipteris shenzhenensis
TTGCAAAAATAGAGTAACCTTGGAGGATTGCTACCTCACACCATAAAGAATCAACCAGAGGGCATTTGCTGCACAATTAATGATCATTGGGAGTAGAAGACTCAGTGCAACTCTCAGACCAAAAAAAGCTTCACACCTCCAAGGGTAGTAGCATCTTCTCTGCCTCCAAAAAACATGTCCTCTTGAAAAACCCGACTGGTTTTTCTATAGTTTCTCCTCATTCCTTTGACCATTTGCTCTCAAAATTCACCAGCAGGTAGCCCATAGGGTCGCCTAAGTGCACCTCAAATTGTTTTTGAAATGGTGGCTCCAACAAGCTGTATCATCAGGAATGGCACGGGATAGGGTGAGTGTAAGCACGGGCTGTAGAGGCCATAATCCTTCAATTCCTCTCAAGTGGAAGTGCGCTTTAACTAGGGGAATCTACACCTGAAAGGGATGGAGCAATGGTTCATAGATGAAAGAGAACAAGCACTTGAAAATATTGTGGGAAGAAGAGGAAGAAAGGCTTCAAAAATTTCATGGTGAAGAAGATGATGACATGGCACTCAAGGAGGTCTTAAGGAGAGTGAACCAAGGCTCTCATACCACATGTTGGAGCTGCAAGAAGGATTGAGCAAGTGAAGCAAAAGAGAGAGTTTATTCAAGAGAGACAGGCCCAATATATAGGCTCCAGTTACATCCAGTAGTGACATCACATATGAGCTCACTAGAGCATCTAGATCCACAAATCTCTCAATCAGTTCCATGATTCTCTCAATCACACACCACACATCTAGATTCACTCAATCACACCTACTGACACCTATCCAGGCACACCATGTGTTCACACACTCACAACCTTAGACCTTAGGACTCTAGATCCCATTACATCAATTTGTCCTTCAAGGAGGGGGGCAGCAGGGGGGGGGGAGGGAGAGAAAAGAAGGAGTGTCATGATAAATGGGATATCAAGCAACCTTTTGAATCAAACCAACTATTTTCTTTCTTAAAATGAGAATCGTTAACCAAATACACTGTGTATATGATGACATTCCTATATGAGAGAACATGGCAATGGCTTTGATTTTTTAAAGCAAAAAAAAACAGGAGAGCTAGAACCACACCAAAATACCCAGTTTCATTTTGTGTGACACCCTTCTAGCTAAGAACATAAATTTTAGGACATATCGGGTTTAGCACATCAACCCCTAGCACAACCTTTTTATCATAAGAATTATCTTCTTTCTCAAAATCCACATCATTTACTCCATTCATCATGCACACAAAATCACTTCTATATGGAGAACATTATGATCTACTCGAATTTTTAAAGCCCCCAAAAAGGGGGAAAACTTAGCTAAGCACATAAATTATAAGTGCACACATGTCAGATTCTTTATTTGTGTAATTTCTTTGTAGCACAAGTAAAGTATCTTATCTTTTATCAGGCCTAATGGTCGAAGCACAAAAACTCAAAATTTACATGCACATGTCGAATTTTTCATTTTAGCCATTTCTTACTAGCATAAGTAAGCCATCATAACTTTTTTGGGGTCCAAATCATATGAAAATAAAGGACCAATGAGGATTACAAAATTTTATTAAACAATTTAAAGTATCCCTAGCCTAGCAACCATTTTTCTTTAGTTCTTTCATTAAGAGGATGATTAGTATATGTATGTGTGTGTGTGTGTGCGTGCGTGCGTGCATGCGTGTGTGTGCATGCACATATGTTCAATTGCTTAAAGACCCTCTTAATTGCGTAAAGGTAAGCTATCTTAACTTTTATAAAGGCCACACCATTCGTTAAGAAGAATCCAAGGGAAGCATCCCTTTTAATTGCCCACTCAACTTGCACACCTAGCTTATATACTAAAGCTTTGGAAAACAAGGCATGCACTTAATTTCATTTCCAATCTTGTGGTCGCATAGGCAATCTATGATGGCATAATGGCAATCATTTAGGAAATTAAAGGAGAATGTAGAAGAGAGGGGGAAGGAAAGAAGGCCCTCTCATTCCTCGCTAGCTCCTAGGTTGACAGACTAAGGTAGAACAAGTCACTGCATCCTCTAACATGATGGATTTGTCTCACTCCAGTACTCTTTGGTAAGCCAAAGAGGTTGTCGGGTGAATAGACAAGTCCATAACAGACCTAATGTCCTACCCATAATCCCATAGCCTTCTCCTAGCCATGCTAGCCTTGACGACCAAATGTAGCGAGATGGATCTAAGTGACTTAGGCAATGAGAGAAACCAGAATCCCGATCACTCACCTCTTGCAAGTGCACTTTGCGCATCGAGGTCCTAAGAGACCATCTTGGCAGGCGCCCATGCGCCCGCGCAACCTGAGAGGGAGAAAAAGAGCTCAAAGCTATGGCCATGTCTTCAATGCTGGTGATCAGAGAGGCTATGACTATGGCACTGACGATGGAGTTGCTCAAGCAATGTTCCTAGCCCACCTTGGGGCCTCGGCTAATTGCCTACATCCCCATATAAACACACGGGCCTTCCAATACAAGAGAGGCTTACCTTGCAAATCGCTTTGCCTATTGCTGCACTCGTCTTGCTCAAAGCCTCTCGCGTTGCTCTCATTCTGCTCGATGCTTCTCACATTGTCTCTCGATTTGGTCGATGCCTCTACCCTTGCTCTCGATCTACTAAACGCATCAGCTAGCTCCAGATAATGGAGCGAGCTCGACTCATGCAAAGGGGAGGCATAGAGAAGCATGCAACCTCAAGTTAACTTCTACCGACATGAACTAGAGTCCAAATATTTGCCAAAAAACTAAAATATACGAATGATACTTGGCCCAAAAGTGACTCCAAAGCCTCCCCTAAAAGGGCAAAAAAGCAATGCCCAAGTGATATTGTCACCTTGTTAGCACTGCCTTGCAAGGTAACGCTTTGCTCTCACTATTGAAAAAAGTGTCCCTCTTGCCGGGTGACTCCTTCCCCATACTCTTCTATGTTGGCTTTTAGCCCCTCCATATTTTGCTTCCTACAAAGTACTCACCCATTAATCTCGACATCATTTGAGTTTAGGAGAACCTAATGCAATGATGTGGCGGATGTGGCACCAGAGCTCTTTTTCGGTGCCTATAAACATATACGCCTCTTTTGTGCATGGGTAGAGCTCCGTCGTCCACAATCTCTTGAACTTTGGTTCACTCAGCTTTTCCGGCGGCGGCGGCGGCGGGGTGGGTCCTAGCCTCTTGAATGCACCCAGAGTATCCCCAGGCCACACACATACTCTCTCGTCCTTTAACTCATCTCTAAATTCCGAAAGAGAACGGAAACAGTGCCCACGACTCGCCACGAGTATGCAGTCTCTTACCTGTTTGGGAGCAGCTAAGGGACCAGGGCCTTTTTACGTTACAAAATCACATGGACCTTATGATGCCCCACGGAGGGGTGTCCGTCTCGAAAGATTCTGTTCATCGTCTCTTGCAGAATTGTCTAAAAATGAAAGACATAGAAGGTGGGAAGCGAGTGCTTTCCTTCTTGATCAGCTGTGGACTAGACTCGGAGGCCTCTTTTGGCGAGCAGCTTATTCGTCTGTTTGCCTCCTGCGGGAGCTTGAAAGAAGCCAACACACTTTTTGTAAAAATCCGGAACCCGAGTGTTCATACCTGGAATGCCATCATTTCAGCACATGCCAGGCTCGGTCAAAGTGAGGGGGCTCTCCAGTTGTACCACAAAATGCAGCAGGAGGGCAATAAGCCAGGAAAGTTCGTTTTTGTGTCGGTTTTGAAAGCTTGTGGAAACATAGAGTCCATAAAACAGGGCAGGCAGGTGCATGATCAGATCGCTAAAAATGAACTTGAGTTGGATGTGGTTGTTGCAAGCACCCTTGTTTATATGTATGCCAGATGCAGGAGCCTGGAGGAGGCCCGCAGGGTATTTGACAAAATGGGGGATCGGAATGTGGTGTCATGGAATGCAATGATTGCAGGGTACGTTCAGCGTGGTCATGCCATTCAGGCTCTTGAGCTTTTCAAGGAAATGCAAAAGGAAAGCTTAAAGCCGAACGAGGTCACCTTTTCATGCGTCTTAAAAGCTTGTGGCAGTACGAAAGCTATAGAGCAGGGCAAGCAGATACACGAACAGATAATCAATGGTGAACTTCGATCAAACTTGTTCATCGCAAGCTCCCTTGTTGACATGTATGCAAAATGTGGAAGCCTAGCTGAGGCACGAAAAGTATTTGACGAACTTCCAAACCGTAATGTGGTGTCATGGAATGCAATGATGTCAGGATATGTTCAATATGGGCATAGTCTTACCGCACTTGACCTTTTAGAGAAAATGCAACAAGAGGGCATGACGCCAGATAAAAGCACGGTCTCGTGCATTCTGAAAGCATGCGCTAGCATACAAGCAAAAAAAGAGGGAAAATTAATACATGACCTGGTCCTCACGAAGGGATTTGATGCAGATCTGATCGTCGCAAGTGCCCTGGTTGACATGTATGCCAAATGTGGTAGCTTGGAGGAGGCCTGCAATGTATTTGACAAATTGCCCAATCGAGATAGGGTGACTTGGGGTGCAATGATAGTAGGGTATGCTCAGCATGGGGATGGTGCTAGCGCACTTGAACTGTTTGAAAAGATGCAACAGGAGGGGATGAAGCCCGACGATGTTATATATTCATGCATCTTGAAAGCATGCTGTTTGATTGGATCCCTAGGGCAGGGCAAGTTGATACATGAACAGATCGTTGGACATGGACTGGAGACGAATTTGGTCATTGGAAGTGCTATTGTGGACATGTACAGCAAATGTGGGAGTTTGGAGGAGGGACGCAAAGTGTTTGACCAATTGCTTAAGCGTGATGTAGTGTCTTGGGGGGCAATGATTGCAGGATATGTCCAGCATGGAGATGGTCATCTTGCCTTGCAACTTTTTGATAGGATGCAGCACGATGACATAAAGCCAGACAAATTTACACTCTCATGCATTTTGAAAGCATGTGGTACCATTGAAGCCCTTAAAGAAGGCAAGTTTATACATGATCAGATTATTAGAAGTGGACTGGAATTAGATGCAATCCTTGGGATCAGCCTCATTGACATGTATGCCAAGTGCTGCAGCCTGCAGGAGGCTCACAAGGTGTTTGACGACGTGCATGATAGAGATGCAGTGACTTGGGGTGCAATGATTGCAGGATATGCACAGAGTGGGCAGTGGCTCCTCGCTCTTGAGCTTTCGAAAAAAATGCTGGAGGAGGGTGTGAAACCAGATAAGGTCACATTAGTATGCCTGTTCAAAGGGTGTAGTAGCATGGGTGCCTTGGGGCAGGCCAAGCTGATACATGACCAGATCATCGGCATCGGGGTGAAATCTGACATAATCATTGGAAACACACTGATTGACGTGTATGCCAAATGCGGCAACCTTGGGCAGGCTTACAAGATTTTTGGTGAATTGCTGGATAAAGATGTGGCCTCGTGGAATACAATGATTGCAGGGTATGTTCTGCACGGGCTTTACCTTTCTGCCCTTGAAGCTTTTGAGACAATGCAGAAGCAGCACACAGAACCAGACATAATCACATTTTCCTGCATCTTGAAGGCCTGTGGCAGTGTAGGAGCCTTGGGTGAGGGATACCTGGTACATAAGCAGATCATCACAAGGGGATGCGAGTTGAATTTGGCTGCTGGGAGTGCAACCATTGACATGTATGCCGGCAGTGGCAGCCTGGAAGATGCTCGCAGAGTGTTTGACCAAATGCCAAATCGAGATTTGTCGTCCTGGGGTACAATGATTGCAGGATATGCCCACCATGGGAACTGGAAGCTGGCTGCTGAATGCTTTAAGAAGATGCACGAACAAGGCTTGAAGCCAGATGGTAGGATTTACACTAGTATTCTAGTAGCCTGCAATCACTCTGGTGAATTGGAGGAAGGCCAAATTTACTTCAATTCTATGAAAGGAGACATGGAACCAAGTATTGAGCATTATAACTGCATGATTGACCTGCTGGGCCGTGCAGGTCAGTTGAGTGAGGCAGAACAGTTACTTCGAACTATGCCAATTCCACCAGACATTATTGGGTGGACATCTTTACTTGCCACCTGCAGAATATATGGCAATACAAAGCTAGGAAAGCAATGCTTTATTGAGGCTGTTCGGTTGGATCCCAATATTGCTGTGGGATACGTTCTCATGTCCAATATTTGTGTTGATGCTCACATGTGGAAGGATGCCCACAAACTTCAAGAGATGAAAAAATCTGCTGGTGTGTTTAAGAAGCCTGGGGCTGCTTTGATCGAGGTAAACGGCAAGGTTCATGAGTTCTATGTTAGGGATAAATCTGATCAATGCAATAATAGGATATATTGCAAGATAAAAAGATTAAGAGGTTTTTTGGAGAGAGAAGGACATATTCCATTGCTGGACATGTTGATTGAATCAATATTACAAGAGGATAAAAGAAATACCGTGTCTCAAGATGCTCAGAGAGTGACTGCGTCTTCTGAGCTTCCTGCTGCAATGGAAGCCACAGCTGTTCATCATCACAAAGTATGCACTCAATGTGACAATATCAGTGTGATTGTATCCAAGAATGAAAGACAAGATTTAGGTTCAAAGGATGCATGCTGCTTACATAATTGTCACAATGAGGATTTGTTGCTTTAAAATTAAAAACTGGCTTGAAAGCAGGTAACTCATTTTAGGTTTCCCCCCCGACCCCAAATGAGAGACATAACAAAGTAGGTAACTCATTTTAGGTTTAACCCCCCCCCGCCCCCCCCCTCCCCCCGCGGCCTGCACATTACAATTATTACAATTGCCGTTGCCAGCAGGCCTGCCCTAATCCTACGCTAGTGTCTGAAAAGGTAGTGGGGATATTGGAGCAGTATAAGGAAGCTTGTCGAGTGCGCTTCTATTTGCATAGATATTTCCACTTTTGATTAATTATGGTAGGTGAGATTAAAGGGATTGGGGGAAACAAGGCATACAAAATGGAACAAATAAAGCCCCCTAACTGTTACAGCACAAGGCACACAGTATTGGAACAAAAAAAAACCCATGCAATGGTAACCTTGTCTGAGCAACGGAATGTGGTTAGCGAAAGGGCTACATCTTTCTCTCGCTAGCCTATTATCCATGGCATTGATCGTGCCCTAGCTCACTACCGAAGACTTGAGTTATGCTATTTATCTGCTTTATTACTTGCGGCCTTGGCAACCACCAAGTGGTCAAACAATACAGCTGTAACCAATCCTCACTGAAGAGGCCGCATACAAGGAGGGGCTGCTGTTTAGGTGGACTGCTTATGCTAACTATCTACTTTCTTACTTATGGCCTTGGCAATCACCAAGTGCTCAAAAAAAACAACCGTAATCAATCCTCACTGAAGAGGTTGCATACAACCTGGGGCTATCCCTCAATGAATAAGTTAGCTGAAGAGCTGTAAAGTCCACGAAGGCTGAACTGCTGAGAATGTGCAAGCTGCTAGGGCTGGGAATGAGTCAGCGAGTCAAAGATCGGCCAAAACCAAGTTGGGTGAAAATTCAACATCGGCCAAAATGTAAATGTTGTTGCTTTTTGACCAAAAAGTCAACCATTCGTTTTTGGACCTGTTTTGTCGTTCGCTAGTTCTGTGCTGCTGCCTGTCGCCTGTTGGAATTGTTATCCCAGATATGCATAGTGATGCTCTAGAACCACGTATGCATGATCTGGAAGGATGTGGTAGATGGATGGCACAGGCCTATAGGTGCCTACGATAGTGGCATATTATCCCATTAAGCCACATCAAAACCTAACTAAACCACTTTTCTCATTTAAGCATGCCTCGTTAACTTGAGCATTATGAGATCCATGTTGAAATTCGAACAATGAAAGCTTTTTTTTCAAGAAAGAGACTTCTATTTAGAAACAATAAAGCTCCTAAAAACACCCCTAGAAAAAATACAAATAATCAGCAAAAAATGAGAATGGTGCAACTAACGAAGAGCCATGAGGGGCCTGTAGGGTAGGGAGAGAAACAAATCACTGTCCAAGTTCCTTATAATTGATGAGATCTTACCATAAGCAATGATTAAGGCTTATTGTAGCAAAATACAAGACAATGAACATAAGACAGCAATCGATTAACATCATGTCCAAGTTTAAATCTTTGTCCTCAACCCTAATCCTCTCCTTATCTTACACCCTCCACTACCACAACGTGACCACTACCAATCCCTCAAGGAGCTAGTGGTGCAAGCCTCCCTAGTATTGATAGGCCTTGGACCTGTTGCGGACCGTCGCCTTCCTTGTCACCTCGACATGAAGCTGCTCGGGGAATTCCTCCAGGCCTACAACTCAAACACCAACGTCGGCATCCTTTGCGACACAACAGACACCCACCACTTCTACCATTTCAATGTGGACGTGATACGCACTGCCTTC
Organism: Dipteris shenzhenensis; assembly: GCF_047967505.1. Taxonomy (NCBI): domain Eukaryota; kingdom Viridiplantae; phylum Streptophyta; class Polypodiopsida; order Gleicheniales; family Dipteridaceae; genus Dipteris; species Dipteris shenzhenensis. Next base: position 65,953,499 of record NC_141596.1, read on the forward strand.
GACCTCCCCGTCTGCAGAAAAGTCCTCCGAGAAGAAAAAGCTACACAAAGCCCTCGGCCAGACCTGCAAGTATAACCGGAAGAAGAGCAAGGGACACATCCACTTCTCCGAAATCACCAAGACAGAGTTGGAGAAATCTGCACACGTGCTCCATTGGTTGACCCAGGTCAAGCATACGGACCACCACCAATCAATCGTGCCCAACATCGCAAGATTAGCAGCACCACAGGTGACCAACTGGGCGCCTTTCGATTATCTTATCATGACTCTGTCAAATTCACCTCAAACGAAGATAATTGAGTCTCATAGAACATCTATGTGTCCAAGGTATCCACTTTGGTTGGTTTTAAACTTATCCCAAGAGTAGACATTGCATAGAGCGTAGGAAAAGGAAGTTAGAATTGTGGAACGAACCTTAAAATGCCATGGATATATTCATTTTAAGTAGAGTACAACATTCTTTCTGACCCCAATCTAGAATGTTTCAAGTTGTATTAATCCCCGAATATGATAAAGAAAAAGAAGGGAACTACAAACATCTTCCATAGACAATCAGGATTGTTTGACATGACTCATGAGGTTTTCGAATGTGTTCATTAGAGCATTGTTGGAGTAGTAAGAAGGATTCAGCAAATGAAGCAAAATGGAGTACTTTATTCATGAGAGCTATGCCCAATATATAGGCACAAGTTACATCTAGGAGTGACCTCATATGTGAGCTCAGTAGAGCATCTAGGTCCATAAATCACTCCACTGATTTCTCAATCAAGCCCATGAATCTCTCAATTACACTAGAACCTTCTACTCTAGCACACCTACTCTCACACACTCCTAGCCCATAGGCACACACCCATACATCAATTTGTCCTTCATCCCCCCCACAAATTGATGACCTCGTCCCTCAGTAGTAGTACATGGGATGCTCCATGGCTTGCCCACCATCATGTGGCAACACACATGGCCCCACTCCTAGGACTCTTGGTTTACAACTGGGGGAGAGACAATGAATCCCCATGAGTACAACCAAGAAAACTCTCAAACAAACGACTAACAATCATTTAAGGATGGACTATCCATGGCAGAGAACCATTATTGACCTCACACACAAACTACTTAGAAAACATATGGGTCATTACCCTTGTCAAAATTGACTTGGGTGGTAAAAGTGGTGAGAGCTTTAACATCCTCTGGTTCTTCTTCTTCTTTTGTCTCTGCTTCCTCCACAAGGTTTGCTGAACATTTCTTCTTTGCATAGCATTCTTTTTCAAAATGTCCAGATTTTCCACAAAAGTTGCACTTCATCTTGCTCTTGCCCTTGAAGTTGCTTTTAGTCAAATATGCCCCATGTTCTTTGTAGTCATTCCTCTGTTTGATTTTCCTTTCCTCTTCCAAGAGGGATGCCTTAATTTCCACCAAACTAATCTCTGGTATATTGGTGAGAGTAGTGACAATAGTGCCATATTCCTCAGTTAGGCTTCTGAGTTAGATAGCAATTACAATGTCTTCATCAAGATAAAACTTGATGCCAGATAACTGAGTCAGTATGCTATTTATGGAATTTAAATGTGAAGAGATGAATTCTTCTCTATCCAATTTCAGATCAAAGAATTTGATGAGCAAGCTAAACTTGGAACATCTCCCCTGTGCTCCAAAGACAAGCTCAAGATGAGTCCATGCAACATGAGCAGTCTCACAGCCATCAATGTGGTGGATAAAAGAATCACTCAATACAAGAGCAATTATGGCTAGTGCTTTTTCATCCTTAGGAAGCCATAAAGTTTCTCCTTTCCTAGTTGTTGGTTTCTTATCTTTTCCATTAGCCACATTCCAAATCCCCTTTTTCATGAGAATAAATTTCAGTTTGGTTTGCCAAGTATGAAAACCCTCTCCCTCAAACTTATTTATCTTGATTTTAGAGGCCATAGGGAAGGTCTTACCCCACTGATGTAGCAGTGTCTAATCCCTTTATAAAAAATTAGTCTTCAAAGAAATCACCTTCACCATATAAATGCAAATTGCTAGATAAAAATTCAGAAAAACCTAGTTGTTTGTTATATGCATAACCAGTTGGCTTTTCCCAAATCCTCTTAACTGCGGTCTTCTTTACCTTGTACTTTGTCCTTCTTGTAGTCTTCTTCAAGTGCTTAGCATTGGAAGAGCATTGAGAACTTGGCATTTTGACAAGATATCAATGCCAACTGAACTTCAAACTAAAAGAGCATTCTCTGAACTATAGTTTAGCCTCACTTCATACCTCAAGCATCAACTTTAGCATCAAACTTAAAGAACTGTAAAAAATGCTTGCAGAAAACAAAGCAACCTTGGAGGATGAAATTCGACTAGATGAGAGAGCTCTTTGAGGGCTATTAATGTGTAATGAAAGGTCTACTGATGGAGAATACCCAATACCAAGCTTGAGCAAAAGTCGTGTCAGGTCGCCAAAGCCAAAAGCTCCAATGCTGACTGGTTTTTTTGTCAATACGCCTCAGTTACTTGATCATTTGCCTTCAAACTTCATCAGCAGCTAGCTCTTAAGGTCGCCCAGCCTCCCCTAAGAGGGTTTTGCAAGTCTTGTCCCCAGCAAGTCGCATTGCTCGAAGTGGCACGAATTGTGGATAGTGTTGGCACGGGCTGTGGAAGCTTCTATTCTCTAATTCCTCCTAGCCAAGGATTCACCCCATCATGGAGATGCTCGACCTCAAAGGGTGCGGGAAATGGCTCAGAGATGGAGGAGAACAAGCTTAAGGAAATTTCGTGGGAAGAGAGGGGAGAAATCCTTCATTGTGAAGGAGATGATAACATGGCACTCAAGGAGGTCTCAAGAAGGGTGAACCTGGCTCTTATACCACATGTTGGAGTAGCAAGAAGGATTTAGCAAATGAAGCAAAATGGAGTACTTTATTCATGAGAGCTATGCCCAATATATAGGCATAAGTTACATCCAAGAGTGACCTCATATGTGAGCTCAGTAGAGCACCTAGATCCACAAATCACTCCACTGATTTCTCAATCAAGCCCATGAATCTCTCAATCACACTAGAACCTTCTACTCTAGCACACCTACTCTCACACACTCCTAACATAGGACTCCTAGCCCATAGGCACACACCCATACATCAATTTGTCCTTCAAGCATCAACCATGTTAATATGGACATTTATTGACTGATTTCATCCATGCTAGTCCTTAGAGGACTAACGAATTCATGGGCTCATGGAGCTTCCTTTCACATCAGCTAGAGTAGCGATTGTAGGTAGCTTAAAGGATCCAGAAGTCGATAGAGACCTTGTAGACGATGAGATTTTGAATTCCCTTGTGTTACAGAAGAGACGGACATTTGATAATCCGGACTACATAGAGAGTACACCTATTAGAGGCTGTGGCTTTGGGAGGGCCACCCTTTGAGCTAGTTGTTAAATCTAAGAGAATGATTCTAGCCATCCTGAGTTAAAGAGGAAGGTGTAGGTGCCCTTCTCCTACCCCGTCCAAATAGGTAAAACACTTGCTACTAACTGCCTCCCCATGCAGGCCATTGTGAGAGGAGTATTGTTTGGAGCAAACGGTGTAGACTAACCTCTAGCAAAGGAGGATCTCTGACTCATGGAGGCCTCCCCGTAGGACCATGTGTCTTGTGCATGGTGTACCTAGGGTTGGATAGCAGGTGAACATGGGTTACGGGATAGCATAGGGCTGGATGGCTATTTTTAGTCGAGATTGCTATATATAGAGATTGATTCATATATAGTGCTCGCTTTATATGGAGGGAGCTATTCATAGCATTGTGCTATCTATAGTGAGTTTCCTTCTATATAGAGAGAGGACCAGTGCTATTGTGTAGTTTTAGTTGAGCGCTCCTCAACTGATGGATGGGGCTTGGACCCAAGCCAAGACTCTGGCCATCTACATGGCAAATCATAGGTGGTGTATCGAAGGTCCTCTAGATGAGCTCAGGAGGCATGGGACACCTGATACGAGCCTATAGATGAGTCGAGCTATAGCCCACGTGCTCGGGGGTGGTCGGGAGGATCGAGGGGTCTGCGCTATGATTCTGGTTGGATTGAGGATGAGATTCTAGGTCACTAATAGGGTCAGATCTTGCGGGGTCGTGTCATTTGGTATCAAAGCCGTCCTATCACAATTGAATTCAACGCAAGGTATGCAGAAAAGATGTCTTCCAGGTACGCTTTTTGAGATTGCTCTTACAAATCTGAATTTTCGCTCATGTATGGGCTGAATCGTTGGCTGATGATGTGCACTCATGATTGGGAAAGTTGTGGAAGAAATAGAAGTCGATAGGCTGTGTGCTCTCTCTCGATTGCTACGTGTTTGGAAATCGAGATTCCCTGAGAAGGGTAGGCGATGAGAAGACTAATGTTTCAGCAAGAGATATGAGTATGTGTTGTTTCTGACCTATAACTTCCCACGCTTGGGTTGTTGATGTGATTGGCTGTGTGGGGAAGAGTGGGCTGGTTAGGGAAAGAATTCGCTCTAGGTCTCAAGGATGAGATTCCTACCCTAGTGACCTAGATTTACTGCAGTTGAGAAGTAGGAGGAAAGAGAGGGCATTCATAAGCCCACAGAGCGGCTTGTCTAGGAGATTCGGGCATCAGAGACGGGCGATAAGATTGGGACAGGCACTTGGCTTTGGAAAGGAGTGTATGGCCTGATTTCAGCATGTTTTGGCTATTTTTGGCTAGCTGGAGAAAAGCGGGACAGGAGCAAAACTGTTTTTTGTTAAAAAAGCAGGTTGCTTTTTTGTTTTTCCCTAGCAAGGAAAGCACTTGCTCTAAATCAAGCACCCACCCTAAATTTACCTAGCTTTTGATGGCCCTTCATAGGCTATTTATATACCCGGGATTCCTCTCTCTCTCTCACTTCAACACTTCAGCGCATGAAGATGAATTTCCCACCCTCTTTCTGTTTGAGATCAGCCTATCAGATTCTGCCATCTTTCTTGCTGTCCTTTACCCGCCTCCTTCCTTGATTCCATGCAACACCAGATTCTCTTTTGCTAGTGTGAAGAGCACGTGTTTGGACGCAGATGTTTTTCTTCTAGTCCCTCTCCCATGCGAGATATTTTCCAGCCATGGAAGGACAACAAAGTAACGAGATACCTATATTGGATTACTGTTTTATCAAGATGAAGGACGAGGCTACATCGGAGATTATTCCTCGTAGATCTCATGACCTGCTACGAGAGATGGATTCCTTGATGGATGAACTCTAGGTAGCTCTTCACTACTATAAAACCCCTCAGTACCAGAAATATATTCACGAAGGCTCATGCTGTTCTAAATGTAGACAGCTTGTCTTAGAGTCTTTATACCGCTTCCGAGTCATTGAGAAGCGATGAAGAAGTTGAAATCCTCAGTTTTGATAGACACCTTATTATTTTTGGCTCGACTGGATCTTTTGAACCACTCTTGGTTCAAGATGTTTCCCAATTTTGTATGAATTGTAAACTATCTTGTTATTAAATTGACCAGGTTTTGGTTAATTTGGTTTCGATTTGTAACTAGTGGCATCTATAATTTGATGGTTTTTTTTCAAATTATACTTTTTATGCATATATCTTGAAGTTTTTTAGATATATGGTACATTGATGGTGCCTGAGTATTTGTTACATATTAGACCGGATTTAACAAAGGCAAATTATTTGCAGTATACTTAGGTGGTATGGGACACTAAGGTATGTTACATTGAAGATTCTCTGATGTGGTGGTATAATCCATCGTGAAACCATACCCAACGACCTCTAGGGTGAAGTACAAGTAGGCTGAATTGAATTGGGGGCAACCTGATTAGATTTTTTTTACGAGGGCTAAGATTCTTTACCCTGAGAGAAGCCATGTATTTTTTGGGTTCGACCTTGGAGCTCCATAGTCTAGACTCAATCTCAAGGAGGGTTACCACATCTCTTCTAATGATGGTCTGTCAGTGCCTTGTTTGGAACTTGGTGTTCCTAGATAAGAGATCCTAAGAACTAGATGATCCTGTGATAGGAGCGGTTTATTGTGCACAAGTTCATACAAGATATCCGATAATGGATCTTGTTTAAGAGATCTCGGATTGTCTATTTCCGTACTCTTTGGATCACATAGGATGTTACTCCTATGATGGTTGACTATATACATGTCTAGAATAGTACCATTGATTGGATATAGCCAACTGAATTTTTATTGATTATCCTCATGTAGGGGGCATTCTGAGGATAGATCAAGGGACCATATCTTTGGTCAGAATTTTGCCCATTGATACTTCCATGAAGATTCTTCCATCATGAGTTATGAACTGATACCTAATTGTTCTGCGATGGAAAGTCTATCACCCAAGAATTTGAATTACAAGGGTATTCTGTTGAGGGATTTTCTGAATACTAAGTAATTCAAGAAATTAAAGTTGATAGAAATTGCAACCTAGGAATTGACCTCGAGGGGCTCAATTGATGGGGTTGTTCGAACAATGATTCCTCGATCTCAACCTAAGATTTTTGAGTTCACGGGTATTCAACATGATGAATATTTTTTCGCGAATTCCCAATTAGAACTCAATAGATAAGGTTGATAGAATCATTTGCCTACAGGTACAGATTTTACCATGCTTTGTGTACGGATATGTCAACGGAACTAACTCTGTGGATTTAGGGGTTACTTGATTTCTCAAGGAGAATACTGGACGATACGTAACCTTGTTTAGATTGAGAGATTTACTTTTCTTGGGTTGGTTATCAAAGATTGCGGCTTTGGCCTTAGATTCTCTTTGATTTGAATCTCATGGAAAGTATAGCACACTCAAACTAATAGTCAGTATAATTATTGGCATTGACTCATCTTCACAGAGAGTCTTCAAGCTTTCTGGTGAACTCAGGAGTGAGTTCTTAGAGGAAGAATGTCATGTGCATGGTGTACCTAGGGTTGGATAGCAGGTGAACGTGGGTTACGAGAGAGCATAGGGCTGGATGGCTATTTTTAGTCGAGACTGCTATATATAGAGATTGATTCATATATAGTGCTTGCTTTATATGGAGGGAGCTATTCATAGCATTGTGCTATCTATAGCAAGTTTCCTTCTATATAGAGGGAGGGCCAATGCTATTGTGTGTAGTTTTAGTTGAACGCTCCTCAACTGATGGATGGGCTTGGACCCAGGCCAAGATTCTGGCCATCTACATGGCGGATCATAGGTGGTGTATCAAAGGTCCTCTGGACGGGCTCAGGTGGTATGGGACATCTGGGTTAGATACAAGCCTATGGATGAGTCGAGCTGTAGCCCATGTGCCCGAGGGTGGTCAGGAGGATTGAGGCGCCTGCGCTATGATTCTGGTTGGATTGAAGACGAGATTCTAGGTCAGTGATAGGGTCAAATCTTGCGGGGTCGTGTCACCATGGCTGGGGACCCACCCACCCTAACTTAACCAACATGAAATGCAAAATAAGGGCTCCTTAGAGCCCCCATTTTCCTTTTCCTTCCCCCCACCCACCGACCCACAAACACCAACATACCCCTACCCAGGTATACCCAACCCCACACAAGAGCCCCCATTTTTCATTTCCTTCCCCCTACCCACCCACCATACCCCTACCCACACACCCCCACACACACACACCCCCCCACACACCATACCCCTACCCACATATACTCACCAACCCTAAACCCACCCCAACATTGGAAATGGGAAATGGGGGCTCTTAGGAGCCCCCATTTTTATCGATACGGAGCAATGGTACATACCACTGTTGCACAACAGAAGATTGGAAGATGGTTGCAGAGTGCCTATGGAGCTGTCTCACACCCCCAAAGGATTTGGCAGTGCTCCCTCAAGGTTGTCAAGAGGATGCGATGGATCTGTAGGGTATTTACATGGGGTATGTCCGCTGGTTGGCAGAGGGGGGCATTTCCATAGACATGATCTTCCTTGGTGAATGGGGGGAGTGCATCACAGGCCAAGAGAGACAAGATTTAGTGCCTCCGTCCTCTCAAAGTGTCCAATTTTGAGTGGATATCGGCATTCCCACAGTCCAATGTATTGCCTTGACTGTGACCTCAAGAACACCAGCATTGGCAACGACTGTTCTAATGTAGGGCTGTGAGGTGTTGAATCGTGGCACTACCTAGCCCTGTAGGAAGAGGAAATTACGAGACAAGAAGCAAAGAAGGCTCTAATGGATGAAATTGGTTGCTTAAAGTGTGATGGTGATGGGTTCTCTCAATTGAGATACAGAAAGCTTTTTGGTCTCTGATGTAGCAATGTAGCTCTCTGTTTGCCCATTGACTTGATGTGCTACATGACTGCTTCTCCATCACATCGACTTTGCCTCCTTCAATTTAGCTGCTGCTACTTCGCTCTTCTTGGTACACTTTTTCACTCTCTCACTACCTCAGAGCTCTCATCCAACCCCTTGACCTACGATTTAAACAGTAACAGAACTCATCTAGAAACAGCAGATTCAGAAATCACACCAGCTTGTTTTTAGCAGCAGATTCCCCATTATAAAGCAACTCACATAACTCAAAATCAGATTCCAACTCATGTTCCCCCGCCTAAATCTCATCTATTTTGCCCATTATAAAGCAACTCACATAACTCAAAATCAGCTTGTTTTTGGCAGATTCCCCATTATAAAGCAACTCACATAACTCAAAATCAGTATCCAACTCATGTTCCACCGCCTGTAGCTAAATCTCATCTATTTTACCCTCAATCTGGAGGGACATTTTATATAGAAGGGAGACTCGCTCCTATGATGCACTCTGTACACTGTCACCGCAATTGCACTTACCTTCCTTGGCGAAATGAATTCCCTACAACAATAGTTTGCTGCTCTGTATTTTAAAAGCGAAGCAGCTGCATGAGAGTCATCACAAATCCAGAAATCAATAACACGTATCGATGACCCATGGGGGGTGTTTACCAGGGCACACACGATATCCAACTTCTCATTGTGCCTACATTTTCAGCTTTCTTTGCATCATCGGACATGTTCTGCAACACACACTTTAACTCGGGGGCATACACTTCCTCCCCAAATTTGAAGGCAAGGTCGTTTGCTTCACATATGTATATATATTTTCTTTGAGAATGTCGTAAATCGCCTGCCACAAAAGCATGCACAAATCCGCCAACCTCAGTCCAAGTCTGTCCTGGCTTTTTCAATGCTTGTTGTTTCACTCTCATTGCCTTGATCTTCTTCTCGTCTTCCTGCATGTGAGCACCTGCATAGATGTTCGACATTAAGACATAAGCTGTAGAATCCTTTTCATCCAATCGCATTGCATGTTCAAAGGCCCATCTTCCAAGCTCCACGTTACCCCACTTTTGACATGCACCCAACATAGTATGCCACATCACAAGATTAGGTTGGAAAGGCATCTTCTCCACCATTTCTACTGCCTTGTCTAATTGGCCTGCACGGCCAAGGAGATCAACCATGCAATTGTGGTGATCAATGGTTGGAGTAATGCCATAGTCTTCACTCATAGCCTCAAAGTAATTATGTCCGTTGTCCACAAGACCATCATGACTGCATACAGTAAGCACGCTACGGAATGTGACCCCATTTGGCATAATGCCTTCTCTTCTCATTCTTTCAAGCATGTGGAAAACAATCTTACCTTCTCCTAGCTGGGCATATCCAGCAATCAATGCAGTCCATGAGACTACATCTCGAACTGACAGCTTGTCAAACACTTCCCATGCCTTTACAAGCCAGCCAGATTTTGCATATATGTCAACTAACGTGCTGCCAACAACAGGATCTCTATCAAATTCCTGTCTTTTAATCTCACCATGTATTTCTAGGACCTTATCCATGGCCCCCATGCCACCACAAGCTTTTAAGCTACAAATAAACGTGACAGCATCTGGAGATACACCCTCCAGTTGCATCTGTTCAAAACAGTTTAGTGCTTCGTTACCAAGCCCGCACTCAGCATATCCTGCAATCAACATGTTCCACAACAATAAAGCTCGAAATGGCAGCTTGTCAAACAATTCCCGTGCTTTTGAAAGCAAGCCACATTTGGCATACATATCAACTAAGCTGCTGCCAACGAAAGGATCGCTTTCCAATTCTTGTCTAGTAATGCCTGCATGTATCGCTTGGCCTTTGCCTATGGCTCCTATACTGCCACACGCTTTCAAGATGCAAACAAATGTGACCGCATTGGGAGAGACCCTTTCCAGTTGCATCTGTTCAAACAAATTCAGGGCTTCCTCACCAAGCCCGCATTCAGCATATCCTGCAATTAGTGCAGTCCAGGAGACTACATCTCGAGTTGCCAGCTTGTCAAACACTTCTAGTGCTTTTGCAAGAGAGCCACATTTGGCATACATATCTACCAAGGTGCTGCCAACAAAAGGCTCTCTTTCCACTTCCTGCCTGGCAATCTCCGCATGTATTTCTTGGCCCTTGACTATGGCTCTTATGCTTCCACAAGCTTTCAAGCTGCAAACAAATGTGACAGCATCAGGAGAGACACCCTCCAGTTGCATGTTTTCGAAAGTCTTCAGTGCTTCCTCACCAAGACCGTGTTCAGCATACCCTACAATTAGTGCAGTCCACACAACTACATTTCGAACTGGCATCTTGTCAAACACTTCCTGTGCTTTTCCAAGCAAGCTGCATTTTGTATACATGTCGACCAAGGCGGTGCCAAGAAAGGGATCTCTTTGCAAATCCTGTCGAGCGATCTCGGCATGCATTTTTTGGCCTCTTTCAGCATTTTTCAGCCTAGCACAAGCCTTCAGTAGGGCGACAAAGGTATATCTGCTAGGATGTACAGAATCCTCTTGCATTTTCTGGTGCACACTGAGGGCATGCTGTGATTCCCCACGTTCAACATAACCCATGATGAGAGAAGTCCAAGAATGTTCATTCGGATCAACCAACCTGTTAAAGACCTCCTGGGCATTGCCCATGCTTCCACATCTAACCAACATTTGGACAAGGTAGTTTCCAAGAGACCTATGAGATTCCAGCCCATTTTGGCACATGTAAGCATGGAAGCGCTTGGCATATGCTAGATTTTTATCTTTCCTGCACTTCTGCAAGATGCATGTAAGTTTCTCACACGGAGCCAGCTGGGGCATCCGTTCCAAAGAGGTGAGTGCCTCCTCTAAGCGGAGCATCTCCAGTTATAGTTTTTTAGATACAAGTCCTCCAGTCCTAATGCAATTGCACTCCGATAAACGAAACTTTGACCGGCCACCGACCCACTGGACGCTTTGGACCCGCGGACTCGCAAATAGTTTTGCAGAGTATGACCACAATAAGAACCCATTGCCAGTAGTGCGTCGGTATTGTCCCGAAATGCCTGAACGCCAAAGTTTAGAGCTACTGCGAGTAGAGGGAGCCGTGGTATCATTGTGGTATCATTCACCACGGCTGTCCTTAATCCGCCCCAGGCGTCCCTTAAACTGTACATGTTGCACAAACAGTGTCCCCAGCTGTCACGGAGTTCCTGGAAGGCGATGGCAGCACATCGCCTGGGCTGTTGGTCCATTAGTACAAGTACAAGTGAGTACATTCAATGTAAAGTTTTACAAATTTTTTAAAAAACAATTCTCAGGAAAAAAAGAATGTATGTACAAGTGTATGTGTGTGGTGCATATGTGGATATATGCAATATGAAACCATTGTTTACATATCAATGCCATGTTTTTAAAAGGGAGGATAAGATGAGTATAGCAATTTTTGGCCTACCACAGGGAGGCCTAACTGAAGGCAAAGGCGATTCAAAAGCAAAAATGGCCATTTTTTATTTTGATTTTTTTCTTCCTATTTTTTTCCTCCACATTTTTAGGGCCTCTCTCTCTCTCTCTCTCTCTCTCTCTCTCTCTCCCCCTCTCCCTCATCCCTTTCAATTCATCATCTCTGCCCTCTTTCGCTATTTGGATCTCCGGCAGGCCTTATGAATGATTTAGTATCATTCACCTTGTTTTTTTACATCGACATTTGCAAACAAAAGTGTTGCAACTGTTACGGAAATAGGGTGAGTTGTTGAAGCTGTTTACATTGTGTTTTTTTAAAGAGAAACCGTGGTGGTGTTTCTCTTAGAGAAAACGAAAGCTATGAAAGAGGGCTCCCAAAGTCATCTACTTTGTAGCTGCTGTGAGCTTCTTGTAAGTGATTGCATATAGGTAGGACCTTATTCTTAAGCCTTTTAAGACTAGTAATCTTTATTTTATTGGTACCTGAGAGATGGTCAGTTGTGAGTATGGTTTTGCACTCAACGTGTAGGCTCGATAATATGCAAGCATTGTTAAATTGTTTGGGCTCGTGCCTTGTCATAATTTGGTAGATGTTGTACTTTAGCAGCGGTCTTTGAAGTAGTCATAATGTAGTCTTGGATGTCTGGAATGAACATGCAATTTCATTAGACGTGTGTTTTATTAGTGCAAACCACGACTAAATACCACAGTAAGTCCAAACACTTTAACAAGTATCTAATTGTGCATGACATAAACACATTCAATTTTAAAAATTAAGAATCTTTGCTATGGAACTGAATATTGATTTTGTTGATAGGTGGATAGAAAGGAACTTACACTGAAGGGATGAATTGTGGGATATGTATCGGCATGAGGTAGGCAAGGTATGCTATTGTGGTGCCAAATATGCTATCTTGCAAATGAGCATTTGTCCATATATGAACTAATTGTGAGTTATATACAGTTGTTGATTGTTTAAATGTGAGCTTCAAGCTAAAGTTCTCAATGAGCATTTGAAATTTTGATTATTCTAGAGTGTATCTATGTTTAAGTCGCCAAGCACGATTATTGGACATGTTGTTGGTGAGACCATTAGCACCTCGTGTAGATATGTACCAATGTTTGCTCTTGGAGAGCGATATGTCAAAATGATAAATACTGAATTTCTTGTACAAGGGTTGATGTATACTGCAATGAATTCATTTTCATTTGTAGTGTTAACTTGGACAGTATGGTTGCACCCACCATGGCTTTCCATCAAGTGTGCATAGGATGGGGGTGCATTGCCATGATACGACTCAACGACCTTCACTAGTAGGCCGTTCAAATCTAAGATTACATCTCTTCTTTCTTGATGGAGAGGCACTGATACCACTATCGGTGGCATCACTAGAGGTGGAGGCCTGGACCAGGAGCTATGGGTGATCCATCAAAGGGATGTCTATAGGTCCTGAAGGCTTTGGCTTCAGTCTTTCCAATATGTCCAGACACCTCTTGTGAATCCGATCCCATTTTTTTTCTTCCCTCCTCTGTTGCCTCTTCTACCTCCTAGCGATACATTTTTGGCATGCTTTCTTTTCATGGTCGCTGTGCTGATGTGGATGGCCAACTACAAGCCTGCTTCCCTTTCTGCCACATACATCGAATCTTGGACCACATTGTCTGGTTCCCTTTTTGTCACATACATCGAATCTTGGACCACATTGTCTGCTAAAATACATCTGGATAGATAAACATGATAGGTTTAAGTACAGGATTCCAATAGTCAATCACATTTTAAATACAATTTTCAGAAATAGTATATCTAGATAGTAATTAAAAATAGGTTTAAGACCAGAAGTTAAAATAGATTTTAAATACAAATGATAAATAAAATTTAAGAACACATGTTGAAATACCTATTTTAACTATTCTGGAATCATTCAAATCTGGGCATTTTAGATTGAAGGACACTTGGACAACTCAAATCATCTAGATTGACATTGATGATGAACTAGTTCAAATCTTACTACATACAAGATAAGCTCAATGACAAATAAATCCATTGCAGTGTGCTAACACTCTTAATTGAAAGCACATGTAAAGCAGAGACGGAATTTCAATTGTGTAACCACAAAATCATACAACTCCCAGTGATGGAATCGCAAAATGCTTCAAATTGATAAACTTTGCATAGATCCATACAAATCTCAGAATATTGAGTTTTGTCGAAGCCCTTGATACTGATCAGCATGCCCAATAATAGATACAATGTAAGCTATAAGTCTTCACTGCCCATAGGGCCATCTGGGGCTACAACTTCTTGCAAGCTCTGGGCTTGAAGTGGGGACCGTGTGAGGGAGTTGTTTTTGCTTTTGGACCAACAGCACTACCTCGTGGAGGCATCGGTGTACTCTGCTTTTCTACTGGGATATCTACAGGCTTGGCACTAGAGCCTACAGCAACTGCAAGACTTTTTTCCTTTTGCTCCCTACTAGCGGCTCCGCTCTTGATCTCTGAGGTTCTTCTGCACCTTGAGACATGTGAAGGCACATACTATAAATTTTAGGCACATGTTCATCTAAAGACTCTAAAATTACTAAAATGCCAAAACTGTCTCACCTTTCTCCAATCCATCCATCTTTCATTTCTTTGCTCTTTTACCAACAAAACTCTACAGCAGTAGGTCATCCTCCTCTATAGAAACATCCTGCCCTGAAGGTTCATCCTCCCCTATAGGGGATTCTCTTTCTCTTTCTGTTCAGCTGAAGGGGAATTCCCCTTTCCACTACTATGCATTTCACTGACATCCTTCTTCCCTATAAAGGAGTCAAGCAGAGACAAATGGTCACACTTAGACCACTTCTGTGACGAACCTGCTTGAGACATTTGATGCCCTGCAAGTAACAAGAGTCAAGTGACTGAATGTTAACAAGACTTAAATGCATGAAATAGTTTCTAATAGTGCTTATGTTATTTGCAACTCTTGTTTAAGCTCTAATAGTGCTCTACTAGTCCTACTTCATGCTGTAATTATGCTTTTTAGTGCAAGTTAGTATTCAATTAGTGCTATAATAGAGTGCTCTAATAGAGCTTTCTACATTTTAGTACTCTAGCAGTGCTCAATCAGTACTTACTAGAGCCCCAGTACCTGCTGTTTGTCCTCTAATAGTGGTCAAATAGTGCTTGTTATTAGTGATCTAATAGTGCTCTAATAGTGCTTCTTAGTGCACTGATAATTGGTATGATCTATGCTAGAACTTACTAGAGTTCCATACCTGTTAGTCCTCTAATAGTGCTATAGTAGTGTTGTGATAGTGTCCTCCAAGACTATGCTATAACTTGATATAGTCCAAGTGCCTAGTACTACTCTATTAGTGCTCTAATAGTGCTATAATAGTGCTTGTTAGTGCACTATTAGTGTTGGTCAGAGCTATGATAGAACTTCTTAAGAGTTCAAGTACATGTTAGTCCTCTAATAGTGCTCTAATAGTGTTTTAATAGTGTCCTCCAAGGCTATGCTATAACTTGATATAGTCCAAGTGCCTAGTACTACTCTATTAGTGCTCTAATAGTGCTTGTTAGTGCACTTAGTGTTGGTCAAAGCTATACTGGAACTTCTCAAGAGTTCAACTATATGTTAGTAATGTAATAATGCTCTAATAGTGTTGTAATAGTATTCTCCATGGCTATGCTAACTTGATATAGTCCAAGTGCTTGGTACTACTGTAATAGTGCTCTAATATTGATCTATTAGTGCTTGTTAGTGCACTACTAGTGTTGGTCAAAGCTACACTAGAACTTCTCAAGGGTTCAAGTACATGTTAGTCCTCTAATAGTGCTCTAATAGTGTTCTAATAGTGTTCTCTAAGGCTATGCTAGAGTCACACTGGAACTTTTCAAGAGTTCAAGTACATGTTAGTCCTCTAGTAGTGCTATAATAGTGTTGTAATAGTGTTCTCTAGGGCTATCCCAAAACTTGATATAGTCCTAGAGCTTGGCACTACTCTGTAATAGTGCTTGTTAGTGCATAATTAGTGCTGGTCAAAGCTAAGCTAGAACTTCTTAAGAGTTCCAGTACATGTAATTCCTCTAATAATGGCCTACTAGTGCTACAATAGCGCCTATCAGTGCAGTACAACACTGCAAGTCAATGGTGTGCTAGTACTTGTTATGTGCTCCAATGGTGCAGGTCAAAGATGTGCCACTACTGTTATATATACTGTAAGTGCTATGCTAAAGCTCTAAATAATGGTGTTGGTGAAAATTTACCTCCAAAGCCGATTGAAGCATGTAGTTTTATGTCATCATGTGGTGGTCAATGTGCACCTACCACCAATGACCATGCAGCATCAGTTATTTGTTGCCCACAACCCGGATGCACACACTCTTGCTCGATGGCACATAACTGTGCGAAGCAAAATAGATGGTACATTGTTTGCAAGGTAGCATGCAAACACCCTGTACCTCATCATCATGGCCAAGGCCGCACCCAGCACAAGAACCATAAACTATCAAAGGGATTGGAATCCTAGCGGCTTGTTGCCAGCATGGCACAGGAGGCTATAGAGTTGTAGAGACTCTGCTCTGCACATGTTGGACCATCTTCCGAGCAAACTCTACATGCATCTCACATTCCCTCATATCCACTTCCCGTCGGTGCGCTTCTTCCTGCAAACCCATGAATAACTGAAAAACCATCTCCTAGGTGTTTGAAAAATCAAAGTCTTGCAAGCACCAAAGTTTGTGTAGGTGAGATCAACATACCTCTGCAGAATCCACGGCAGCCTGAACATTGCTAGAGCTATCAACCTCCATGTAGGCAAGCATGGATTTCAGAGTTTCTATTATGACATGCAGATTCTGTTTTTCTATTTCCGCTACAGTCTCGTATGCCTCCATGCATTGGCCATATCATTCTTCACCTTCTGGGCTACTGAACTAATGCCTCGAGTTTCATGCAACTGGCATTTTGCCTTCTCAAGAGACTCCATTGCATTTTTGTATTCCTCCCTCGCCACAACTAGCATCTTTTCTCTGTCTTGCAATAGTACCACTGCAGATTTGAAATTCTCCAACGTAGCATCTTCTGTGCTTGGGGTTGGCCACCCTTGGCTGCTCCCATCGAAACAAACGCTTCCATCGACAAAAGCTTGGGAAGCCAAAGGAGTTCCAGATTTCCTCTCGCTATCGTCCTTCTTGTTCTTGCTTAGCCACTTGTCCAAATTTTGCTAGAGATTATCTTGATGTTGAACTAGGGAGATTATGCTCTCAGCAAAATCTACCCAAGCAATCAACCCTGTGTTTCTACGACCATCCTATCCATGCTCATAAGCAAATCCTCTCACAAATGAGAGGGACAACTCCAGCTTGATCAGAGGTTCTTGATAGACCTTCAGATGAAATTCTAGAAGCTGGGACTATACCTCGAGCCTGACTAACCGCCGGCACTTTATTTTTTCTTCCCCCTGTCGAAGGTGGAAAAAAATAGTCAACTAGAACCTGTCCAGAACATCAAGTTTTGTGAGTTGGCATGGGTTCAGGTCCACCAATCTCAAACCATACTCTGCATGGAATTCCTCCTTGATCTTGCAAAACACCTCCTAGCATGGAGTGTCAATGTGGGCTGCTTTAAACCTTGACATTGCCCCAAAAAGTGAATTGAATACTGATACTGCAAATTTAAAATACAGACACAGTTAGACAAATATTTGATATGCACTGCAAAAAAAAGAAAGAGATATACTATTAAAGACACAGTTAAAATAGATATAGATTGTGTCAAAACAGTAAAGCTAATTTGTTACTGCATGACATTCGACAAGCCAACAGCTATGCTAAAGAGGATTCAAAAAGGCAAGACATAGAAGCTTTGTTACCAACCAAGCTCTTTTATGAAGTCTTTATCTCTAATAGCATCCTGTCTTTGTAGCTCATTTTCATGCATGCACAAGGTGAACATGCATTTGAATTGATAGATTCTCTTCCTCTCATCGTTATAGAGGCCCTCTCCATTAGTTTCACAATGGAGGGCTCTGAGCTCGTTTAAAAGAAACAACAGTCCTACATTTCGAAGCTAGATGCTACAAACAAGTAAGGAGCTCGTTTTTACAAAAAGAACAGTCCTACGTTTGGAAGCTTTACAATCGATGGCTACTTTTGGACAAGCGAGGATCTTGTTTCAAAAAAAGAATAGTCCTGGAGCTATGTCATCTCATGTGGTCCACCTGCTCGTGCAAGAAGGATGTGACTGGGTTTTGCTTACAGCTTGCTCTGGCTCATGATCAGCAATAGAAGAAGCAGACTTCAGAAGAAGGAAGAACAAGACCAAGAAGGAAGCTTTACATGTGCTGCACAGGGCTTGGTTCATGCAGAACTTTCATTTCGTCTACGAGTGTGTGTCAGAGACGAAATCTACACTCAGTGTAGTGCATGTTGCCAAAATCATAACAATCCATTACACTGAGTTAGTTGGTAAAGGCTTTCACTCATCCATGATTTAGTTACACACTTTTTAAAAAAATTGTTCACCCCTCTACTTGTTGCTAAAATATTACTATTGGGGCACCACTATTTAGCACATGCAAGTGTACCACCTTACCATGCACCCACCCCATAGGGTAATTTCGTATAAGCTCATGCACGGAAATTTTTTTCTTGTCTTCTCTAGATTCTTGAACCATTAATTTTCTTAGTGCCATTGTTAAAGGATCCCATCTACTCTCTACGCTTGTGAATGTCATGAAGAATTTCAGAGGCCCCAGCTGTCTAATCATTGTGAACACTTGCTTGCATAGGTGTTCCAAATAGTCTGGCGATGTCCAAAGTTGGATCAAGTCTCGATATCCTACATTCGATTGTAGGGTTTTATCTAAATTAGGTTTTGTTTTAACATCTTTTACTGCTGTGAGTTCACATCCTTGTAGCTTTACTTTTCGTATACGTATCCATGCATATCTTGCAACGTTTTTGAAAAGTATACTTATTGCCTTGAAAAAAACACTTGGTATATGTGAAGCGTGTCGTCTGTCTTTATGAAGAATTTCCCATTTTATACTTTGGTGGTAGCTATTGTTTTGTAATTTTTTTTCTAGTCTTAGATATCTGAAGAATAAAGTTGGATAGTTCTATTCTTCACAGTGTTTATCTTTCAGTATGAATATTGGTTTTTGGTCTTTATTTGGAGCTATTGCTAACACCTAAGTTTCATTTTCAAAGGTAGTATGTGAACTCATAAAACCATGCAAAGGGTGTCTATTTCATATGTGTTATTTTGATGTATGTCGATACACTCTTCAGTATTTTTTATGTTATTTTCTTCGACTGTAGTGAGAGTCTGAATAGTGGTAGCCATTCGGCCAAGATTGTTACATTTGCTTCTTTATAATAGGCTTATTGGACAAGACATGTAAAGCTTTCATAACACAATTTGGATGTACAATTCCCGCAGTGTATCAATTTTTGTATTCTAGACATCTTTTAATTGCAACAGTAATTATTGTTTCATCATCTAGTTGGTGAGGCAAAACAGATTGTACAATGTCTATGTTGTTCAATACATTGATGATGCTTCCTTTCATGATATATTGCGCATACCTAGAGTACTGTGGTGCATGTAGGAATTGCATGTAGGACTTGCATGTAGAACATGCATGTAGGAGTTGCATGTAGAAACTGCATGTAGGAATCATATGTAGAACTTGCATGTAAAATATGCAAGTTGGATTCCAAAGAGGGATTATTCCTAGCCTTATACAAGTACAAGCAGAGCTTTGCCGCTACTCCACACACATTCTATGCTACCTAAGTCCATGTTGGCACAGAGATAACAAGAAGCTACATTGCATTGGCTCAATGTTTTTGACAATTTAGACATATGCAAAGCTTTCTTGTTGCAAGACATAACAAAGACAAAATTCCACAATATTTTGATTCAACTAAGATGGAATTGAACACATCTATCAAAGAGATATCAAATTTAAACCAACTCGAAGAGTGTTTGATAGCACCACATGCAACTTTGCTAGAGGAATTGATTTCATTTTGAATTCAATGCTATTCACTTCTTGAATTTCTTTGGCTAGTTTGAGACTTCATACTTATTTGACTTTTATGTTGGATATTGATAGTTGGTACATATTGGTTGAGAATAGGCAATATTGGCTCAAAGTGTTGCGTGTGCCCAGGTCTATCATCATATGCTATTTGCATAGGAGGCATTTGAAAGTGGTCGCCGTGTGTTATTATGATACGAGAATAATGTTGCGACCAAACAATGATAGGTCTGAGTATCAAATCTGATATCCATTGGACTAAAAAGTGATCACCACATGGGCGGCCTTGTTTAGCTAGTAAAGCCATTTGATAGAGGTACTCGCTTGGTGTCTGAACATTACGAAGACTTTATAGAAACTCTGGGGCAAGGTAAAATGATAAACATGATAGTGCAATGTTATCTTGTTGCTTGAGCTTTTGCATGAAATGTTGTACCATCATATGTTGTAAGGTTATGGATGTCAGACTCTATCCTATGCAATATGAAATAGAATCAAATAGACAATCACCACCTTTGTATGGATAGTTGGAAATCCATATGTAATGTTGATTAAATAAGACATTGTCAAGTGAAATTAATTGTTGCATCGATTTAAGTGGTACTCTTTTTTGCTTTGTCATTGTTTTTGTGATATTTTGATGACGCAATATTATAGAAAATTATTACATGTACAATGTTAGTTATTGCCCTACTTCCCTTTTTTTTTTGGTTGCAGATATAGCAACTATGTGTTCCAATGTTTCCGAATGATACTCCCACCATTGGGGATCTAGAATATGGCAAGCATAGTGGCGGTCATTGTGAGCATGATTCCATCGCTTTCGAAACATCTTTTGCAAAGTGGCACCATGAGCGGAGCTATAGCCAACGTTGTCACCTATGGATCTTCTATTTTCCTTTAAGAGGTCTCACTCGGCAGTCCACCACGCCATGTAAGCATTGCCCAAACTTGGACCTTTCACATCTAATTTTTGAATGCAAACCATACCGGCCTCATTGCATCAGCCGCATCAGCTATTCTCTTCCAAAATCTAGTAGTGTAAGCCATTCGCTTCATCTCTGTGAATTCAGTGCGAGCCATTTGTGTGGTTGACTCAACTATCCACTTGCTAGCTTCTACACTGAATAATGTCTCCATTACTACTCCTTGTAGCTTGAGCAAACGGTCCAACATTATATATTTTGTTCCGAAACATGTTTCGCTAGGTTTCAAAAACTCTAGTGGATGCTCTGCATGTTGTTGGTTTCTGAATATGCCCAACAATCTCTCATGGTTGAGGAAGTATAACATCAATCGTTTTCCTTCATCTACAGTGGCTTTGAACCACACAATTTCTCCTGATTTATACCAATCCTCAAGCACAACATCAAGGTAATGGCAAGAGCAAAGCTATGCCCAAATGGTAGGATATTTCCAATTTATAATTTTTCCAGCTTTCCTACAGTTCTTCGCATTGTCGGTGATTATCTGAACAACGTTATGCTCCCCAAAATCTAGGATTGCAGCCTCCAATTGTTCAGCAATGTATTCACCTGTCTTCGATGTCCCACTTGTGTCAATGGATTGACAAAAAGCCTCCCCCTTAAATGTCACTACCATGATATTGATAAGAGGCCTCTTAGTGACATTTTTCCATCCATCACTAACAATGGTACATCCCGTTCTCTCAATACCATCATATACTACTTGCTCCATCTCTAGTTTCATCCTCTCATAGTATGCATCCAGGTAGTTGTTGCGAACAGCATTGTAATTGGGCAACGAAAAGCTTGGACCCACCACCTTTACTACAGATGCCATAGCTCTCTTCCAATGCATGTTTTGAACCATGCTTAGTGGGTAGCCAGTGCGACAAATGGCCTCAAAAACATCTTGTTGCACCTTCTCTATATGTTGTTGTCTAAATGACTCTTCCAAAGATCTTTGATGCGGACGTGCACGCGATTGTGAGCGAGAAATGTCACTACATTGTCCACTATCCATATACTTCATAGAGCAGCTTGCCGTCTATGTGAATAAGGCCACACCACTACTTTGAGGTGGCACATCTACAGATTGACTAGATGGAGGTGAGTAAATCATCAGGCATATGTTCTTGACGCTGGGATTGGTGACGTGCGACTATATCATCTACCTAGAATTAAGGACCTAGTCAATTCAAGAAAGGAAAGGGCAAAAAATTGAGCAACCCATTGCATATTAAATAGAGTTAGAGGAAGAGGAAGGTCATCATACCAAGGTGGCAGCCATCATTACTCAAAAGTTTCACTATGTATTTGACTTGATTATGTATACATGATTTACTATTTTCTCATTAATCATGATTGTTTGGAAATGAGTGTCTTATAGGTAAGACACTCAACACTTTAGAAGAATACATGCCTTTTAGACATATGTGTGCACGTGCGTGCATGTGTGTGTGTGCATGTGTATGTGTGTGTGCACTTTGCACATGCACATGCGTGAGTTTTTTAAAACCCTATTTTTAAAACTTGTGTCCATTATCAATTTTCATGGCTCTCTTGACATGTGACTTGAGACTTTCATTTCAATTATCACCTTGATTTTTTGTTTATGATGTATCGAACTTCAATTATGATACCCATGATGATTTCTCTCTCCTACATTTTTAAACTTTTGCATTTCATGTTCATTTTGACAGCAACCACTTTGCCTTGCAAGCTAGTCCTTTGTTATTTGGATTTTGGAATTTCAGCTTTGATTTGTGACTTTTTGCGAGATCTTGACTAGAGTCTATTGTCTCTAGAATCTTTAATGTTAAATCTTGAATGTATAGTGTGTATACTCTAATTTAGTCAAAAGTTTAATATGTGACATATGTTAGATGTTTGGATTCCATGTAATTATTAATAAATGGCACGTTTTGGGTAAGCAATCAAATGTATACATTTGTATGCTTCTATATATATTTAAATTAAATATTTGTAATTTCTTTTAATATTGTCTTAATTATATTATATTTAAGACACCCATGTCTAAAGCATGTAATACTCATCTTAAAATCTCTAATAATCATGTCACTCATTCAATCTAGAAGGCTAGCTTGTTTCCTATTGTCATTTGTTTTTGAAGTATTGTAAATTTATTTAAAACCATAGATTGGCTATGGTTTTGAAGCTTGTCTCTCCATTTAGCATTATAAGTGCTAACTTTGTTCTTCATGGAATGGAGGAAGGTAAGTCTCTCTATCTACAACATTTTGAAGACATGTGGATAGCTTTTTGTGAAGATGAGCTCGTGGCTATAGTGGAAGGTATTCCTACATGCTACTCTCTCTCTCTCTCTCTCTCTCTCTCTCTATATATATATATATATATATCCCTTCCTCCTTTTTCCCTCTAGTTTACCTCCCCCCCCTCTCATTTCTTCCTTTTAACCCCCCCCCTCCACCGCTTTTCTCTCT
Source organism: Dipteris shenzhenensis (assembly GCF_047967505.1). Lineage (NCBI taxonomy): Eukaryota > Viridiplantae > Streptophyta > Polypodiopsida > Gleicheniales > Dipteridaceae > Dipteris > Dipteris shenzhenensis. The sequence goes on from NC_141596.1 coordinate 65,976,669, forward strand.
TCTTTTTTATCTCACTATAATAAGTTTTTCTTTTTTTTAAGTCCCCCCCCCTCTCTTCTTCCTTTTCTTACCTTTCTTCCTCCCCCTTCTCTATATATTTAAAATTCTTTCTCCTTTTTTTCTCCTTTATTCCTACTTCTTTAATTTTCATTCCTCCTTATCATTTACTCTTTCCTTATGTTTATTTACTTTACCCTCTCACCATACTCCTATTTTGGAGTTCCTCCTCACCTCAACTTATTCATTCTTTTTTTTAAAAGTCTCTTTTCATTAATTTTTTCCTTTAATTCCCCCCCCTTCTCTACATAATGTTTTCCCCTTTATTCATTCCCTACTTTATCGTTCACCCTTCTTTGCCTTTGTTAGCCTATCGGTTACCCTATAGGCCTATTTATTACTAAGTCCTCAAATTTTTTACTATTTGATTAATCTATCCCTCTTCTAACCATTATCATCTATTTTCTACCGCCTAGTTGTTGCAAGGTATCCCACCTCTTTGGTATGCTTTTACTGCTCCATTATCCCCATCTATCTCCCCATTCCCTACTACCCTATTACTCTATTACACTATTACTTCCCACTTATTAGCTACTTACTCTTTTGCTCCTTCACACTATTACTTCTATATTCCTTTGCTCCATTACTCTTGTTCCCCCCTTACCTTCTATCATCTCAAAAGCTCCTCCATACTTCTTCCATTAACCCCTCCCTCTCCCCACTTTTCTCACCTACATCCCCCTTCTACAATGGTCCAATATTTCACCCCGTATAACCTTAAAACTCATTTTGAATTTCTCAATGCACCGAAACACTCTTATATTTACATCAAGCTTGATAAGTTTGTCAATAAGTGTTAATTTTTATTGTGCCCCTGATAACAATGGAGGAGTATTCTATGACACATGTCTTCCCAACTAAAGTTAAAGTTGGGTCTTTCCATTTTTCTTATTGGATGGTGGCAGGTGTGTAGACTCTCCTCTTCAATAAAAGTGAAGCTTGCCAGGACTTCTTCAAGGCTCAATTTTTTGCAAACTTTTGCAAAAACATTTTGTCTTTTCTTACCAAAGCTCGTGTACTTTTTATTAAATTAGTAGGTGCCTACCTACTTGCTCAAACTCTTCCTTAATTCTATAAGGTTCTCTTTCTTTTCCATTGTCCTCACTCTTTTGTCATTTCACTATGCAAGGGGTTTTCTTGTCTTCCACACACATCCTTTCCCCTACAACTCTAGATGGTTGCACATAGTACACTTAAGTGATTAAGGCCTTTTTTGGATTCTTGTCAAAACAATCAAATCATCTATAACAAAAGAGAAATTCGGGTTATAATCAACATCAACATTCAAGAGGTAATTATCACAATCAAGGTAATCCTTAAAATAGAAGAAACTTTCAAGATAAGGAAATCAATCAAGAAATGGTGGTATTTACTTGATGTTGAGATCGTTCTTCTAAACACCTTCCCTCAAGGTCCACATCATGAAGTTGGCCTTCCCTCACAATGATGATTTTAGGGTTTTAAGAAGGATTGGGCATTACTTTCCATCAGTCCCCTATAATGAAAACGTTCTTCCTCTGAGGAAAAACCAAAAGCTTGTCAATGTTTCTCAAAAAGCTATTCCCAAATAGTCTGGTAAAGGTGTTTTTAACTTATCTTTGTCATCACAATATTGCAATGTGATGTCACCAACAAGTAGTACTTTTTCTCTAATGAAATTCTCTCTAACATCAAATATGCTTTGTGCTTGAATGATGGATCAAATTCTTTGCAAGTGATTGAATGATATATTTGATTATTTACAAGTGCTTGAGCTAATTGTTTATCGAATATATATTTATTGTTCTTCTTGTCGTACTAAAATTTTCATCGTTTTAAAGAAAAGATTGTCTATTGAAAGTGCAAAATGACGGTCAATATGGGTGAGTTTCCAAGCTGTGATATTTTGGTACGATGTGTACTCTGGGATGTTATTATTTCGTTGGCTACCAAAGAAAAGCCTGGGAAACATTAGCTACTCGCAAAATTTATCTTTGAAGATGCTCAATGGTGAAAACCCTTCAGAAGGGATAATGGCAATAGTTTGATCTTCAAAATCAACAACTTGTTGACTTGTATATATTCCATGAACCAAAGTATATGTTTCTTGAAAACCATTTTGGTGGTTGTTATTTTCTTTTTCTTGAGATTGCATAAGTTTTACATGCTCCTCCCAAGCAAGTTTCATAGTTACGTTGTATTGTTTGTATAGGGGTGCTACCAATACCTCTATCAATGTGAGCATTCTGTATGTTGGTTGTATGACACCACTCATGCAGTTATGTTTGTACAAGAGTTTGCACTTGATTGCTACCTCTATTGTGTCATGTTCGTTCAAAAGCCTTGGCAATACAAGTTGAGCTCTATCAACATCAGCCTTCATATGTTAATTCTCAAATTTGTGCAAATGGGATTCTAATGGAGACCAAGAGTGCTTCAATGACATTAAGATTGGTTGTAAATGGTTTTTTTTCAATCATTTGCATGTTGTTTGATGAAAGTAGTGGAATTTTTTCATTCTTGACATCTTTATAGAAAAGAGAACAAAAAAATTTAGTTGATGACTCGAAGCTAGGCTAAAAATTCCCATGTTTGTCTTCATTTTTTAAACTTTGAGGAGAATTTTAATGAACCACTACAAATACATGGAGAACTTGGAGTGTCTAAAATTGCTTTTGTGTATTATTCTTTGTATGACTTGTGATTCCTCTATCTTTTTCGTGTTTGAAATTCTTTGTCAACTCCTGATGTTGTCTTGTTAAGCTTGGTGTCTCAGTAGTACAATTAGGCACTAGCACAACTCTTCTCATCTTGTATATCTTGTTTAAAGTAGCTTGGAGTGTATATGTACTTTCCAAACAACAACTCTAAAACATGGATGCAATTTGTTTGCAGGAAAGTTTGGATTTTTCAACACAAGCTATTGTAGTCGTGCTTCATCTTCTCCGCTCCATGTTTTTTGCTCACGTTTCTCATGCAAATGAATCAAAGGAGTGATTGTACGAACATGGTTTGATTCATCCAATAATAAGTTATATTGCAAACATTCTTTGTTTCTTCCTATGGTTTTTTTTTTTTTTTTAAGTTTTATTTCATCATAGCATAACAAAGCAAATGATGCTCCAAAGATGGAATGACAATGTTGCAGAATGTCTACAATTAACGCACGAGATGTTGAAGAATTAACAACTACATTTGGTGTTTTCAATTGTGAGCAAGGCATCTTCAGGCATTGTAGTGAACATGTGCCATGGAGTATTAGATGTTTCAGAAGTGGACATGATGCTGTCAAAGATGGGCACTTAGCAATTGTTGATATGTTAGACTTGGAAAGAACTCTAGAAGACACATGAGAACATTTGTGTTCATTGGATTGTGTTGCGTGAAATTTGGATTTTGTGCTAATTGTTTTTTTTGAAGAAGTTTATGTATGCCCATGTTCTCTTGTTGCTTCTTTTCAAAGTCTAAAGAATGAATCCATTAGTAGCTTGAAATGTTTACTAGTGCAAGTAAAGGTATTGGATGAGTAATGAAAGTAGCAAAGAAGCATGTCATAAAGTTAGGGGAATACATTATGCATTTGGCTCAAATGCAATGATACACCTAGAGCTATTAACAGTGAAGCTTCCATTAGGTTTGCAACTCTTAAGTTTCCTACGTGCTATCATGAGGTCTTCTTCATACAATTGTAGAAAGGGTATGCCTAAAGAAAGTACAATGTCAATGTATGGGCCTCTAATGTGAGTCGAGATTTGGTTACCTCCACATTGGACAATGTCTCCAGTCAAGCAAGGAACCTAGTTAATGCTCTATGGGCTTTAACATGAGAAGCAATAAGGAAGAAGGGGATCTCAGCTAACCTGAACACCTCCACAAGCCTTGCACATGTGCTCCAACAAATCAACATTGATGTTGGTGAACTATAGCACCCCAAACACGTGCAATTTCAAATAGTAAATATGTTACTATATGCTCTTACCGAAAGAAAGTGAAATTGCAAGTAGAGGTAGCCACCTTAGTCCCATAGCCTAGTCATGAGACTTGGCTAACAAATGCGGCCTTCAAGTCATCTTTGATTGGGCCATCCGGAACCTCTGCCAAAATTTTAAAATCAAAGACACAAATTATGTTCTTTGCTTTCAGGAATGGCACATTTTTCAAGATGTACATAACCACACTGTTGAGAGTTCATGCTCAACATCATGTGATCACGTGTGCATAGCATCATCATGTGATCATATGTGCATAGCACTAACCTTATAGAGTGCTATAAAGGAAAGGGTTAGATCCCCTAACCCTAACCCTAAATGGGTTTGTATATATTCTATCTTTTCAACTAAATCTAGTGTACAGTACAGTTAGTCATTTGTGGTGTGCTCTCTAGCTGTGCCCTCTCTCCTCATCTCTACTCTTCTCCTCTCCCCTCTTCATATTTTGTCATGGTATCAGAGCTCCCTCGCCTTTTGCTGAGGCATTGCGATCCGTATGCGAGAGTATGAGAGAGTGTGATAGTTTGAGATTGATTGAGAGTGATTGAGCTTCATGCTGTCATTCCATTGATGAAAGATTTCCGCTTTACTGAGAGAAAATTTCCGCCCCTTTTCCTTGAGAGAATTCAGTTCATTTGAGTGAGAGAGAGAGGTTTGCATTGAGAGAGAGAGATCTCCTTGTTTGCATTGAGAGAGAGAACTCCTTGTCTATTTAGGATTTCATTAAGAAAGAGGGCCTCCTGAGACAGTTCAGTTTTTATGTGAAAGAGAGTCTCTAGTCTCTGTGAGAACGGAAGAGAGTACGTTTCTGTTCATTGTTCATTCGGCAAGCTAGTGCATCTAGTGTGCTGGTCATTGAGTCGCAGTTGGACCAACGACCATCCAAAGCTTCAACATGCAAGATCTAACAAGTCTGCAATTAAGACGGCCTTTCCTGTGTCATCCGCATCTGTATCACCCAAAAATCCACGAATAGAAGGGTAGTGAAATCTTTGTGCTGCCTTCTACGCTCTATGCAGCATCTACAGGCTCCTCTGCCATCTACTTCGAGCTTTACCTAGCTCCTCAGCCACATCAATCGGCAACACCTAATGATTCTTCAATGAGCTCTGAAGCAAGGCGACTCTCCAACACCTCTCGCCATCACCAGTGTAGCTCTAAGGCTTGAAGGATGAATCCAAGCTCCTACGGCTCACGGTCTCCAACGCAGACTCAATTCTCTAATAGAGCCCTGCAACATCTACTTCCATCTAAATGATAGGATTCCACAAGCTCTACGCTCAGCCGACCACACTTAGCTCTTCCAATAGCTTCCTCCGAGCAACTCAAACCGACTCCAGGCTCCAGCGCCTACCACGAACTACAGATGACTAACGCCCAACCTTGCTACTAGCACCACTCCTCAACGAGCAGTGACCCGAGAGATTCATAGCTCACGGGAATCTTCAACTACTCCAACTGCATCTTCAACGGGCATCTTCACGAGCAAGGCGGCTCCAACGGCAATGCCAAGGCAACAAGCAACTCCAGTCTCCTGCTCTCCATACCCACATCCTCCAAGCCTCTCCAAACGAAACGACACAAGCTGCAAACGTGCAAATCGACCCGCATACACAGACTACCCAGCAGCAAATCGACCTTCTTCCTTTGACAACATCGCCTCTCCACGTTTGCCATAGCCTTTGCACATAGTGAAGCTCTTCACTTGTAAGCCACGTGGAAGATAGAATTTAACCAGGGTCAAGTGCAGTTGACCCTGGATTAACTGATCAGCGGTCAAGATTGGCTTAGAAGTCAACATGTGGTAGATTGGAGTTGAATAAGGTTGGTTAGTTGAATCCTGGGTCATGTTAACCCACGGTTGGGTCACCACAAAGAAATGTGGTTAAGAATTTTACATGTGGCACTCTTATCCTCACTTGCTCAGTCATTTCAACCACGTCATCATCAAATCTAATCCTTTTGCCATGTCAGCAGACACATCATCAGTGCCACATCATCAATCTATCTGCCACGTTGTTAGAGACACGTCACCTACCACGTCATCAAGGACACATCATCATTAGTGCCACATCACCAAGGCCATGTCATCAGTGCCACATCATTTAGCATGTTATCAGTGCCACATCATCATTGCCATGTCACCTTACTGACATCATCATCTGCCACACCATCAGTGCCACGTGGCACACTGGACCTCTATAGGCACATAGAGCTCCACATTCACTGCATGTGACCACTCCTGCCACAGTAGCATAGGGCGTACCTCTTGCATGTGACCCACGGTGACACATCATCATTGAGCACCATTTGCACTCCTTTTGCCCCTCCACCTAGATCAAGTCGTATCTCTTGATCTAGAAAGAATTTGAGGGCGCTCCAAAAAGGAAAGTCGCTCGTTTTTTTGTGCTCTACGTGCTCATCACATCAGCCTTGGTCATACTTCTTCTTGCGGCAATCTCTTTCATAGTGTCCAAACTTGTGACAGTAGTTGCACTGCATGTTTGACACATTGGTGGATGCATGCCCTCGTCCTTGAAATCTTCCTTGGTTTCCTCTTTGCTGATTCTGATGCTGCTGAGGATGATGCTGATGCTGATGTTGATGTTGACTTTGATTTTGTTGCCGATGATGACCACTTTTCTGGTATGATCTGCCTCTGCCTCTGCCTCTACCTCTGCCTCTGCTTCTGTCTAAAGCTATGATTTCCTGATCATTAGAATGACCTTTTCATGCTTGGATGGCCTGAGTCCTGAGTCCTTCACCAAGTAGGACTGACTGAAGTTCTTCCAGTGTCGAAATTTGCCGTTGGATGGCAATACTCTGAACTAGATTCTCGTATCCCTCTCCTAGTCCATTTAGAATGACTTGAACCATCTCTGCGGGGTTCATAGTCTCTCCTACTGCTGCAAGTTGATTGTTGCAGTCTTTTATGCAGAGTACATAAGCATACCGGTTTCATTGCTATTGTGCAAAAACTCTGGTTGATTTGGTTTCTCAGGGTGAGAATCTTGGATGTGTTCTTGGACTCATAGAGAGCTGCGAACATATCCCATGCTTCTTTCGATGTCTTGATTGTGTTGAGCTGTCCTAGCATGACGTCTTGCACATTCTGCTTGATCAAATGATAGGCATACTTGTCTTTCTTATCCCATTCTGCCTGAGCTCGGGCAATGGCAGGATTTACTAATGGTGCGAAAATTGTTTGTGTAGCTGTAGATCCCATTGCTGGTGCTGTGACAACAGATGGAGTAGAGCTACTTGTGGCTGGATCATCCAATGGTCTTGAAATAATCGACTCGTAGCAAGCTCATTTTAAGAACACCACCACATGCGCAATGACGCCTGCAACCAGTACCAACACCTTCCTTTCAATTGCAAACAGTGACAACTATGGCTTCTGCAAAAAAATTCGACCTTAAGAATGACATGGATTTTTGCAAAAAAACACACAACCTCCACCCGCTCCAATAACCTAAGCAGAAAACCATAACGAATGAGTCATGTTTTGAAAACTTAAGAAAAATGAATCACGAACAGCGACTAATATTTGATGACATTATGCTCAGACAAAGAACAAGCCGAGGCGAACAAATACACCTATTCATTTCAGGTAACGCAGGAGCAAGGAAGACATTTGTTGCAACAATGATAGCAGAAGCATTACATCGACACTACTCGCATAAGAACACGATTGATATCGAGTTGCCGAAGGTGCTGTTACTGGCATACACAGGAAAGGCGACAAGGGCAATTGACGGTAGCACAATGCATGCAGCACTCCATCTACCGTTGCTAACAAGCACTTACACATGCCTTTCAGTGGAGAAGCTGTAGACACTAGCCGTACAATATAAGGACGTCGAGGCCATTCTGATAGACAAAATCTTGTTGGTGGGCATTAACACGTTCCTCGCAGCGGACATGCGAATGAGAGAAATAAAACATAATCACAACGAACCATTCGGCAGCGTGGACGTACTACTCTGTGGCATTCTTTGCCAGGCAAACCCGAGCTGGATCTTCTCCGATCAATCAGCAACAACAACCATATTGGGCTCAGTTTGGAGATCGTATGTCAAGTACTATGAGTTGAACTTACCTATGCACCAAGAGAAGATCTCATTCTTGTACGTGCTTAATAAAATCAGAACAGCAGAGCAGCCTGATGAATACATTGCCAACTTGAACACATTGCACTTTACAAACCACCAGACAAATAGTAATCCACACTTGTTTTATACAAATTCTGCAAGAACCAGCACAACCAAAAAGTATTTGAAAGCCTGCCCGATCAGCCACACATTCTCACGGCAACTAATATCAAGAAAAGGACAGGCAGTAAAACAATACTTATCCTATATGACCCTAGGAAAACCTGCGGCTTACTCTAGGAAATACATCTAAAACCAGGCATGATCATTGAAATATGTTCGGGCAACCTGGACATCAACGACAGTATAGTCAACGGTGCAGATGGAATTTTTAGGGACTCTGAGACAACAAACAAAAAACCGTTTCGTGTCTGGATAGAATTCACTAGGAAGGAAACAGGTGCAAGAACTCGCTACGAAAACAAGAAACTATACGATGCAAAAACAAACCCTAAATGGACACCGATCCTACAAATCACTCGGGAATTGCAAGTAGGTAACAACCACCTGAACACTGTCACACGAAAACAATTCCCAATACAGACCATAGGTGGAAGAACAATCCATCGTTCACAAGGACTCACAATGGATGCACTCGCATTTGATCCCAACGGGATCAGGACACATGGCCTGGTCTACATGGCATTGTCAAGAGTACGCAACCCAAACAACCTTTACTTCCTCTCCAGGCTAGAAAAGAAACAAATTAAAACAGACAAAGCAATTTTGCAAGAAATATCAAGGTGCAGCTAGGGATTCGAACAGCTAGACTTTGGGCAAAGAAATAAATAAGTAAAAACATTGCAGAGTCTGAACACACGCTCACTCCAACTTCAAAAACCCAACATATTGGCATCACAAAGCATCCTCCAAGCAGCCATCTTGTGCTTCCAAGAAACGCACACATAGGTAAATACAACAATGACTCTACCATTTTTCCATAGCGTCAACACATCATCAGGCCTAGGCCTAGCCACATATTTCAAAGACGAACTCGACCTCCTCCAACAAAATAGTCTGCACAACAACGGTTGTGAATGCCTTCTCACAATATTCAAAACAAGAACAAACAAAAAATTGACCATTATTAACACATACAAATCCCCGAGGACAAAAACACAGACACTCACAAAAAATATCGAGAAGGCACTTCACATGATACCGCGAGAAACAACGACATACAGTGCACGGGACTTTAATATCGACTACAACTCACAAACAGCCCCAATAACAAGACTCAAACAACTAATGCAATCCTACAGAATGCAACAACGGATGACAACGGCGACAACAATACATGGAACAACTATTGACCATATCTGGACCAACTCAAAAAATGAAACTGCACAATATGGCAATAATTACGTATACTGGTCAGACCACTCCTTGCTGTACACAACAATACAAACATAATCACAGCCCACTCCCATCAAAATTTAAGCCGCAAAAAAACAATCCCCTATTCAGCAACTAAACAATCCCCAATTTCTGGGGCAATCTAACAGCTCACAGGCCAGCCAAAAGGCTAGCCACCTCAGCCAAACAAGTGGCCAGAAAGACCAGCTGGTCTGGCCGACCAGAACTGGCCGACCAGCTGGCAGGCCCACCGACCAGCTGGCCAACCAGCTAGGTCTGGCCTATAAAGGCATCTGCCCCCACACTCCTTGAGACAAGACAGGACCTGCAGCTGCTCCTCTTCTCCTCCATGCTTTGCTGCAGCCCCGCCTGCTCCACTTCTACCTCTCCTCTTCAGATCTGCTCCTCTCTGCCTCCTGGCCGCTGCCTTCTCTCTGCCTCTCCTTCCTGCCTCCTGGCTGCTCCATCCTCTCCTCCAGATCTGTCTCTTCTGCTCCTCTGCTCCAGATCTGTCCCCTCCTGCTCTAGATCTACTCCTTATCTTCATCATCATCGAGCTACACCGAGGACTGCGTTACTCTCCCTCTGCTGCTATCTTTTCTACAATTTCTCTACATGGAATCATCTTTCTGATTCGCCTCAGCCACAGTCCTTGAGACACGACAGCTTGAGGTTCTTGTATTCAGTTTTTCATATTACCGACAAGCACTATGTTTTCTGAGTTCCGTTCTTCAGTTGTGTTTGAGTTTGTCTACTTTTTTATCGCTCCACTGCAAACCCTATCATTTCTCTATATGGTATCAGAGCCATGGTGATCTAAAGACCCCAGATCTTTGGTGATCTAAAGATCCTGCTTCTTCAAGGAGGCCATAGGTACGGGGAGCATCACTCCTATGAACATATCAGTTTCCTCTTCATTCCGCTGCGCACTAAGGGAGAGAACTCCATCCCTCCCTCCCTTTCAGAACTCCATCTTCTACTCCCATCCCTCCCTCCCTTTCTTACCTCCATCTTCTACACCCATCCCTCCCTCCCTTTTCGGTTTCAGGCTTGACACTCCCCATTCCTTCAAACAAGGAGGTCATGATCCTTCACCCCTACCAGATCTCCATCGTCATCGACTTCCAGGATCTACAAGTTCTCCCTAGGCGGGATCCTTTCTGATCAGATGTGTCTAGATGACTGTTGTTTCGAATCTTCTACCTGCATGGAGGCGGGGATAGACTCCTCTCTCCCGAGGTCCAAGATCGGACACACACTGGCTCACTGTTCAGCTCCGACCTCTCTGGATTATCACTGCTGCTACGACAAATTTGTTCTTTACCTTTGCTCTTTCCTCCACCTTTCGGCGGTGAGAGGGGGTGGCTTATTCTCTCAAGCTTCACAGTGTTTTTATTTCTATATGGTATCATACGTGTAACTCCGACACTTGAGGAAGTGAACAATTCCCTTGCAAGGGCACTCCTCTTGTGATCTCCTCTTGGGCATTTCACAGGGATAGCCAGCACCACCATCGACATCCGTACACGAAGCTCCAAGCACACAATGTCTGCCCCTCCAAATTGGCAATTGAGAGGGGGTATTCAGCAACTAAACAATCCCCAATTTCTGGGGCAATCTAACAGCTCACAGGCCAGCCAAAAGGCCAGCCACCTCCGCCAAACAAGTGGCCAGAAAGACCAGCTGGTCTGGCCGACCAGCTGGCCGACCAGCTGGCAGGCCCACCGACCAGCTGGCCGACCAGCTAGGTCTGGCCTATAAAGGTATCTGCCCCCACACTCCTTGAGACAGGACAGGACCTGCAGCTGCTCCTCTTCTCCTCCATGCTTTGCTGCAGCCCCGCCTGCTCCACTTCTACCTCTCCTCTTCAGATCTGCTCCTCTCTGCCTCCTGGCTGCTGCCTTCTCTCTGCCTCTCCTTCCTGCCTCCTGGCTGCTCCATCCTCTCCTCCAAATCTCTCTTCTGCTCCTCTGCTCCAGATCTGTCCCCTCCTACTCCAGATCTACTCCTTATCTTCATCATCATCGAGCTACACGGAGGACTGCATTACGCTCCCTCTGCTGCTATCTTTTCTACAATTTCTCTACATGGAATCATCTTTCTGATTCACCTCAGCCACGGTCCTTGAGACACGACAGCTTGAGGTTCTTGAATTCAGTTTTTCATATTACCGACAGGCACTATGTTTTCTGAGTTCCGTTCTTCAGTTGTGTCTGAGTATTGTCTACTTTTTTATCGCTCCACTGTAAACCCTATCGTTTCTCTATATCTCCTGGGCAAGCCCACTGAAGAATCTTCAACTTCTTTTTTTTTTTTTAAATAAATTGTGCTGGCTTGCATTAAAGGGGGGTGGTCAGCCCCTGAAACAAGACCAGATACAAAGATTGGCCATCTCAAGGGGCAAACGCTTGTGGCCTAGCCTACCAAAGTAGTAAGACACCGATCCTAAAACCTGAGACCAATATCCTGAAGAATATTTCCTACTAGCAGGTTCTTCTTAGCTATCAGTACCCCCAGATCTTGTGAATTCTCCTTGCAATCATTAACCAGCACGGTAACCTCAGCGCCCAAGGCATCATCCCTCGAAAGATCAACCGATTTCTAACAGACCAGATTGCCATGATCAGAGAAGCTCAGACAAAAGGCCAAAACAACATGCAAGAGTTGTGGGAGCCGGACCATTTCCCCCAACAGGGATAGGTGCCACTTCGCTCCCAATGAGAAGCCTGCCATTAATCGCGTCATACAGATAGCACTCCCCAGTCTCCTCCACAGCTCACGGACTAAGGGACATTCCCAAAACAAATGCTGGATCTTTTCTTGTGCCAGACCACAAAGAGGGCAAAGAGGGTTCAGTTGCATCCATTTGGCCAACTTGCTTCTGATCGGGAGCCAGCCATGCAAAAGCTTCCACAGGAGAAATTTGAACTTCCCCGGGAGCACACTTTTCCAGAGCTCATGTAACCAAGCTCTCCACCAAGAGTGTGATCTGCGCAGTTTTCAGACTCTGTTAAGATCATGGGACTCCATCTGACCGAGCAAGAGCTCTCTGTAGCACACTTAAGCTGAAATCTTGGATAGTACTGTCCGACCAATCATCCATTGATTTTCCTCCAATGCACGAATTCGAAGGCCAAGAATGAAGCAACACCGCTACCACACTAGAAAGAAACCAAGCTTCCATAGCCGTGAGACCAAACTCCTGTATCACACTGTTCAAAGGCTTCCAAAATGCTTGCCTTAAGTCCCAAATATCAAGCCAACACCTCACCCCCTTCTTGTAAAGCACCCTAGATCTCCGAATATCAACTAATGCCAGAGGCTTCCCTTCCACCGATGTATCAAGCCCCCACCAGATATTCTCATGAAGGCTGGTTGTCCCCCATCTCTTCCTTTCCACTTCAAGATAGGAATACATGTCTTCCAAGCCCCCACCATACCCACCATTAGCTCTGAACCTCTAATTTTTAACGGAAACCATGACATATCTTGTCAAACCATGACATATTCCGCCAGGTACCAGTTCTAATACCAACCGCTTTCTCCACCACAAAGTCCTAGAGTATCTCAGATCACGGAGCATTACTTTTTAGGAACTTAGGCAACCATTTAAACAACTCTTAAACAATAAGGATAGGTCCCTTAGGGAAACATTAGGAAGCGCTAGGCCACCAGCACTCTTAGGAGCCTTAAGGACATCCCACGGGATGTAGTGTAGCCTTCTGATGCCTGCCTCCTCCGACCATAAAAAAGCCCTCAGCATTTTCTCGATTTCCAACCAATGAGAGGGCCTAAACCTCCAAACTGAGGCCACATAAACAGTTGATGCAGCCAAGACATGCTTTACCACAAGGGATCTAGCATTCCAACCCAATTGGATTCAATTCCACAACTGAAGCTTTTGCTTGATCCTTTCTTTGCCCCAATTGAACCGCTGACGTAGGGTAAGCCTAATGCCCAACAGGGCCCCCAGTTTGACCTCTCGAACACTTAACCGACAGAGAGGCAGCCCAATCCAGCATGGCATCCAGCGACACCCACAGAACATACGTCTTGTTTATACTGCAAACCGAACTTGGAGCCATACAAAAGCAATGGAGCACCTGTAATAGGCAGTCTACGCTCTGTTTCGACGACTCCACAAAAGTCAGCAAGTCATCAGCAAACATTTGCAAACTAAACTGTTTCCCAGATGGCAAAAAGACTCCCTTCATCATACCCAGATCCACACACTGCTTAATAGCACGAATTAGAGGGACCGTGCAGATAGCAAAGAGCAAGGGGACCAACGGGCAACCTTGTCTAATAGATATGCAAAGATCAAACCTACCCAACGACACCCCCATTGATACACAAGATGGCATAAGCATTGCCAAATAGAGTACACAGTTTTCTGACCAGATCAGTACCAAATCCCATATGCTCAAGCACCACATTAATAAACTCCCAAGAAATTCAATCATATGCCTTGTTGAAATCCACACCCAAAGCCAAGCATTTTTGAATCGAGACCAAGGCAAAATCAAGAGCTGCAGATACATTTAGAATATTTTCTAAAATATCTCAACCTTTAATAAAACCATTCTGTTCTCCATCTACAAGCTGCATACATACAGCTGACAGCTAAAGCTTTGGCAATTAGCTTGTAAGACACATTGAGCATAGTGATTGGTCTCCAATCACCAACTCTCATCCTATCCGGACGCTTGGGGAATAACTTTAACAGACCAGCATTCATGAGAGACTGCCCCGATCCACTGACGCATTGGCCATCTTGACAAAAGTGAATTTTAAAATCTCCCAAAAATGCCTTTAAAACTCAACCGAGAACCCATCGAGACTGGGAGACTTATCCCTCTTCATGAGCCAGAGAGCATCCTCCAATTCTTGCACCGTGAACGAACGAGCTAAATTGATTCTCTCCTCATCAGAGATCCTCACTCTGACTGGCGCCAAAATCTGATCCACTTTCTCCTTCCATTCCCTGTCGACAACTGGTTGAGAGCCTACAATTGCTGCTAACTCTTTTTTAAACACTTCAGCAATTTGCCAAAAACTAGTGACCACATTCCCATTCCCATCTTGAACTCGATCAATCGATTCCCTGACATATTTTCTTTTGGCAGCCTGAAAGAACATTTTAGAGGGACATCCCCTACATTTAACCATACCGGCCGACTATTTACTCTAGCTCTTTCAGCCTTAGCCAGTTCTAACTCTTTAATGGCACTCACATTCAACCAGCAAAGTAGCAATATAAGTTTCATTGGGATTAGCCATTATTGCCTGGTTAAGACAATCACGAATCAAGGGCAGCATAGAGATATTCTTGCGAAATCTGTCTCTTTCTTTCTTGGCCCAACTCTTGGCAAAGCCGTGGACACCTCGTATACCAGCATCCCATCTAGAGCAAGGATCCATAACAGCTCACGTGCTTTCCTTCCACACAGTCTTGATCTGCCTGCAAAACTCCTTACTTGAAGCCAGCCATTAACAAATTTGAGAGGTATATCAAGTGACCTTCCAACTGGTGAAGGGATGGAAAATGACCACCATAAAGGGGCATGATCAGAAATCCTTGAACTGGTAACTAACCCCCCCTTATCGGAGGCTTCATCCACCACCCCTAATTCTATCCAAGCAACCCGCCCTAAATTCCTCCCCCTTTCTTCGATTATTCCAAGTAAACTCCAGCAATTCCTCAGGATCAATCTCTGCACAATCATATAAACCCCATGTCAGGCATAAAGTTTCCCAGGCATCACTCTCCTTCCCCATGATATTAGCTTTGGCATGCGACTGATCTTGACACCCACAGTCATATTCCAGTCACCACCAAGTAACCAGCACAGCAGGCATTGAAATACTCATCCTTGAGGGCATTTCAACAACTGGTATGCAGACCGGCAGAATTGGGAGCATACACGCTCACACACAAAAAGAGAACCCTTTTAAGGGAGATCCCAACCACTGTGAACCAACCCAACGAGTTCTGAAACAGTTCCTGCATTGACAGTGTGTTACGCGCCACAATAGCTATACCGCCCTTGCCTCTGCACAGACAGTTTACCATAACAGCAAAGTTTGCCTGCCTATACGCGAACCAGAGAAAATCATCCTCGCCACAGTTACATTCTTGTAAGAGTATGACATCTGGTTTCTTTTGATTAATCAAATCTAAACAACACTTTTGTTTCAGCTTGCTAAAACAACCCCTTAAATTCCATGAGATTACACTGATCTTTCCCAACTGTCCACTCACTGGGTGAAGGCTTTGACAGCATCTCGGAAGTCATAGAAACAATTTTCTTTACCTGGCATCTGGCGTCTGGCCACTTCCTTAATACACTTCGGGAGCACTCTTGTGGACACCTTTTGCTTGCCCTCACTAGATCCATTCTAGTTCTGGACTTCCAAAAGCCACTTCCGATGATTCGCATCTGGAAGGTGCTCATCCAGCAGCTTGAAGCCATTCCCCTTATCGGATAAGCCCCCAGTCCAAACAGGCAACCTCTGAGCTTTAGTATCTTGAGCCATGGGAGGGTTACGGACCTGCTGCCCTAGTGAAGCCCTCTGCGGGGCCTTAGAGCCATCCACCAGCATTTGGGTTCAGCTATGAGGTATGCTCTCTTGACGCTTAGCAATCTCAACCACACCCTGGGCTGTCTGAGTTGCGGTCAGCTTCCCCTTGTCAAACGGAGGATCCAAAGAGAGGGACAGACCTCAACCACCCTACCTTTCTTGGAGACTAGCTTCCAAGGGTAAACGAGGCTCAAAGAAAACGATCTCTGTGCATCCTCAATCGATGGATCCACTTGCAACGTCTGTTCCCCTTCTGGAGGGGCCATCACTCAGCATTACATTTACCACTCATAACTACAACATACGCACTGCTTGCAGCAGAGAAATTGCATGAACTGTCGATGCTGTACGATACTCTCGAGCTACTTGTGATTGATGAGATTTCACTTGTAGGCCAAAACACTTTTGTTGCAGCAGATACACGAATGCATGAAATAAAGCATAACCACTTAGAGCCATTTGGAGGAGTTGATGTCATCCTATGTGGAGACCTCTTTCAAGCAAATCTGACAAAAGACAGTTGGATCTTTTCAGACAAGTATGACAGAATATCACCTACACAACAAATTTGGAGGCAATATTTTTTATACTAAGAGCTAATAAATCCAACGAGGCAAGACAATCTCAAATTCTTAGAAATATTAAACAACATCAAAGTGGGTACACATTCAGAACAACACTTAAACATTCTCAACACAAAGTATGTACGACTACCGCCAAGAAGCGAAATAATTCCACATCTATTCTACATGAACGCACTGAAAGACAAACACAACACTGTATTCCAAAAATTGGGTGGGAACCCACATACGCTAAAATCAAAAGACAAGAGACACAATCGATGCAACAAAAAATACGAATACCAGATGACCCTAAGTGTACAGCAGGGTTGCACGTACAACTCAACCTAAAAGTAGGAATGATTGTTGAAATATGCTCTCGGAATCTAGACATTAGTGACGACTTAGTAAACAGTGCTGACGGTATGTTCATGCACCACAACACAAATGAATATCAGCCCGTGGTCTGGATATTCTTTCATGACCAAAAAGTAGGAAGAAAATCAAGATACAATAATAAAAACGTGTATCAACATTGACACACCAACAAATTGGACACCAATACTTCAAATACAAAGAGAATTTCAAGTCGGGAAAAACCAACAAAACACAGTAACAAGAACCCAATTTCCAATTCAACCTGCTCCTACAAGGACAGTTCATCGATCACAAGGACTATCGATGGACTTCCTAGCATTCGATCCTTCAAACATCAAATCACACGGACTAGTATATACAGCACTCTCAAGAATAAGGGACCCTAAAAATTTGTTCCTATTAAACACATTGAAAACAAGTCATACAAGAAGTAAACTGTCTTAGAAATGAATCACCATGGATCATGGACCAAAGGGACCTAACATCAATACCAAAAAATACAATTACCATCCAATCGTTGAACACAGCACACCTGCTTTCACATAAACAGGACATACTAGCAACAGATAACCTCATTGCATCAACAATCATGTGCTTACAAGAAAAACATACAAATACAAACGACGACATCGAAATTGAAGGATTCCAATGTGTTCACAAACACGAAGGACTAGGATTGGCAAATTTTACAAAAATAACGTCACACTTAAACAAACTACGTACACAAACAAGGAGCACAATGCTAGCTAACTGTCTTCCACACCACAAACTCAAAAACTTTTGACTTAATTAATATTTACAAACCACGAGGAACGATGACTACCACATTGATACAAAACTTAAACCATTTTTTTAACAAAACACAACTACAATACGAAACATACTATTGGAGACTTCAACATTAACTTCCAAACAAAAAACAAAGACTTTAAGAGATCTAAAACAATTCATGGGAACCCATCACATGAACCAAATTATTAAAACACCGACTACAATATATGGATCAACAATTGATCACATTTGGACTAATACTCAAAGTCATAATAAAATGTACGGAACGAACTTTGCTTATTAGACAAATCACTCAATTTTATACACAATGATTGAAGATATTCCTTAATTGATCAAATACACAGGGCATGCCCGATGAATACAATTCGTCCTTGTTTCTTCTCTTTCATTTTCTCTTTTATTTTCTATGTAGATTTTTGGTCTTTAGAACAACAAAAAATCTAAATTTGTATGATTGGACATATTCTAGTCTTACTAAGGTATATGTATGTTGACCCTCAACACTCTAACCTCCCACTTTTCCACCCGAGGTTGGTACCATCCAGCCAAACGAAATCAAGCGCAAAGACGCACAACACCAGGCCGATTTCCTCACCGATGCCTTGTCATTTGTGCCACAAAATGCCGCTGCACATCTTCGAAAAGCACGAAGCCGTCAACGTATGATGTACAACAAGCCCCATAAGCCGACAAGTTATTCCACTGGTGATTTAGGGGCTTATGGGCAAAAGGAGGGAAATAATGATGGCTATTTTGGATGCTTTTCCCTTGGAAGAGCCTAATTTGGATGTTTTTCCTATGATGCATGACATAATGATCCAATGGAAAATCAGACAAGTTATAAAGGAAATGTCACATCAATGGTTCTCGAGAGTGGGGGAAATAGCACCTTGAGGTTTAGAGCATGGAGTGCTATTTCCCACCTATTCCCTTCTATTTCCCATGGTGCATTTGCACAGCATAACAGAAATAGCTATTTCTTACGTATTTCCCTTCCATGTCAAAAGGCCCTTAGTGATGGTCTATTACCATATTCGCAAGAAGGGTTTAGCAAGAAAAAAATTGGCAAAATGGATTGGCCCTTATCAGGTCCTCAAGCCCATGGGCAGTACCACATGCTCTACAGTGCTGCACTACCGGCCACAAACAGACAAACACCACTGCTCATATTTCTAGGATCAAACCCTACCATGCAAGTACTTCCCTTTTTTCTTGGGGGGGAGTAGACGTGATTACTAACAGACATAACGGTTGAGCGCTCACCGTTCTCTTGAATACAAAAAAGTTGTTTAAAGTTTCTTGATGTAAATCGTCACAGACGATAAAAGGGGTTTTGGGGGATGAATGAACGACATTGAATTCTTGGCTCATTTGTATTGATCTGGCTATCTCTTCTGGTCATCCCGTAGCTCAGTTCCGTCGAGCCCTAACGCATATCTCAGTTGATCGTTACGATTTACCCTCAACTTATGTCAAATGGACAAAGAAATCTATTACAATTCTAGGTATTACATGCCATGGTCTACAATTGGCCCATTTGTATATGGATTAAGGCCCATGGACGTTTGCCTGTGTCTTCCTAGGGTGAGGGTCACATATTAGCCCTCCTTAGTCTCCAACAAGAAATGTGACCATGGGTCTCAGGTTCGGATCAGATTTATTCCAAACAATGAGAGTTGTAAAGCATCCAATGAGCGACATTCAACTGGAAATTTGCAGACGAAAGGTAGACTCACTACCATGTGCTGCACGAAAATGATAATATAATCTACATGATGCACTTCAGCAACGATATGGTAATACAAGTTTGAACCTTAAGAGTTCACTCCAGTAGATGCACTAGGGTTTCCAATAGTCCCCTTAATTACAGTTTTCTTACTTGAAGACCAGAGCGGTTTGCATCTCTGAAACACAAGTGCAGTGGCATTTTATGGATGTGTGAGTGTCCCCTTGGGCGTATGAATTAGGTCACACACGATAGCCAGTTCCCATCTTTTCATTCATCATCCTGCGACAAAAAATGTATGGGACGTACCTTCCCTCCCCATTTGAGACAAAGATCTTATAGCTTTGCACATATACATATCCTTGCCTTGGGAATGTCTTGGCCAACTACAAATACATGCACAATTCTGCCAACCTTGGCCCGAAGTTTGTCCTAGCTTGCGTGTTCCTCACTCATCGCCAACTGAATCTTGTTTTCCTGCTGCATGTGAGCACCTGCATAGATGTTCGACATCAGAACATATGCTACAGCATCCTTTTCATCCAATTGCACTGCATGTTCAAAGGCATATCTTCCAAGCTCCACATTACACCGTCGTTGACAAGCACCCAACACAGTTTGCCATACTACAATATTAGGTTGGAAGGGCATCCTATCCACCATTGCTACCACGTGGTCTAATTTGCCTGCACGGCCTAGGAGATCAACCATGCAAGTGTGGTGCTCAACATTCGGAGTGATGCCATAGTCTTTGCTCATGGCTTCAAAATAGTTGCAGCCCTTATCCACTAGACCTGCATGATTGCAAACAGCAAGAACACTAAGGAATGTGACCCCATTTGGGTTTATGCCTTCTCCTCCCATCCTTTCAAGCATATGGAAAACGATTTCACTTTCTCCTAGCTGAGCATATCCTGCAACTAGTGCAGTCCACATGACTACACCTCGAACTGGAAGCTTGTCAAATACTTCCTGTGCTCTTTCAAGAGTGCCAAATTTAGCATACATATCAATCAAGGTGCTGCCAACAAAAGGATCTCTTTCCAATCTCTGTCTCGCAATCTCAACATGTATTTCTCGTCCCTTGTCTGTGGCTCCTATGCTGCCGCACGCTTTCAAGCTGCAAACAATTGTAGCAGCATTCGGAGAGATGCCCTCCAGTTGCATTTGTTCGAAACAATTCATTGCTTCTTCATTAAATCCATGTTCAGCATATCCTGCAATCAGAAGATTCCACAAATCTACACTTTGAACTGGGAGATTGTCAAACACTTCCTGCGCTTTTGCGAGCGAACAACATTTGGCATACATATCAACCAAGGTGCTGCCAATAAAAGAATCTCTTTCTAACTCCTGTCTGGCAATCTCAGCATGTATTTCTTGGCCCTTGTCTATTGCTCCTATGCTTCCACAAGCTTGCAAGCTGCAAACAAACGTGACAGCATCCAGAGACACACCCTCCCTTTCCATCTGTTCCAAACAGTTGAGTGCTTCCTCACCAAGCCCATGCTCAGCATATGCTACAATTAGTGCAGTCCACAAGATTACATCTCGAACTGGCAGTTTGTCAAATACTTCCTGTGCTTCTGCAAGAGAGCCACATTTGGCATACATATCAACCAAGGTACTTCCAACACAAGGATCAGTTCCTAATTCCTGTCTGGCGATCCTGGCATGTATTTCTTGGCCCTTGTCTATGAATCCTATGTAGCCACACGCTTTCAAGCTCGAAACAAACGTGATAGCATCTGGAGAGACACCCTCCATTTGCATCTGTTTGAAACACTCCAGTGCTTCCTCACCAAGCCCGTGTTCAGCATATGCTGTGATTAGTATGTTCCACGACACTATATCTTTAACTGGCAGCTTGTCAAACACTTCCCGCGCTTTTGCAAGCAAGCCACATTTGGCATACATGTCAATCAAAGTGTTGCCAACAAAAGGATCTCTTCCCTGTATTTGTCTGGCAATCTCCACGTGTATTTCTTGGCCCTTGTCTATGGCTCCTATGCTGCCACAAGCTTTCAAACTGCAAACAAACGTGACAGCATTTGGAGTGACGTCCTCCACTTGCATCTGTTCAAAACACTTCAATGCTTCCTCACCAAGCCCACATTCAACATATCTCGCAATTAGTGCAGTCCACGAGACTACATTTCGAGCTGGCAGCTTGTCAAACACTTCCCTTGCTGTTGCAAGCAAGCCACATTTGGCATACATGTCGACCAAGGTGCTGCCAACAAAAATATCCCTTTCCAATTCCTTTCTGGCAACCTCAGCATGTATTTCTCGGCCCCGTTCTGCATCTTTCAGCCTAGCACAAGCCTTCAGTAGGGCCACAAAAGTATACTTGCTAGGATGTACAGAATCCTCTTCCAATTTGGGGTACAAATTGAGGACATGCTGTGAATCCCCACGTTCGATATAACCCATGATGAGATAAGTCCAAGAATGCGCATTCCGATCAATCAACCTGTTGAAAACTTGCAAACCATCGCACATGCTTCCACATTCGACCAACGTTGGGACAAGGTAGTTCCCAAGGGATCTATGCGCTTCCAGGCCACTTTCACACATGTAGGCATGCAAGCGCTTCGCATAAGTTAGGTTTTTCTCTTTCTTGCACTTCTGCAAGATGCTTATACAGTTCTCAATCGAAGGCAGCTGGGCCATCTGTTCGAAAGACGTAAACGCCTCCTCTAAGCTCAGCATTTCCAAGCCACTGTTCTCTAACACGTCTTCTTTTACATTGTCGTCCAAACCCAAAACTGGCCTTGCGATTGCTGCCACAGTCGGCGAGCTCCTCCATCAAGGCACGGTTTTCAGCTTTGCACATGTGCATTCTCTTGCTTAGAGACTCCTCTTCCTTGCGCCTGTCTGCAAATTGTACCAGCCGTGTATCCATAGCGACTCCCTGCCGAGCCTTGCACACGTGTAACCATAGCAACTCCCTGCCAACCTCATGCTTGAAATGTGGAGCCTTTGTATCTCTTCGGTAACACTCACTACAAACTCGACAATAAAACTACAGTGCAATTCTTTAGCCGGATAGAAGACCCTAGGTGAAAAGTTTCAAGTTGTCCGATGGAATATCATGGGCCATCATAGGGCCATCATAAGAAGTACAAGATCACTCATGCATGTGACACATAATCTATAGGGAGATGGAGCCAGGGAGAAGGTCATGTTTGGTGATTCGGGACCAAGATGTAGGTTGAGGAGTCGTAGGACCAATGGCAGTAATTTTGTGCCGATTATGGCCAAAGAGGTGTCAATGTTTGTCCATATGTCCAATGTCGAGTGGTAAATTGTTGGATGGCTAGGTGGCATGATAGCATTGTAGTGCAGCGGTCAAGGCCATCAAAGCTTGCAAGGTGTGGGTCCAGTTGGTGTTGAAGTCCCAAAGGATAACAATTGGGGTTAGTTCGTCCAAGCTAGCTAGTGGGCGTCGTAGTGCAGTGGAACTCGACGATTGGTGTTTTGGGGGATTTGTATTTGCCAATGACTTGGATTTGTTGGTAGCTGTGATTGCTTAAGACGGTGGATATGATTTCGATGCCATTTGTCGCTATTATAGTGCTTTCGACGATTAGCTCATGTGTTGGTTTGTATAGGATGGCTAAACCGTGCCCAATGAAGCATGAAATTTCGTTGAATGTGCTTGCCAATGGTCCTGCAACTGTTTTGCTTCTTGTTTCTTGTAGACATAGGTGTCGGCAACCATTAGGTTTAGTCTGCCAATATGTCTTGTACATGGCAGTTCAGTGACACTGTGTTAAGTGACTTAATGATTGTGTGCGTTGCTTCATGCGGCGATAGATTTCTTTGCAAGCATATGTGCAGTACGCCGCTGTGCCATGTGCATTTAGGATGACTTGTATGTCTATATTTGCATCCCATAGAGTAGATGGTGCAAGAGTGAAGTTGTTTATATAGGTCTCTTTTGAATCTCATTTTAGCAAGATGGTTGGCTTTATATAGTACATCTCAATGCGCTGAGGTAATCACTTTTTGTTGTGTCTAAGAGTTGTAGCCATTCATCAAAATGCTATTCTTGTGCCTTTTTTGAGGTCCAATAAAGCTTTTGTGATTTGCTTCGTAAGGTCTTGGTGGTCTTGTTAGAGAAGTTCAAGATCTTCATTGATTGGTTATACGATGCACATGGAACATGATGGAGGTTTTGAGAATCCATATCTACATGTTCTACTATTCTTCTTGTAGCCTTCTCGATGATGGTGGGTTTGTGCATTGTGGAGGGTCTCTTTCAGCAAGTCGCCATCCATAGTTATATATGTATCAATGAAGGAGAGCACATCTGTAGTTTTTGATCGACCCATTGTTGGTGCATCTTCAACCCATATTAATCCGTGGTTGTGGTTGTGTTGATTGTCTTTGTGTTGGAGTTCTATGACGAAGAAGAAGTCGGCCACTTTCCCAAGATTTGTGTTATCCTCCCTCAATTGTTGTTTCACGTAGTACCTTGCAATTGTAATTGGGTTTGAGCAGAAGAGGTGGCGAATGTGGGGCTGATTTTTTGATTGCCATAAGTCGAGATTTAGTTTCCATAGATAGTCCAAGAGCTTGGGACAATGCTTTTTGACGTAGGAGAATGTGATAAAGCATGTAGGTGGCCCAAGCTAGCGAATCATCGCAAATAAGTTTTTCTTTAGTTTTTCTGTATAGTCAGTTGATGTGTGCAATGCCTTGAAGTCTCCATATCCTATCCTCGAATGCAACAATTACTTGATGCTTGTATCTTTTCAGACATCTTGAGCGTGTAGTTGCCTAAAATGTAGTTGTCCTTTTCAAAGATGGACCCTGGTCGACGATAAGATTTTAAGAACCATTATCTTCATTATATGGAAGAATAAGTTTTCAAATTTTCTTGCAAATCTTTTATCGGCATTTAATAATTCCCACCTTGCAATTTTTTGATAGTTTTTGGGAACACAAGATGTGGTAAGATCTCTGTTTGCCAAAGAACAATGTTGGGAATGACATCTCTTCACAGAATGCATCTTTAAATAGGCTTAGTTGTGAATGTTCTTCACATGGTGCGACATGTGTGATGGAATTGTTGTAGTCAACTCCTTGATGTGTGGTGTACAACCCATGGACCAGGGTGTCTATTTCAAAATGCTCATCATCGTCATCTTGATCGATCATAGCAGTCTGCGGAATGTTTGCACACTTGATGTCTTGCAATGATTTCTTGCAATGATTTGACATGTCTATCCCATTCGCTATTTAGCACCATCTTGCTTTCATTGTTAGCAAAGGGCAAACACAACCACTCATATAATAATGCCTATACTCCATCTTTCGTTTGATGCCTACAGGTATGCACGCGTCGTCGTTGAGGAATTGTGGCAGTGCACCCTATGCTTTGTTAATGTTTTCCATGATGTTTATCATGCTTCCATGTAGCCATATTAAAAAAGAGTGTGCAGCAATACTAGATTGAATCCAAAACATTGTGCAAAAAGGTATTCTCAACGATAACAAGCATGCTTCAATTTGCTTTTTGCCCTAACCCAAATCAGAAATTTGCCTAAGCGAAGGCGTCACTCAGTTCTTTTTGCTTTCATAATGTTTAGCAATTTTCTTTTAGAAAAGACTTCAAAGGTAATTATTCCCTTACCTTCATCCCATTTAGGCATCCTTTTCTTGAAAGGAGCTACTAACTTCACTGCTTTCTTCAGCTACGACCCATGCCTACTACTACTAGAACTTCAATGCTTGACTGAAGTTTTTGCTAGCATGATAGGACTGCTTAAAGGTGTTGGACACTGGACCACATGACAATCTCCACTACAAGGGTCTCTAGCACATGCCTTCACTGGTGTATTGTAAACAACCTTCTCACACTTATGGAAGAATTGGATACGATGTAAGCAATTCAAATGATTTTCACTTTGAATGTCAACATAAGGAATTCATATTCTTAGTTAAAGCATTGACATGCTCAACATCAGCACTTTGAAATTTCAGTTCGAAGATTAGCATGGGCAATTCAGTCCATTTAATTACATAGGAATTTATAAGATACCATAGGGAATGTCCACAGGTCGGATCACATCAATATCTTAACCTTTTCTCCAACCATTCACTTATCTCTACATTTGCAAGCAAAGGAGGTAGAAGTATCAAAGCTTCAAATTCCAATGCATTGGTCAGTTTGCATTACATCTGCATTATCCATGTCTACATGAGAATACAAAATAGAACCATTCCAAGTGCAAGCAAGTAGGCAAATTTCAAAGACGAGCATGCTACAGCTTGTGAGTCCAATGATTACAGAAATAAAGAATGCAAACTAAAGGTCACATTCCAAATAGCAAGCATAAAATGTCCTTTGGAATACATCACCTCGCATACCAATCTCTATCTATGTAGGATCATATCAAATGAAGCAGCAACATATCAAATTCCAAAGGATTATATAGAATACAAAGGACCATAAAAAAATCTACATGCACACAATCCTCTAGCCTTTTCTTCCTAGAAGCTTCAGGACAATGCAGCAAGCCAAGAGTTAAACAACCGACACAACCATATTGAATGCAGCAATACCAAATTGAAATCCAAGACATCATGCAAGGTTGCAAATAGACAGAACGTCATAATTTTTGCCACTCAAATCACAAAGGCAATGACATTGCACCATCTGAGCATATTCATTGCACATGCAAGGATTTGGGCATAGAGTTACACTGCAAAGGCTACCTACACCTTCTCAGTCAAATGATTGCAGTTACAAACAATAAAATTGAAATGGAATTCACCACACAGGATTTCGACCACAATCACTATCCTTATTGATAGTGGTTATTTTATGAAGACCCATATTGAACCCAAGAATAGTTACTGAGAATGAAAAGGGACACACATGAATCTAAATCCAAATAAACTTATAGCCTTCCCTTCCCACAAGCTTCAACTAGCAAAGCAACGATATTGAATGGAGCAATGCCATGTTGAAATTGAAGGCATCATGCAAGATTCCAAATAGACAAAATCATATATTTTGCTTATTCCCACAGGATTTAGTTCAAGGGAAGAAGACAAGCAAAATTGGATACTTTCCTTTATTCCCACAAAGCTTCAGTTCAAGGCAAGAAGACATGCACGTTCAAATCAAAAAGCCTACCATGGTGCACCATTACTATATCTCGCACATAGGACAAACCCCATGTCGATATCTAGATAGGGCAAAGCAAACATATCTATCTCTATCTATGAGGGGACCTTATCACAAACCTGATCAATAAACAACTACAAATTGAAGGAGTTGGCTCTTATAGATCGACAACACCACAAATCCTACATGCATAAAGAAACATACTCTAGAAAGCAAAAAAAAAGCCAATAAAAAATCACGTCTAACATGGGGCCTATCGCTGCCACCATCCAATCAAAACACTATACCCCAACCATAAAATTTTGGAAATCTTTAGATTATGATGACATAAAGAAAGCCCAAGGACATTGAGATTGCAGAAAATGACCACCCAACCTTTAGATTATCTCAAAAATGCTAATAGTGCTGGTGTTCAACCATTAATTCCAACAATCGAAAGATAAAACTATCAACAATCGCATCACGAGACTATCATCAAATCCTTGCATGACCAAACAAAAAGATCCAACCATTATAGCTCCAAGACTCGATCTCAAATCCTTACCTCCACATAACAATCTCATGCAAAGGTGGTACTTCCACTAAAGTTCAAACCCTCCAGATACAAGGCACACCATCAGAACCAGACACTCGCCCAAAGAATAGAGCCAGAAAACATGTACTTCACTCATGCGGATCCATAGGCCAACAATATTGCAAAATGTGCACCTGACATAGAAAGACGAAACCACAAGCTTCCTTTCAAACTATCCAATCAAAGAGTCATTGCCAAGATCAAAGGGGAATAGCTTCATGCAAAAAATGGTCCCTTCAGACCCACCACTTCCACAGCCGCAAACAAAGGAGAACCTTCTATTCAAAACTCCCACTATGAGAGCCGCTGCTAGAGCCAAAGGAATGCTAGCTGCAGCCAAAGCAAAAACCTTCATGCAAGGACTACAAACCTTGATAGTCAAAGAAAGAAGCATCTAGATGAAGCCAGAAAACCACCAAGAAAGTTGTTGATAGAGCCAAAGGAAAACCCTTCATGCAAGAATTGTAAACATCAATAGACGAAGAGGAAGAAGCATCCACATGAAGCCAAAGAGTCACCAAGACTAACAAAACACATAGTGGTCTAGACGTCCACTCCTATCAATATCAAGGAGCCGCTTCCAACTCAAATGATGAAGCCACAGAACCGCCACCAAGCAGAGTCATAAAACCACAAAGCCACCACCAGCTAGAAAAACAAGACCCAATACCGAAAACTCATGTTTGGAGAGGATCCTTCTTATTCTCACCACCAACCTCCACATAGGGAAGGTTGTGTGTATTGAGGTAGAACCATCAAGAGATCACCTCCCCTCAATACACACAACTGCAAATAAGCCTAAGAATACACATAGCTACCACCCAGCAAGCCTAATGAACATAACTCCCACATTGAACACTAAGGAAGAAGCCTACCTAAGTTATTTTAGCAACCTTAACAAACCCTAAGTAGACACAGCCACCACCACCAAGCCCAACTATCACCTTTAAGACCAACCTTAATGTTGGCACACTTGGGCACACTTCCCATAAATAAGACCAAAATCACCAATGTTTGCATAGCCCTTGCCTTAGCAGGCAAAAAACCTTCTTTGCATGTGTAGCCGTTGCATGGGAAGAGAAGTGGCAATCTACTCCCATGTAATGTAACTGGGACTAGGGGTGTGTTTGAAAGTTGTGGAAAACCAATGCGTGCGCATTTGTGTATGTGTGTGTGCATGCGCGCGCGTGTGTGTGTGTGTGAAGACTCAACAAAACCCCGTTTCATAGTGAAATGAAAACAATTTTGGTAATGGAAACAAAATAAAAACTGCTATGAAACATTACAAAAATTTGAGAAGAGCGCAAATTGCAAAAGGTTTATAGAATGCATGACTACACAAACAAGTTATGCTTAGATAAGTCGTTGCAAGCATCACTTTTATTGAAGAGAGGAGTCTACATACTTGCCACCATCCAACAAGAAAAACGTGGTGAGAACCCACTTAAACTTTAGTTGGGAAGACAAGTGTCATTAACACCCCTCCGGGGTCACAATAAAACCGATTACTTTACTATAAACTTATCAAGCTTTAATGTAAATCTATGATTTATGGAGTTTACTAGAGTAAGTTTGTATTTTAAGGGAAAGGCAAAGAATTATGAATCAATGTACAGGGAAATTAATAAGGAAATTTTTATTAATAATGAAGCCAAGGGGGAAAATGGGGAATCGATGGAGAACTATGGAACGAAATATAACTATTTTAATTTAACAAAGAAACAAGGAAAAAAGAAATGAAAGGGTAATGTACCTTAAGAAAAAAATAAGATTAATAAATAGAAAAAAGTAATAATAAAAAAAAGAGGGTTAATTTCATTAGAAGAAATAAGAATTAGAAAGATTGAGAAGGAAAGGGTAGAAAAAATCTAGAAGGGGGAATTTAAATAGGTAGGAAACAAATAATAGGGAAGGGATAACATAAGAACTAGAAATAATAGAGAAGGAGGTGGGGAGGGGTAAAAATTAAAAATAGAGAAGGAAGCGGGGAAAGGGCGTTAAATATCAATGCTCCACTCTCGTGTAACTACGTGGGAACCAGCTAACTCTACTTGTAACCCCCCCATATGAGGAGAAGGCAATTGAGTAGCTCGGTTATCCTGTAGGTCCTGGTTTGGATACCAGATGGGGGCCATGTGTGGCCTGATGGCTAGACGGCTTGAGATAGATTTGGCACACCGCCAACTAGGCTATATGCAAGTGCGGGAAGGCATCCCTTGACTGACTGCACTGAGGGTAGACGGAGCATTTCTCGGGGCAGCCCACTGTCGGGTCGCAGGGCCCGTTCGGAGCCTCAAATGATCCCGGATGGCTCTGGGCCGAATGGCGACCATAGGTTAGTTGCTCTGTTTTGTGCACCGATTCTATCGTATGGTCGATGGCCTATTTCGAGACCGACCCCCAGTCGACCATTTTGGCCGGACTAGGTCGGTCACCTAATTGAGCCTAACTGACTACGATTGGTGGCTATATAAGAGCAAGCCTGTGAAGCCCATTTTATCACTGGCTACAGCAACCCTGATTTCTTAGCATCCAGCCTCCGTCTTCTACTCTTTCCAACACACCATCGAAGCTTCTTTCACAGGAGTGCATGGTTGGGAGGCAGCGCCATCTATTGTAACAGTTCTATAGTAATCAAATTTTTGATTCTCCATACTATCTTGTTTTCTCTCTTGTGTACGAGATCCTGTTATCTATTGAGCACAGACGTATTATTTTCTTACAAGGGGTGGGGGGTTGCAATAATTAAAACATTAAAGACAAAGTACCTTTGAGGCCATACGAAGGTCAGGACGTGGCAGGTGGAGATAGACTTTATCGACAGGGAACGTGGGATGAACTATAAGCAATGCATAGAGTAGGGAAGTACAATGTGCCACGTAGGATACACGAGTCATTGTTTAATACGGGGGTGGGAACACAAGTGGTGTGCACATGGCAGAGTGGGTTTGGGTGGAAGTCCATTGGCGGGTAGTGTAACGATGAGTTAGTGAGGAGGAGAGTCCAACAAGGGGGGAAGCTTAAATAGAAGAAAGGGGGTGGAAGTTGAGAGAGCCATGTGATCATACGGCTCGGTTCGTGTCAGGGAACAAAAGGGCATGGGAAGGCAGGGGGTAACGCATTTTGCAAGGGAGCCAAAAAGGCAGGGGGTAGAAAGGCGGCGAGGCAAGGGGGCTACAAAAGTGGGGGTAGCGCATTTTATGGCAGGGGCTCGGGGGTGTTTAGCGATTATGATGGTGAGGGCCTAGGGTAGAGGCGTTGATGAGGCATAGGTGTTGAGTAGAGTAAGAAAAAGAGTGACTACGGACGCTGTGTGCTACATATGAGAAAGAGACTACCTCAAACAAAGTCTATCTCATGAAGAGATTGTTTGAGCTGCACATGGAGGGAGTATCCATAGCTTTACACTTGAATGAATTTAATATCATTTTCAGTCAACTTTAAGCTCAAAAGCTGAATTTTGATGTAGAAATGAGGGCAATATTTCTCTTATGCTCATTACCATCCTCATGGGATACTTTTTGTACTGCTATCGGTAACTCTGCACCTGGTGGAGTATTGAACTTTGAAGATGTGGTTGGTAAGGAGATTAGACGGGAAGTCAATGGAAGGCAATAAGCAAGATGCAGCCTTAAATGTGCAAAGGGGCTGATCATAGTCTAGGGGGAAGTTTCAAGAAAAAGGGAAGTCCTGTAGCAAGTCCAGGGCACGGAATATTGCGTGTCACTATTGTGGCAAGAAGGGCCACATGAAAAAGGATTGCTACAAGCTTAAAAGAAAGCAAAAGGATAAGAAAAAGAATGCAAATTGGGGTGCAAATCAGAAGGAAGAGAGTCCAAGGGAGAATAAAGGAAAAGTGAAGATCGAGGAGATCAATGCAATCACACATGATAGTGACAATGACATTCTCTTCATGTCTAGTTTATCTGCAGAGTTGCTTACCACTTCAGATGATGCATATTCTCAGGATTGGATTTTAGATTCTGGTGCTTCATTCCATGTTACTCCCCATAGGGAATGGTTCTCCACTTATGACAATGGAAAGATAGGTTGTGTACATCTTGGAAATGACTATGCATGTGACATAGTGGGAGTGGGTGACAAAGTTTTCTTTTGCAAATGGGTCTGCATTTATTTTGAAAAATGTGAGACATGTGCCTAAGCTGACCAAGAGTCTCATTTCAACGGGTCAGCTAGATGATGCTGGTTTTCAGACCATCTTTGGTTCTGGGAGTTGGAAAATTCAGAAGTGCTATATGCTTTTGGCCAGGGGTGCCAAGTGTGGGACTTTGTATCCCTTACATGTATCAGGGGTGTTTGATCATGTTGTTGCAATAACTGAGCAGCCAAGCACTTCTTTATGGCATTGCCAGTTGGGCCATATGAGCCAAAATGGGATGAAAATCTTATGCCGTTTGGGTCATGTACCACATTTAAGTTTCTCTAATTTTGTATTTTGTGAGCACTGTCTCTATGGGAAGCAAACTAAATCAGCCCATAAAAGAAGGGGAAAGAAAGAGTTTGAAAAGCTTGATTTGGTGCATTCAGACGTATGTCATCCCATGCCTACACGGTCATTAGGCGGGGCTGAATACTATGTGACATTCATTGATGATGCAACTAGGAAAGTGTAGGCTAATGCTATAGCTCGGAAGAGTGATGTGTTCCAAGTATTTCAGAAATGGCTGGCCTTGGTTGAGAATCAGTCAGGTAGAACACTTAAATGCTTACGGACTAATAATGGTGGAGAGCATCTCTCTCATGACTTTCAGCATTTCTATGATACACGTGGGATTAAGAGGGAGCTCACATCCCCTCATACTCTAGAGCGAAATCCACTTGCATAAAAGATGAACCATACCATTCAAGAAAGCAATGCAAGTCTTTCTGGTGGTTTTTGGGCTGAGGCAATGAAGACGGCAGTGCATGTGATCAATAGATCACCTAGTAAGAGTTTGGATGGTGGTATTCCTGAAGAGGCATGGAGTGGCAAGAAGCCCTCTTACTCTCATTTGCGTATATTTGGGTGTGAGGCATATGCACATGTGCCAAAAGAGCTTCGAAAGAAGCTAGATCCTAAGTCTAGGAAATGCATCTTTCTGGGTTATGGTGAAAGTGGAGAGATGGGCTATCGTCTCTAGGATCTAGAAGCAAAGAAGATCATACGCAGCCATGATGTAGCCTTCAATGAGAAGAAGATGCGTAAGGCACCCATGAGGGATGTGGAAATGAGGAGAATCACTTTCCAGGATGTGAATCCACCTGCATATGTTGATAGACAGCAACCTGTCCATGCACCAAATGTGTGCAAGAAATGGTACCACCAAGTACTCCCATAGGTATACAATCAAGGGTAGATGATGGATCATCTATTGGTGGAAATGATGAGCCAAATGTGGCTGATATGCACGTGGGACAGAAAGCTGAAATGCCCTTGAGAAGATCATCTAGAGTGTCTACACTGCCTGATAGGTTTGTTCCATGGGTAGACTATGTGATGCTTACTGATTGCGAGGAGCCTTCTTGCTACAGAGAGGCTATGATGCATGAGGATCAATGCAAGTGGGAGTATGCTATGCAATCAGAGACGAGTTCACTTATGAAGAATAAGACTTGGGACTTGGTTTCTTTGCCACATGGAAAGAAAGCATTGCCATGTAAATGGGTCTACAAGATGAAGGTCACAGGTGATGATGTGCCTAGGTACAAGGCCCGTTTGGTCGCTAAAGGGTTCAAGCAAGAGAAGGGTGTGGACTTTGATGAGATATTCTCTCCGGTTGTGAAGATGACCACACTTAGATGCATGCTTGGACTAGTGGCAGCAGGATATGGAGCTTATGCAGATGGATGTCAAGACAGCTTTCTTGCATGGGGATCTGCATGAGGAAATTTACATGGTGCAGCCGGAAGGCTTTGAAGAAAAGGGCAAAGATCTCTATGGTCTTAAGCAAGCGCCTAGAGAATGGTATCTGAAGTTTGATGCTTTCATTTGGTCCTAGGGTTTTAGAAGGAGTGAAATTGATCACTGCCTCTACACTAAAAGGACTAAGGATAATAGCCTGATACTCCTGGCACTATATGTGGATGATATGCTATTGGCTAGCAAGAATACTTATGAGCTAGATGCATTAAAGGCCAAGTTGCATGAGGCCTTTGATATGAAGGATTTGGGACTTGCAGGTCATATTCTTGGTATGTGCATCACGCATAATCGGAGTAGGAAAACTCCTTTGGCTTTCATAGAAGGAGTATGTTACAAAAGTTTTGCAGCATTTTAATATGGAGGGGGGGAAGGCAGTGAGTACTCCATTGCCTCCATATGTGAAAGTAAGTCATACAGATAGTCCTAAATCAGATGAGGAGAGGGCCATGGATGGCCAAGGTTCCTTATGCATTAGAGGTTGGGAGTCTTATGTATGCTATGATAGCTACTAGACCAGACATTGCATTTGTAGTGGGAGTTGTTAGCTGGTATATGGCTAATCCAGGAAAGACGAATTGGGAGGCAGTTAAGTGCATCATGAGGTACATGAAGGGTAACAAGGAGATGTGCATCTGCTTTGGTAGAGGAGACATGCGTGTACTTGGGTACACAGATTCAGACTATGCAGGGCATGTGGATAGTAGGAGATCCACTTCTGGTTATGTGTTCACCTTTGCAGGTGGTGCAGTGTCGTGGATGTCTCACGCATAGAAGTGCATTGCTTTGTCTACCATAGAGGCTGAGTATGTTGTAGCCACAGAGGGTTGCAAGGAGGCTATATCGCTTGATTGGCTGGTGGGAGATTTGGGCATTCATACAAGTGTACCGACATTGCATAGTGATTCCATGAGTGCTATTCAGCTAGCACGGAATCCGGTCTTTCATGCAAAGACCAAACACATTGAGGTCAGGTACCATTTCATCAGGGAGGTACTTGAGGACAAGCGCATAGAGCTTGTCAAGGTTCATACAGATGATAATCCTGTAGATATGCTGATGAAGAGTCTACCTAGTCAGCGGTTTGAGTATTGTCATGCATTGATGGGCATTGGATAGTATGCTCACTGGTTGTTCTCCCTTAAAGGCACATTGTCCTTTAAGTGGGAGGTTGTGGGGGTTAAAGGTCACTGTACCTTTACCCCGGTTATGTACAATACACCCACCAAAAACTTGTGTGGCTCTCTGTTTCTCTCTCTCCCTCTTCCATTCTACTTCCATTGAGAGCACTCTCAAGTGCCCCTAAAGATTCTACTTGGATTAGCTTCTCTGGATCCTTCAAGTGCCAGAACTTCACTAAAATTTCCCTCCTCTTGAAGGCTTCTGATAGCCTTCTCCATGACCTGAGTCATGCTTTTGAGTCCTACGATGATAAACCCAGTGATAGCATGGAGAGTTTCGTGCTCGCTTGGAGTTTTGATGGTTCGTCCGGAAGGGGTTGCTTGTGGGAATCTCTCAGCGAGAGGTGACTACACTGTCATGATTCTCTCACTTTTGTTTTTGCCGTTTCCACCCCTCGTATTTCATCTGCAATCCCTGCACTATCAAGATTCCTACTTGGAAAGCACTGTAGGCAGGAAGAGAGGCACAATTACAGGACACAAAGATCTCTAGACTAGAAGAGGAGGAGATGAAAATTGATGGATGGAGAGAGTTGTAGGCTGGATGACAGGGAGAATCACATGCAACTGCTGCTATAAGTAGAAGCTCTTTTTTTGAGGTCCAACGACGTGTTCGATTAAGCCCCCTCATTGAACAATTGTAGCTGCATTAGAGGTTGAGAAGCCATCATTGAATGTAGTTGAGCAAGTCAGAGCTATTGCTCGCTGGGTATATGCCTTGCTATTACATGACATGTTGCGAAGCAGGAGTGCAGCAGGGTGGGTGAGAGCAAGGTGAAGAGAGTAGAGGGGGAGGAGTGAGGGGAGAGGGAGGGGAAGCAGAGGAGGGGGGAGGAGATCTCATTGAGCTTAGGAATGATAGTGTTAGCCTCTTCGACATTATTTGTTGAAACAACCTCTACACATTGGAAGAGGAGGGAGAGGAGTTGAAGACCTTCTTTGACCTTCTTCGTCAGAAGCTATCGACCATCGTTGTTCCTCCGAGGTCATCCATCTTTGCAATCAGTCATGCACCTCATGTATTCCAATTGATGTATTGCTTGACTGCAAACCTGGCTTTCACAAGGCCACCATACGTAGTGATCATAAAAATCTATCTCCCCATCATCCATTATTTCCAGCTCTGTCAAGCTCGCATTGCAGCTTTGTATTCAAAATTGTCTACCTCTTCTCTGTTGTCACGAAGTAGAAGGCATGAATCCAAAGTCTTCAGAGAAGCATCACCTCTTGTATTCACTTGTTTGTTTTTTTGAATACTCCCTGGTATTCATTATTTGGAAATAGATTGTGGCATCGACACGCCAACTGAACCTACAATCATGAGAACGACATCGAGGCCATGTGCAAACGAGTACAGCTTTTAGAATGGAGCTGGCATTTCAGATATTTGATTTTTATCTCCTTCTAATTCTGCGTCTTGCTTGTCTCTCAAATGTCTCATTCCTGCTACTAGATGCCGGCTGTTGGAGTGTCACACTCATGGAGACACAAACTTGTGGTATGGGACTTGGAATCCTTGAAGATGGGGACTTAAAATTTGTTACGATAGGGGGCTTGAAATCCTTATGAGAGGGCTATGAGATGACTTGAAATTCTTGGAAAGGATATCCGAAGCTCCGATGATTGATTGAATGCTCATCACACACAATGGCTTTCACAAAAAACATTTTCATGCAAATTCAGGTTTGCACCGACCACAATCTGCTCTAATCTTCTTCACTAGTAATTCGTCGCTCAAGTCATATAACCTCTAATTCAAGCCTAGAGATGAAAAGCCATTAGGTTTTGCTCGTATGGTATATTGATTGGCCATTTTTTCGACATGATAAAATTTTTGAATTTGACCTAAACGAACTAACTCTAGTTAATCTAACCTAACTAGTTGACCCTAACCTAACCTAGCCTAGGTTAGTGGTTACGTTAATTTTAGGGTTAGGTCTTTTTTTTGGGGAAGGGGGGTGTGGGCGAACCATCACCACCGAGACAGTGGAGGAGGAGGGGGGTGTGGGGGTGGGAGGCGAGGGAGGAGGGTGGTGAGAGGGGAGGTGGAGGGGATTGAGAGGGGGAGGGCGCGAGAAGGGGTGCGGAGGGAACTTGACGGACGAAAAACTTTGACGAAAATTCAAAGGGAGGAAGAGATAGTTACCTACAATGCTCTCCCAAGTCATTCTCAATGTAACATGATTGTTGAGGACGAATGGACG
Source organism: Dipteris shenzhenensis (assembly GCF_047967505.1). Lineage (NCBI taxonomy): Eukaryota > Viridiplantae > Streptophyta > Polypodiopsida > Gleicheniales > Dipteridaceae > Dipteris > Dipteris shenzhenensis. The sequence goes on from NC_141596.1 coordinate 66,013,262, forward strand.
GTTGATTGTACGATATCAACTTTTTACCTTGGGGTATTTCCGCAAGGATCTGCTCATATGGTATATTGTTTGATGTTGTCTTAATTACCTTAAAACCCATAATAAGAAAGATTATAGATGCATCATAATGTTTTTACACATGTTGTCAACTTTGTACCTTGGAGTATTTTCGTAAGGTTTTGCTCAAATGGTATATTGTTTAATCATGTTTCCAACGTAAATTTTTTTAAATATTTGTTAAGTTCACTATACAATATCAACTTTGTACCTTGGGGTATTTCCGCAAGGATCTGCTCATATGGTATATTGGCATGATCTTGACTTTGCAATTATAATATTGTCACATAATTTTAAAATTTTTGTCTCTTAACTTTGTATTTTGCTTTCGTTTAGGACGTGCTAAACGTATTGACATGGCAACCAAGGAACATTCCAAAGAATTGAAGAGGCTTTTTGCCTATATTCAAAGAGAAGTACTCTTACTCGTCGCACACATGGACAAGACAATGATTGAAAAAATCAGGGACAATGACACTCTCTTAGATGTATTCAAACAACATGTGATGCAAAGGCTAAATAAAATCAAAGAGGTGTCAAAGATACGAGATCAAGTAAAAGACATATTCACAGATGTAGCCTGGTCAAAAGAATTGGAAAAGCATGTGATGACCATCATAGGAAACATCACATATCATGCACAATATGTAGATGAATCGCTATCTTCGAATGAGAAGCATTTGGCTTGGCATAGTATGTGGAAACAAAGAAAAGCTCACGGTATACGAGCAATTTGTACGCCCTAGCTAAGAAGAAGATTGGTCCAAATCCAACCGAGGAATATGCACGTGCCAGAATAAATACATCGAACAATGCTTCTATGCAACAAGTGGACAGTATTGCTATGACTTTTCCTACAGCAACCTATACTGCCTAGCTGCAAGATAATGCATATGAAATATATAAGGATAAAAAATTCGGTGCTGGGTCTGAAGGGCAACTTTTCCTAACAAGAATCAAAGGAGTACCGATTGCTTATTATGTAGCAAAGAGTTTTAAAGGCAATGCAGAGAAAAGAGAGTCTACTTTCATGAAAGAATCAACAATGCAAGTTAAACATAGCATCTTGGTTCGACCAATTGCTATGTCAATAAGTGCACCACATTGGAATTTCATGCCATATTTTAATGGAGGGACACTACATATTTTTCAAAGAAAGCAAAAAAAGATTCATGCATTGCAAGCCTAAGTTAGATACAAAGCAAATTCCTGCAAATAACATAGAACAGGTTGTGATTCTCGTACCAGAACTTTCTTTTGCTCTTTGCCTTGGCCTTCAGAAGCTGCACGAATAAGGTTTTGGATCCACAATGATTTGCACAATGGAAATGTCCTTCTGGACTATGCAACTACTATGCGAATGTGGATTGGTATTTGTGACTGGGGACGCGCTACATATGTAATAAATTCAAAGGAGAACTTGTTAGCCAAACATTCTAATGAGGAAGATACTACGTACAAGAATAGAATCCAGCTCGAAAGAGAGAGACTTGGCAAAATGGGTTGGCTAGCTCCTGAGCTATATCATGGTACTACAAAAAAACCTTGGACATCTGCTTTGGACACTTTCTCTCTAGGTTGGATATTCTCAGAGCTTTGTAAAATCAGCCTTTACATAGCGAAATATGTACCCAGTTTACAGATTCTCACAGACCAAGCACAATGGTCAAGAAGAGATGTTAAACTAGTCCAATACATTTTCCAAAGGATGCTTAAATAACATCCAAAAGACCGCATATCACTACAGAGTTCATGCAATCTATTTTCATCGAGGAGAATCAAGCTTGATATATGTATGCGACCATTACAAGAGATGGGATACGACATGATCCCAAATTAATTTTTTGATGTAATAAAGGCAAATCGAATATACAAAGTCATTCCATGCTAGTTGATCCTATATTCTATGTTTACATTGAATTCATAAGTATTTAAAAAGCAAAAAAAGTTATGACCTAAAGTTACGAATTCTCGAGTTTTCAATAAATAAGTTCTAATACACTAAACAAAATGTATCATCAACTTGTGAGTAATTTAAGTCAAGATAGTGGATTGACTAATTTCAAGTGTGCGACTGATCCGTGCAAGCTACTTTTTTTAAAAGATCGAAGAAATCCCGTTACAAGCTAGATTAATAATTTATTGTCTAATGATATCGTATTTTGACTTTGTTTCTATTTCAAACGTATTATAGATGCATATGGTTGGTTTGTACAAGAACTTGGACGACGCTCGACTTGGAGTACAGATACGCTCATTGAGATCTAGGTAATATATTAGTCTCCTACATAAGTCGCGATACTCAATCTCGGCGCTAATACTCTCGGCGATTTTAACTTCAGTGCACGGGGAAGGGCCCGTTCCCTCGGATTATAACTCTTTGAAGAAGGAAGCACGCTGCCTCCCCGCCCACACTATGTATGGTTATATAAATTATATATACATATATATATATATATATAAATAGGTTTTCCATCTGATGTTTTTTTTAATAAATTGCTTTTGCATATTCTAAATTCTTCTTTTTGTTTCCGTGTCGAGGTATTCGCAAGAAGGGAATACTCAACCACACACGTCTGTTCGACGGACTTGCTATTGTCAGCTTAATTTATAATCAGGTATTTCTCTTTTTTTAATTTATGAGAAAAAAAGGAGGAAACTTTACAACAAAGGAAATCCTTCATAGTTCTGCAAATTTCATAAAGAAGAAAGTCGCTACTTCAAGTTTGTTCTTTGTTAATGTTGGATTATTTGTAGAACACATAAACTAATTCTGTACTCGCTTGCTTACGATAGATGCACAACACCTACATTTAGAATAATGGCAACAGACAGGATTATCAATGCTCTCTTTCACCTTGGGGGGCCTACCGCACCCTACTCTCTCTCTCGTCTCTCGCTTCTCTCTTTATCTCTCTCTCTCTACACTATATATATATATATATATATATATATAATTCTCTCTCTCTCTCTCCACGTTAACAGCTTGTCAGACTGCTCTAGTGTGCTGAGACACGGGAACCAGTAGACTGACTGCTGCAGTCTGCTTCAGTAGACTGACTGCTGGCTGTGCGCTCTAGGCAAACCGTGGGCGAGTCTCGCTTTGACACATGGCGCGCGTGCTTGAGCTTGCTGTAGCTGGCCTAACCGTGGGCGAATTGTATGTCGACATGTCACGCTAGCCGTGCTGAGCTCCCCCCAAATTCCGAACCTCCTCCCTGGAGCTCCCGAACGTCCTCCCACCTTCGCCAAGGCTCCCTGGAGCTCCCGAACCTCAGATTTTGTGCACGTGGCGGAGCTGAGGTTCTTCCATTTCAAACCTTTCCTTAAGGAATAGCATAGATAGAAGTATAGATATAGATAGTATAGAAGTATAGATATAGATGCGTCTATTAATGTCATTTTTTAGTGGAGAATCTGGAAAATTGTTGTTGGGCTGCGCCATTTCCATCTATGGCATTGCAAGACGTTAAAAGAAAAGGAGCAGATGCACTCTGGACACAGCATCGACCTGCAGGAGCTCGAAGGCGCTGGGGGCCCTTGGGATATCGCCTTGGCCGGATTAAGCACGTAGGGCACGAAGGATCGCTCTATTCCAAGCACCTCAAACCAAAAGGCCGTCCAGGTACTGCAGGACAGGTTTCAATGTCATGTGGTCTCCATGGTGGTTATGCTTCGCAGATAGTACAGAGCGCTTATGCTTGATCCTGGGGCAATCAAAACTGCAAGTACGTGCGAGCACAAGAACCTAAGGGCTCCAGAATTCAAGCAAAAACGCTATGGATATACGACATGTACGGTTCAGGTCGACTGTGTGTGAGAAAAAGCAATCCGCCAGCAACAGCATGCACAGGGCCAAATCCTCCAGTGACCAGGCATTATCAAACTCTGTAGAACGTGACAGCAATTGCAAGGCCAGTTTTAGCTCTGAAATACAATCTATCGTGCAAGAAGTTGAGGAGAACAGTGGTTTGGAGATCCTGAGTTTAGAGGAGGCACTCACTTCTTTGGAAGAGATACCCCAGCTTCCTTCGGTTGAGAACTGTATATGTATATTACAGAAATGCAGAAAAAGGAGAACTCTATCGTTTGCCAAGCGCTTGCACGTCTATATGTGCAAAAGTGGGCTCGAAGCTCACAGATCTCTTGGTAACTACCTTGTCCCAATGTTCGTGGAATGTGGAAGCGTGTGTGATGCTCAGAAAGCTTTTATTAAGTTGGTTGACAGGAATGAGCATTGCTGGACTTCTCTCATCGTAGGTACTGTTGAGCGTAAAGAATCACAGCATGCCCTCAATCTGTACCAGAAAATGCAAGAAGAGTCTGTACATCCCAGCAAGTATACGTTTGTGGCCCTACTGAAGGCTTGCTCTAGGCTGAAAGATGTGGAAAGAGGCCGAGAAATCCATGCTGAGATTGCCAGACAGGAATTGCAAAGAGATCCATTTGTTGGCAGCACCTTGGTTGACATGTATGCCAAATGTGGATTGCTTGCAAAAGCAGAGGAGTTGCTTGACAAGCTGCTAGTTCGAAATGTAGTCACATGGACTGCACTAATTTCAGGGTATGCTGAATGTGGGCTTGGTGAGGAAGCACTGAGCTGTTTTGAACAGATGCAACTGGAGGGCATCTCTCCGAATGCTGTCACATTTGTTTGCAGCTTGAAAGCTTGTGGCAGCATAGGAGCCATAGATAGGGGCCAAGAAATACACGCTGAGATTGCCAGACAGGACTTGGAAGGAGATCCTTTCGTTGGCAGCACCTTGGTTGACATGTATGCCAAATGTGGCTTGCTTGCAAAAGCTCAGAAAGTGTTTGACAAGCTGCCAGTTAGAAATGTAGTCTCATGGACTGCACTAATTGCAGGATATGCTGAACATGGGTTTGGTGAGGACGCACTGAACTGTTTTAAACAAATGCAACTCCAAGGCATCTCACCAAATGCTCTTACTTTAGTTTTCAGCTTGAAAGCTTGTTGTAGCCTAGGAGCCATAGATATGGGCCATGAAATACACGCTGAGATTGCTAGACAGGAATTGGAAGGACATCCTTTTGTTGGCAGCACCTTGGTGGACATGTATGCCAAATGTGGTTCTCTTGCAAAAGCACAGGAACTGTTTGACAAGTTGCCAATTCGAGGTGTAGCATCATGGAACATACTAATTGCAGGGTATGCTGAACATGGACTTGGCGAGGAAGGATTGAACTGTTTTGAACAGATGCAATTGGAGGGCATCTCTCCAAACTCTGTCACATTTGTCTGCAGTATAAAAGCTTGTGGCATTATAGGATCCATAAATAAGGCCCAAGAAATACACGCCGAGATTGCAAGACAAGAATTTGAAAGAGATCCTTTTGTTGGCAGCACCTTGGTTGATATGTATGCCAAATGTGGTTCTCTTGCAAAAGCACAGGAAGTTTTTGATAAACTGCCAGTTCAAAATGTGGTCTTGTGGACTGCACTCATTGCAGGATATGCTGAACACGGGCTTGGTGAGGAAGCACTGAACTGTTTTGAAAAGATGCAGCTAGAGGGTATCTGTCCGAATGCCGTGACATTTAATTGCAGCTTGAAAGCTTGTGTCAACATAGGAGCCATAGAGAAGGGCCAAGAAGTACACGCTGAGATTGCCAGACAGGAATTGGAAAGGGATCATTCTATTTGCAAGACCCTGGTCGACATGTATGCAAAATGTGGCTTGCTTGCAAAAGCACGGGAGGTTTTTGACAAGCTACAAGTTCGAGCTGTAGAATTGTGGAACATCCTAATTGTTGGATATGCTGGACATGGGCTTGTTGAGGAAGCACTGAACTGTTTTGAACAAATGCAACAGGAAGGGGTTTACCCAGATCCTGTCACTTTTGTTTTTAGCTTGAAAGCTTGTGGCCATATACGAGCCATAGACAAGGGCCAAGAGATACACACTGAGATTGCTAGACAAAAGTTGGAAAAAAACCCTTTTGTTGGTAGTATGTTGGTTGATATGTATGCTAAATGTGGCTCTCTTGCAAAAGCACAAGAAGTGTTTGACAAGCTGCCAGTTCGAGATGTAGTCTCATGGACTGCACTAATTGCAGGATATGCTGAAAATGGGCTGGGTGAGGAAGCAGTGTATTTTTTTGAGCAGATGGAACTAGAAGGTGTTCCTCCAAACACGGTCACGTTTGTTTGCAGCTTGAAAGCTTGTGGCAGCATAGGAGCCACAGACAAGGGCCAAGAAATACATGCTGAGATTGCCAAACAGGAATTGGAAAAAGATCCTTTTGTTGGCAACATCTTGGTCGATATGTATGCCAAATGTGGGTCACTTGTGAAAGCGCAGGAAGTGTTTGACAACCTGCCAATTCGAAATGTGGTTTCATGGACTGCATTAATTGCAGGATATGCTCAGTTAGGAGAAAGTAAAATTGTGGTCAATATGCTGGAAAGAATGAGTGGAGACGGCATAAAGCCAAATGCTGTCACATTCCTTAGTGTTCTTACTGTATGCAGTCATACGGGTCTAGTAGAAAAGGGCCAGAAGTACTTAGAGACCATGAGCAAAGATTATGGCATCACTCCAACCATTGAGCACCACATTTGTATGGTTGATCTCCTTGGCCGTGCAGGTCAGTTAGATGAGGTGGTAGCAATGGTGGAGAAGATGCCTTTCCAACCTAATCTTGTTGTGTGGCATACTGTGCTGGGTGCTTGTCAAAAGTGGGGTAATATAGAGCTTGGAAGATGGGCCTTTGAACATGCATTACGGTTGGATGAAAAGGATGCTACAACCTATGTCTTGATGTCTAATATCTATGCAGGTGCTCACATGCAGGAGGAAGAGAAGATTGAGGCAATGAAAGTGGAAGAACAAGCATGGAAGAAGCGAGGACATACTTGGACTGAGGTCGGTGGATTTATGCATAATTTGTGGTGGGGGATACAAGACTTACCCAAAGCAGAGATACATATGCAAAGCTAGAGCGTAGATCTTTCCCTAAGAGAGGGAGATGGAGAGTATGCTATTGTGTCACGGTATGTATCCAATGCTGAAAACACGATGGGCTTTACGAGAAGCTTGTCGTTGTGTGTGCACTTTCATACATGCTCTAAAGAATCCATACCTGTCGTGCGGCACCTACATTCACGCTAGTGTTAAAGAAACATTTGATGCCAAGGCTAGCATTTGCTCTTGCTATTGCCCATTCCACCTTACTTCAAGAAAGCTTTGGTTGTGATATAAAGCCTCCCCAAGATGATTTGGAAATGGACGAAGAAGAATCATGAGACTGAAGTTCAACAATTGAGAGACATGGATGGTTACATGGGTACGCTTGTAAACTCTATCATGAATTACAAGATGTGGAGATAAAATAGAAGCATGCGGATCATGTTTATTCGTGGTTGAAAGATGGACAAGTCATTTTGACGTATATAATTTTAATGACCAAACAAGATTAACTACCGTGCAATGGTATTTGAAAGGCAAGGCACTTACCTGGTCGTGGGATTTGAAAACAAAATCTCTCACATGGGATGAATTTCAGAACTTTTTTTGTAAACGTTCAATTAGGAAGGTGATGAGTTTGACCGCTTTAATAAGTTAGCAAGCTTGCAAATGAACTCACAGGTTCGAATCATTACATCCATCACTTTTAAGTTTGTGCACGAGGATTGGATAGGAATTGGCACACAAAATTGTGCGAGGACAATTGATTGTGGACAAAGTGGTCTTCTACCTATGTGGTTCTCTACCATGATTTGAAACTCTTCAAATCTGGAAAAAACTTAATATTTCTCCTTGAGAAAATAGATTCAACAATATATGTTGTAGTCATCAATGTAATTTAGATAGTAAACTAAACCATCAATGATGTGGACTTGTACATAACACCGGACATCTATATGAATCAATTTAAGAGTCTCTCTTGCCCTCGAGGTGCTCCTTCCAAAGCTGGCTCTTGATTGTTTACTGAAGTAACTGCCAACATGCTTCACATATTCTAATTTCTTAATTTTATAAAATTTTTGAAGTTGACATTTCCATATCTTTTGTGCCATATTGCAAATAGTGGCATTAGTTGCTGTTCAGCTGACATGGCATGCAAGTCTAATTTTGAAGGTGGCATTTTGAATAGGTGTTCTTCTTTCACTATTCTTCCAAATAGCTAATTTCATATGGCTTTGTACATTCATCTCCATCAAAGATGCCTCTGTAGTTATGTTTTGTTAAATAGAGAAAAGATTCTTGTTGAATTTAGGAACAATAATCATTGATATTTTTTCTTTCCAATAAAAGTATTCATAGGGAATATGCCTTTCCCTTGAATAGGATTTGGTGTTTTATTTGCAATGTAGATAATATTTTTGGATCCTTCTAATCGTTTAATTTTTGTAAACCAATCTTGATGTCTTATCATATGAGATGACATACCAATATCAATGTATCATGGATGGAGATCTTCGTGGTCAACATGATAATTGCATTTGGATTTGGAATAACATGAGTCTTCTATATACCCTTAATCACAAGACACATTGTGTCAGGTTCATGGCATAATGACTACGACTTTAATGTCCACCATGATATGATTTACTCCTCCATGGAGGTTTCCTCTTGCTAGATTGACCTCCTTGTTCATATTGCTCCTTGTGGAAACCTCTTTCATAATGTCTGAACTATGATACTAGTTGCACTATATGTTTGACATCTTGCTGGATGAATTTGCTTTTCCTTGAAATTCTTCTCTATGTGATTGATTTCTTGGATTTTGAAGCTGATGATTGCCAAAATTATGTTGTTGAAATGATCCACCTCTACCTCTACCTCTACCTCTATCTTGTTGAGGTCGATCCTAATTTTGATGCTCTGTTGACATTGATGTGTTCACTTCTTTGAAATGATCTACCTCTATCTCTACCTATACCTCTATCTGTACCTCTACCTCTATCTCTACCTTTGTCTGAGGTTGCAAATGCTTGCTCATTGGATTGACCTTTGTACCTACAAAGGCTTAGATATCATGTTAATTTTTTGAGCTTGAGAGTGAGCACAATGGATGCTATGAGAGATAGAAAAAACTACAAGCTAAATGTCGCCTTGCATGAGAGATAAGACCACTAGATAAGATGAGACTTGTGTACCCAAAAGGCTGAAAACTATAGCATTTCATTCCATACAAAAGACTCTCTTGTGTCCCTTCAAATAGGACCAAGAGCTCCACCCATTTGGGTCATACACCACACTAGTGTACATCCACGTCCCAACACTTGTTAGTACCCTTCATCACATAGGATGTTGTCATGCTCCATGTCAAACCATTTATAAGATCCATTTTTGATTCATGTACCTCCTCATGAATTCTTCACCACATAGTACATTGGCATGCTCCATGTGACACCATTTATGAGACCTACGTGCGATTCATGTGTACACTCACCTTTTGCATCTAGGGAGTGTTCTACAAACCATGATTCTTTTAACATTAATAAACACCATTTGGGGAGGTAATGGATTACTAGAGTTTCATAATCGTAAAAGAAGGTGGTGTCCTTACACAACACCAAGTAAAGTGAAGGAAGAAATAGAATTGGTTAAATAATTTTTGTAAAGTATAAAACTATGCACATGCATTTTTCGAGGCGCAATTCACTAAAAAAACTTTGCACTTTCCTCTTTTCAAAAGGAATTAAGAATGAGTCAAAGATCGTTAAAGTGGGAGGAGCCAAGATACGAAGACAAAGAGAGAAAGAGATATGGAGAGAAGAGAAGGGGGGAGAGTGTTTGTCAACTTGATTGCATCATGCTCAAACACATTATGAAAAGGAAGCTATTTTTTCACGAACCATTTGCATGTACTTTCTTGGACAATGAAGTAGTTACAGCTGGTTGCCCCTACCTAGTTTTGTTCAAGTTGTAGCTTACACTTGCAAGGCAATGGTTGTTTGCGAGGCTTAGAGCTTGAATAGTGTATTGCAGTCATCATAGTACACAAGGTAAAAGAAACGAGATGAAACATGATCAAGTAGCCACAGGGTAAGGACATGTGGATGTGGAAAGAACATATCTTAATCTTACAACAACTAAAAATACAACCTCAATGCGACACATAACATTTGTACATAGTTTTTTATTGATCAAAATATTTACAATCCAAGAAGCCTGATTGGCGTCAAAGCTGTACAGTGCACTCGGAAGGGAAAGGATTTGTACGAAAACAAGAACACAAGCGCTAGGAAGCACTCATGGGAGCAACCATAGTAAAAGAAAGTGGATGTGAACCGATGAAGCATCCATAGGGCTCTGTACATGAAGAGATTTTCCGAACTAGGTGGTCTTTGCAAATGAGGTCACAAATCTAGAACTATCGATAGTCAATTCTCCGATGGGCCCCCTCTTCTCGAGCAACATGGAACGTGTTGCGATGATGCTTCGGTTGTGGAATTCTAGGAATGGACAATGAAGCTCCAAAACCTCATCCACATGAGGACCATGAACTTGTATGGCAACTTGGTTGGCATCACGCAAGACCACATATCCCTTGAGGGAAGGAAGCTGTGAAACACTTTGGATACTGTCGCAACTATAACAATATGGCCACAAAGGATCACGGCTACGGGCACCACCGTAGGCCTCGCAATGGTGCTTGACTAGAGGATACCATGCACCTACAAAGAAAGACGAGAGGATTATTGTTTTTTTTTGTCACTGAAGCAATTGGATGTGTCGTCAGGTTGGTATGTTATATACCTTTTTACATTATCCTAATTGAGAGACCTAGCGTATAAATGCGTCGTGCAATGAAGCTTGAAGACTCCCTTTGGGCACTGCTCCCAAGATAGTGAAATCAAATACACCCAATGCATGCCTTGCATCAAGGCATGTATATAAGAAATATTATTGGTGACGTACATCATGATGCCCTCTCAACAAACTCGTCCACCAATCGTGCAAGTGTTTGACTTCTGTCCCCGCCACGAAAGAGAACTATTGCATGGGGAGCTAATCAATGAAAGAAAAACAATAAAAAAACTTTGGGTTGGAGTAACAGTGCTTTGTGTTGGAGTAACAGTGCTTTGTGCAAGTAGTTATTACCGTAGCTCAGTCTTCAAGATTTGGTCCATTGGTAACAATAATTTGATTAGTAGGTGGTCCATCTAGATCAACTTTGACAATTACAAAGGCCAGTGTGTTGATGACTGATGTGAACGATGCTTTTAGGTTTTCCATTTGATTTGCTGCCCATGGTGCATAACATCAACGTCGTATAACCGTATCCGAAACAAAGGAAATAGCACCATCAAATGGCTCACCCTTCAAAAGTGTGGTGGTTGCATCAACACGTAAAGAAAAAGAGGAAGTTCCTCCCTCACCAGACCCACGCTTGCTAATGGTTGGGCCTTCGATTCTATAGAACTCATCAACCTCAAAAATCTCGTTGACATATGCTTGAGGGACATGCAATGTAATTGTCTCTGAGCATGCATAATCAGTCAAGTCAATGTGCATGTACACAGGGTATGAGACATCTTTTACTTTGAAGGTGCCATACTTGGCCAATACTTTCCCTTCAAAAGCAAAATAATGTGGAACAAACTCAGATATAGCTCCTATTGATAGGACTGGCAGAGCATTTGGGTTTACAGGACTGCTGTTTGCAGCAACATTTATCCCACTAGGCCACTTCCATCATTCTCAACAAAGATATCTTCCATTGGGTTTGCAGGGTTCACATTGTTGTTGCAAGGACTTTTCCCATGTTGTGCACCACATTTGAACTAGTTGGAAAATGTCAATAGTATTTATGTGAGAAATATTTAAGTGTACTTCCTAAGTCTATTGTTTCAAAATCTGATTTTGAAATTACTATTTCTACAAGTCATATTCCATCTTCACTAATGCTTACCTTTACAAATGTTAATAAATTCTAATGGTAAACAATGTATGGCTTTGCAAGTATTAAAACTAGGATTCTCTGGAAAAAAAATAAAATATTAAAACTAGGATGTTTTTTGCATATTGATTACGAATGCTCTTATTTTTTGGAAGCTTTAATACAAAAAGGAAGTAAATAAATGTGTTATGGTGTCAAAAGAAAAGTGAGAAAACCAATCTCCTTTAAAAATCATAATGTATTTAAAGCAAAAATAACATTGGTTTGAAAGAGTCACAATCAAAACCTTTTCTAATTTGTAACTACAAATGAACTCTTTTCTCCAATGTTGTCCTAAAAAATATGAAATGAACATGGCATTTGAGTTCAAGCAAGAATTAAGAAATGAAAAAAATTTAGATAACTTCATTATGATGTTTTTTATTCCAAATAACAAACACATAAAATGAAAGGGGCATACTTTTTAGGAATTAGAGCATTGGTAAAAAGACATTACTATATCTTCCATTCTAACTAACATACACGTAAAAAAAGAAGGGCATAAACTTTTTAAATTAAAACATTGGAACAGAGGCTCTACTTTATTTTAAAACAATAAAATAAAATAAAAATGTCTAAACATAAGAAGTACTTGGGATCAAATGTACACATGTAACAAGAATTATATGATCGATTTTCGAGATGTAACGATCAGATGTAGATATTTCGATCAAATGTTTTCGAGACTTTCGTTTGTATTAATATATCTAAGGAGAAGCCAATCCATGACATATTAATCAAGAACGTTTGATATGAACAAAATAAAGAATACAAGTTTACTGAAAGAAACGGCCTTTTCCAAAAGGTAAACACAAGTTTGGTAATAAAATATACCGTCCGTTGCATGCAAACGCTTTGGAATTTCTTGTGTAGCACAAACACTTTTGGCAATATCTGAACATACATCTTCAGCTTCGTGTTTACCTTTCAAATCATCCTCTGGCCCACGTAAACATTCATCAATTCCATGTTTCTCCATGTTACATTCATCAACTTCCTCTGTAAGAAGTAGGAAATTTGTTATTCGTACAAAAACTTGTGATTAACATTTCATACTGAAATCCATGATTCTTAGCTGGATACCTCGCATAATTGAATGCTTTCAAACACGTCTTCTTAGATTCTGCCATATCCATCAGACCTTCAAATACACAATCAAATACAAGATTCTCAAATCGGGTGTAAAAAACTAAAAGTCTCGATGCTGAAGACATACCCATAGGAAAACGGAAAGCCTCACTCTGCTGAAGGCATAGGCACAAGAGATACGAGAATTTCAAAGTATTCGCGATCATCATAATGAAATTTTTCGATGCCAATGTTGTAAACAATCTAAAAGTAATACAAAGAACAGAAAGCTGCATGTAGAAAAGAAAGACAAGAAAACAAGAAAGACTGAAGTACGAGTTGTGGACCGTGGCGTCAGACTTATAGATTCATAGGTCATTCTACTACGGGGAGAATCCACTGAATTGCGGACAGAAAATTACAGTCGACGAACAGAAAGAATAGTGTCTCCACTACAGAGTACGGGATACATAAGAAGATGCAGAGTTCCACCACTAGAGGTTCAATGATTCCATCGAGCACATACGCAGATTAGAGAGAGCTCTAAGAAGAAAAAAGAAGTACCGTGAGAGCAGAGACCTCATTCAAATTCACTGCTACTAGTGTCCATAGACTCTCTTGAGCCTACTAATCCATCATCAGAAATCTCTTGCTCCGCTCTTGACATATTGATTAGCACCTCCTCACAAAAGAAATGCCCCTCTAAGAAGTATACATAAAAAAGAACGATCGAAATATCTGATGCACGAATGATGCAAACACTCCTCTTTTTATATCTTACCCCATGAGTCCCATTTTGGCAATCCAATTGCCATATGGGTTTCTTCCCATTTCTCGCACCCATGACAACCCATACCTTTCCTTGCTGAAGGTCAAGGACTTGGTCTTCCTTGGCCCATGCTTTGCCCTCATAACCGCATCCTCCTTGGCCCATGATTTGCCCTCATAACCGCATCCTTTCTGGAGAAGTATAGGTCTCCAATTCAGCAACACTCGATCCTTTGGATCCGACTGCCTTGATCCAAGGGCTCCAACTGGACTCACAAGAAGAGGCAGTTGCAGAGTCCACATGACATGTGGCTAGATTGTGAGGTGGTAGAGCGGAACACAGGAAGAAGCACAACGCGAACACGTGGCAGTGACTGTCCCACAGATAGAGCAACGAGGAAGATTGAGGTGGATTGAGAGCCATTGGATCAATATGTAAATCTTATGATCTAAAAAAGGCACTAAGAAGAATTCTCGTGCCAAAGTGCAGATTGAAGACTGTAGTTGAAGTGTGTATTATAAGGGGAGGGGAACATTAGCCATCAGCAATACAGACATTACGAGCCCTCAGTCAATGCCAACCACAATAAATACACTCAACCAGTTTGTGGCACCGTGCACACGAAGATCTTACACCGTGTTGTGCCATGTGTCGTGCACGGCTTTGCGTGCCAACTTGCCACCCTGCCACACTCCTTTAAACAGTGTGGTGAACCAAGCTGCTAACACGCTAACATTGTGTGTGTGTGTGTGTGTGAGAGAGAGAGAGAGAGAGAGAGAGAGAGAGAGGAGAGAGAGAGAGAGAGAGAGAGAGAGAGAGAGAGAGAGAGAGAGAGAGAGAGAGAGAGAATATGTTATATATACATTATTTAATATATATTATAGCTTGTTTGCACGCATAGGATGTGCAATGGTACTGGGTTTGTTTGTAGTTGTACGTGATGGTCCGAAGACCTACTTGCCAACAAACCCAATAGTAACATCTTTGGACCAAAGTCTAGAAAGCTACTACTCCAAAGCAAATAGAACAAAGCCTTGCTACTTCTGCTACTATGCACACTAGTCTGGCATGTAATACAGCCCAGAACGGCATGGAATCCAAACTCAAAAGAGAGAGAGAGAGAGAGAGAGAGAGAGAGAGAGAGAGAGAGAGAGAGAGAGAGAGAGAGAGAGAGAACTTGAGAGCTATGGCTCTGCCTGTGGCGCCTGCCCTTCCATGTACCTCACCCTTAAAACTAAGCTTTTTGCACTCCAGGAAAATCTTTCTCCACCTTAATCTTCTACAGATATGATGACATCTTCAAGACACACATATTTGGGTACCCATCAATTGTTGTGGAGTAGCGAGATTGACTAGGCAAGTTCCTTCTGGCAATGCGGGTTGAGAAACTACTTGGGAATAATTTCTTTGGCTATTAACATGAGGAGGTGCACTAGACATCCTGCATCACCCATTGCTTTTGGAAGCTCTCGAGTGCACCATTCGTGTTATTGAATCCATATCTTCGACACCTGGCTTCATTGCAATCACTTCCCTTATCCCCTCTCCATCGCCTTTGTATCTCCGTACCACATTGGAGGCTCAATTGATAAAATCATTGTAAGCATCATTCTGCCATGTGTATGTTGTAGACATAATATGTCCCCCTAGCAAGCAAAAAGTGTGGAACAAGCAAGACAACAAAGACCATAAAAGGTAGCAACAACAATGACCTACCAAGATAGACTATATCAACAACCACAGTAGCAAAGGAATAATGCATAAACAGTAGGACCATGCACATCCCCCACAAAAAAGTACTAGCAATAAGCATAGTCAATTGGCACAGAGCATCAGCAGAGGCGGCACCACCAAGCTACAGACTACAACTCAACCAATGACAATGGTGGTGACCAGGGTAAAAGATGGGACTAATGGAAATCACAAAATGATACACAATGACTGTAGCACGGCATATGCACAACCGAAACACCAAGGAGGATAGACTGTTTGGTACCAACAGGTAGGTTGATAGGGAGAATTATACTATTGTATATATAATAATATATATATGCAAAAATTTATACAAACATACATACATACATATATAAAGATATAAATATGTATATACAAACCTCTATATGTACACCTCTCTCTCTCTCTCTCTCTCTCTCTATATATATATATATATATATATATATATATGCATGATAGGAATAGCTGGGGAGTAGCTAGAATATCTATTCTCAAGGGGCACCGTACATGCATTGATGCAAGTGTAGGGGAGGTGTAGGTCTCATCGGCATTAAGTGGCAAGTAAAAAGCTTCATTATAATGAATCATAAGATTGTCTAGAACTCCAGATATGAATCTAATGGATATAATCAAATTTCAAAAAGGGGACAGAGTGCGAGAAGTAATCAATTGGCGTAGAGCATCAGCAAAGGCAACACCAAGCTTCGGACTACAACTCAACCAATGACAATGGTGGGGACTAGGGTAGAGATGGGACTACATGAAATTGCAAAATGACATGTAATGACTGCAGCATGACATATGCACAATCGAGACACAAAGGAGAATAGATCGTCTAGTACCAACAAGCAAGTTGAGAGGGAGAATTATATTATCGTATATATAATATTATATATATATATGTAGAAATTTATCTAAACATACATACATATATAAAGATATAAATATGGATATACATACCTCTATATGTACACACATATACCTCTCTCTCTCTCTCTATCTATCTATGTATCTGTGTATCTATCTATCTATCTTACATACATACATACATGCATGCATATATGTGTGTGTGTGTGTGTGTGTGTGTGTGTGTGTGTGCCTGTGCTGGGAAGAGTTGTGGGGAGTAGCTAGAATATTGATTCTCAAGGGGCAAAGAAAAAGATTCACTGGCACAATACATGCACTGATGCAAGTGTAGGGGGGGTGTAGGTCTCATGGGCATTAAGTGGTAAGTAAGAAGCTTCATTATAATGAATCATAAAATTGTCTGGAACTTCAGATATGAATCTAATGGATATAATCAAATTTCAAAAAGGGGGCAGAGTGCTAGAAGTAATTAAGAATCCAAGAAGCAAAAACTATATCTACTTCTCTATAATGGCCTACAAATCGGTTTAAATATATTAGTCTATAAATATTAACTTTTAGAAAGAGGATAGGTTTTTATCCAGCTCTTCAATAATCATAGTTGCATAAGGACAATACTCCAAGTTCCCTTGAGCACGTCAATAAGGGTATATTTTTCATCATGTGATTATGAGCCTTGATCATGTAGTGTTTGATATTACAAAAGGCTTCCAAGGGAAGGCATATTAAAGACTTCAAGAACTATATTAAAAGAATGCTAAAGTTAGACTATAATAAGCCATTAGTCTTTGTCCCCTTCTTCATGTATCATTTGTCGTTGATGTAGATTCCTATTGAAATTTACCATCTTAAGCCCCTTTTCATTTAAATAGTAATTATAGGAAATAGCTCTCTCTCTCTCTCTCTCTCTCTGTCTCTCTCTCTCTCTCACACACACACACACACACACACACACACACACACACACACAATGTGTGTGGAAGACAAGACAACAACCCCTTTTGCATAGTGAAAAGAGAACAATATAGAATTAAGGAAGAGTTTGAGTATGTAGGTAAAGCACCTATGAAATTGCATAAAAAGTATATAAGAGCTTTAATAAGAAATGACAATAATGTTTTTGCAAAAAACATTGGAGCTTGTTGAAGTCTTGATAAGCATCTCTTTTATTGAAGAGGAGGGCCTGCATACTTGCCACCATTCAACAAGAAAACATGGTAAGAACCAGCTTAACTTTAATTGGGAAGACAGGTGTTGTAAACACCCCTCCCTTGTTATTAGGGCCACAATAAAATAGTGGCTTAAACACAGACTTAAACAGCTCGATGTGGACTTTAAAGGTGTAAAAAAAGGGGCCTAGAGAGAATTTGGAAAAAAGGAAAAAAGATTTAAAAAGTTAGTTTTAAAAAATTAATAAAAATAATTGGGAGGAAATCAAGTGAAATTAGGGAAAATTATGGGGAAGGAAGAGGAAAAAAAAGGGAAGAAAATAGGAAAAATTTGGTTAAAGATGTAGGGAAGGGGGGAAATCAGGAATTGAAATTGAAAAAAAAATTAGGGGGAATAAGGAAAAATTAGGGATTGTTTGTGAGATAGAAGGAAAAAGAATTAGAAAAAATAGGAAAAGGAAAAATTAAGAAATTAAGTGGAAGCAAATGAAAAAGGAGAATAGTGTGTGTGTGTGTGTGTGTGTGTGGAGAGAGAGAGAGAGAGAGAGAGAGAGAGAGAGAGAGAGAGAGATGTGTAAGATGTGTGCAATCCTACGAAAAAACTTTTTTTACACACACACACACACACAAAAGCACGCACGCACACACACACAGATTTGTGTGAGATGTGTTCAATCCTATAAAAACACTTTTTTTCCACTCGAAAGCAATGACAAGGCTTAACATAGATCCAACTTTAAAAATCCCTAGGAAGCATTTAGATATTGAGATTTATAACTAAAATCTTGAATTGTTTTCAGTGAATTGAAAGGGAGCCTACAATCCCAAACTTGAGACTCGGCAAAGTGGGTCTCTAACTCGTCCTAGACGGCTCATGCTACTCATGTATCCAAAAGGAAGATCGGAAGTTAGGCTATGATGACAGAAACTCCAGAATTTTATAATAATCAATGAGCTACGAACCAAATCAAAAGGAGTGCACGATGAAGATTGTCGAAACCCTAGGAGTAGACCTTTATGAATGCATGGATGATGGTGTCGTGATGCTCTGCCAAATTGAGCGAGAGGAAGCCTTGAAGAATGTCTTTGAGATCAGGAGTTGCGAAAATCTAGTTCTAAACTTTCTCTATAGCAAGAAGACGAATGCTCGATAGGTACCAGCAATTCAACATAACGATGGATAATGACTCAACTCCATCGGAAATGCGCGAAGACAAAGACAAAAAAATAGAAACGCCAGTCAGGTATGGACTTTGGAGCAAGGATAGAATTGCGCCACGCGGCAAGAAATGGTGAGGGATTTTTTATATACAAAAGTGTTAATATAGCCCTGCCTCCAAGGCAGACTATGGCTTTGACTTTGCCATGCCAAAAAACGGATGTACTTTCTGAAAATTCTAGTGTGTTTTGGGCCCCCATGAGACACTTGTTCCCGTGCACTTGAGACAGCCCTTGACCTCCACCGGATCCAAGACAGCGATGAAGCAGGGTTCTTGCGGTCGTCAAACTGCCGCACAATTTTCACGCTCACCTACTTCAAGATGGACCTTTTTCCCTCCTCTGTCCCTAGTACCTCACGCTTACGGCAAATCTTTTTCTTTCCGTTCAGATAGCTCAAGTACAGAGATCTTATGGTGGGAGTACTTTACCGATCCCTGGCACAACCTAAAGAGGGAAGTAAGTATGTGTAAACGATGTGCACAGACAAATGCGCGGGTTATATTGGCTAGCAGAGAGTCCGAAGGGATCCAGATTTTATCATAGAATTACCAAGGAGTCGCTATGGATAGATGGCTAGTACAATCCAAGTGGGACCAACAACATGTGAGAGCAAGGAGTCGGGAAGCAAGGGAATGTCCTGGGCAATTGCATCCAGGCCTGGTCAAACTCTGAAGACCGTGGCTTTGTGGAGGAGCTAGCGGAGTATGGTGGCAATTGCAAGGAAGAGATTTTGGTCTGGACAGATGGATGGGTCTAACTCACTAGAAATGCAAGAAAACATTGGCTTGGAGATGCAGAGCTTAGAGGAGGCACTCACTTCTTTCTTACGGATGTCCCAGCTGCCTTCATTTGAGAACTTTGTGTGCATTTTGCAGAAGTGCAGGAAAACAAAAAATCCAGTGTATGCCAAGCGCTTACATGCCTACATGTGCTCAAGTGGGCTGGAAGCTCATACATGTCTTGGGAACTACCTTGTCCCACTGTTGGCAGGATGCGGAAGCATTCATGATACCCAGCAAGTTTTTAACAGGTTGGTTGAGCGGAATGAGCATTCTTGGACTTCTCTCATCATGGTTCATATAGAATGTGGGGAATCACAGCATGCCTTTAACCTCTTCCAGAAAATGCAAGATAATTCTGTAGATCCCAGCAAGTATACATTTGCAGCCCTACTAAACGCTTGTGCTAGGCTCAGAAATGTGGAAATGGGCCAAGAAATATATGCTGAGATTGCTAGACAGGAATTTGACAGCGATCCTTTTGTTGGCAGCGCCTTAGGTGACATGTATGTCAAATGTGGCTTGCTTGCACAAGCAGAGGAAGTGTTTGGCAAGCTGCCAATTCGGAATGTAGTCTCGTGGACTGCTCTAATTGCAGGATATGCTGAACGTGGCCTTGGTAAGGAAGCATTGGACTGTTTCAAACGGATGCAAGTGAAGGGTGTGTCTCCAGATGCTGTCACATTTGTTTGCAGCTTGAAAGCCTGTGGCAGCATACAAGCCATAGACAAGGGCCAAGAGATATATGCTGAGATTGTTAGACAGCATTTGGAAACGGATCCTTTCGTTGGAAGCACCTTGGTGGACATGTACGTTAAATGTGGTTTTCTTGCAAAGGCACGGGAAGTGTTTGACAAGCTGCCAATTCGAGATGTAGTCTCATGGAATACACTAATTACAGGATATGCCGAACATGGGCTTGGTGAGGAAGCGGTGGGCTGTCTCAAACAGATGCAACTTGAGGGTGTCTCTCCGAATGCTGTCACGTTTGTTTCTAGCTTGAAAGCTTGTGGCAGCATCAGAGCACTGAACAACGGCCATTATATACATGCTGAGATCGATAAACAGGAATTGGGAATATATCCTTTTGTTGACAACACTTTGGTTGACATGTATGCCAAATGTGGCTCTCTTGCAAAAGCACGAGAAGTATTTGACAATATGCTAGTTCGAGATGTAGTCTCATGGACTGTGCTAATTGCAGGATATGCTGAACATGGGCTCGGTGAGGAAGCACTGAACTGTGTTGAACAGATGCAACTGGAGGGCATCTCTCTAAATGCGGTCACATTTGTTTGCAGCTTGAAAGCATGTGGCAGCATAGGAGCCATAGACAAGGGACAAGAATTACATGCTGAGATTGTCAGACATAAATTGGAACAAGATCTCATTGTTGGCAACACCTTGGTTGACATGTATTCTAAATGTGGCTTTCTTGCAAAAGCACAAGAGGTTTTTGACAAGCTGCCAGCTCGAAATGTAGTCTCATGGAGTGCACTAATTGCGGGACATGCCCAGCTAGGAGAAAGTAAAATTGTTTTTCATATGCTTAGCAGAATGAGAGGTGAAGGCATACAGCCAAATGGGCTGACAATGCTTAGTGTTCTGACTGTATGCAGTCATGCAGGTTTAGTAGAAAAGGGCCAGAAATACTTTGAGGCCATGAGTATAGACTATGGCATCACTCCAACTATTGAGCACCACACTTGCATGGTTGATATCCTTGGCCGTGCAGGCCAATTAGACAAAGCAATAGCGGCGGTGGAGAAGATGCCTTTCCAACCTAATGTTGTGGTCTGGCATACCGTGTTGGGTGCTTGTCGAAAGTGGGGTAATGTGGAACTAGGAAAATGGGCCTTTGAACATGCAATGCGATTGGATGAAAGGGATGATTCTGCTTATGTTTTGATGTCTAACATATATGCTGGTGCTCACATGGAGTAGGACGAGAAGAAGTTTGAGGCAATGAGATTGAAAAAACAAGCATGGAAGCAGTCAGGGCATGCTTCGACTGAAGTTGGTGGAATTGTGCATACATGATATACATACATGCAAAGCTACGTGATCTTCCCTTTGAAATGCAGCAGAAAGTGCATGACTCACATCGGCATTGTGTGCCATTGGATTTATCCTTTCATGCAAAGAAAGATGGATTACGTGGACACAGTGAGAAGGCTATCGTGCATGCCCTAATAAATATTCCCAAGGGGACACCTATACATGTTGTCAAAAATCTCCGGATTTGTGATGACTGCCATCAAAGCTAGAGCAGTGACTATTTTTGTCAGAGATGCAGACCACTTTCATGTTTTCAAGGAAGGAACATGTACTCTTAATACGAACACCGTCTATCAGCATAAAAGCTGTGCTCTATCTTGAGCACTCTTGATACATTCTCATGCAGTCACTAGCATCTCTAGCATGTCTTGCAAGAAATCTTTAGCTGGATTCAGTTGAATACCCTTCAATGCAAGTGTCACTGGAGACCTAGGTTGATAACCGTGTATAAGCATAAGCGCACTGAAATCAGTGGTATGATTAGCACTATTGTAGGAAAATTCCATCATTGGGATGTACTTTTCCCAATTTGATGGCCTCTTGGAAACGTATGCTCGAACTGTTGGATGGTTCCAATGGTATGGGACACCAAAGCTGCAAGCATAGCCTTGTGGGAGTTTGATCTCTAGACCACATGCTTGGGGACGGCTGGGAGGTGTTTTGCTTGCCAATCTTCATTTTGGCTTTGCTAATCCTGTTTGGACTATGTTTATAATTAGATCCTAGTGGGGATGTTTCAGTTGGTATCAGAGCAGCCCTCTGAATATGAGGTATGAAGATTTGAATGGGCTACGTATGTAGCAAAGTGTTCTTGCATATTGTTGAAGTGTTGTGATCTTTGGATCTGAGCGAATTATTAGGTACGGTGCTGGGAATAGTTCGTAATAGTATTATGTTCAAGAAACCTTGAGATTGCAAGGGGGGGGCCTTGTACCTTTATTGCAAATTGATTAGAGCAAGAAAACAAGTGCTGATTATTGAAAATAGAGAGTAGAAGCTTCTTGTAGTGATTTGCAGGTCTTAGGTAGAGGACTGTAGTGTTTGCATTGAAAAAACAAAGTACAATTGATTGGTTGTTATAGAAAACTCCATCCAGTTTGAAACGGGCTTTTTGGACTGATAATTGGGCAATGTGCCATATTTGTGCAATGCTTGCTGCAATTATTCTATTGGAAGTTCAGGTGATGAGTATTGCTAAATCACCTACTATCAATTGCAATCTGGTGTAAGGCTTCTTCTGACCCATGGCCAGGCCCGAGTGAAAGAAAAGGCAAGTTAGTATAAGAAATGCTGCAAGAATTGCATGCAAAAGTAGGGTAGCAGCAAATGATGAGCTTGACAATTAATTCACATGGGTTTTGGGGTGGATTTTGATTTGAAATTGGCTGGTGTAGCATGACACAGCAGTAGGCGATCACTTTTGCAGGTCAACACTGTTGGAAATACAAACCTTCATCCGTTGGTTAGAATCAACGTCTGCATGGCGGGCTTCATCACACGTGGTTGCAGTTGGTATTCATGCAAAAGGCTACGAGATGCCTGCCTTGGATTTCGCCAATATTCCTGCTGGTCAGTTACACTCGAATCTTGGATTGACAGTCGTGGATGATGTGGGAGCTGTTTCACTGTGAAGCCTATAAGTGTGGCTCATTGCAGGAGTCGCCAGGATGATCCCGGTAGCTGTGTGTTTGTGTGTTACTAGGTTGTGAGCTCGAAGTCCTCCAACAGGCCCGTAGGGATGAGGAGGACCCAAGATGGTGTTTGGTCCTGTGTTCCTTTCATGAAATAAAAGATTTTGTCCACTCTGCTATTCGGGTCTCTGTTCTGAAGTCTCTCTATGTGTGTGTAGATTAGGCATTACTTTGACATTTGGTATCAGAGCGGGAGAAGATTGGAAGGGATGTCTGAAACGTCGGCTGCAAAGATCGTGGTTTTCACAGGCATGGCAGCTCAGCCTGAGGCTGTACCTCATGGAGAAAGGCCTGTGGGCAGCGTTGCAGGCACAGAAAAGAAGTCTACTGGTAAGTCGGCTCAGGAATTCCTGGAAAATTGAGACGACGTATTATTTTCAGACGGGGTGCATGCTGCGTTTGTCACTCATCAATGGGGAGAATTGGCTCCTTCTGATCGTCTTCCAACCGAAGCGAGGGAGAAATTAAGTAAACTTTCGTTCCAGAGCTATCGCCACGAGGAATCATCTCATCTTCTTGAAGGTTGCTTCCAGGTCGAGCACTCGGAGCAAAGCTTAACCACCATCTGGATTTTGGAAAGTGTGAGAACTGGATCACCATTGAAACTCTTTTTGGAGCACGTCTAAAAAGCTCGAAGGTACTGCTTAAGCAAGAATTCTTCAGTCTGTCAACGAAGGACGGTGAGACCTTGGGTGAACATCTGAATCAACATGAGGCTTGAGAGCAAGACTGCTTTTGAGTCGTCATCAGTCCGAACTCCAAGATCAAGTAACTGACGATGAATTGCTAAAGTTGTTTGATCTAATTGGCATAGCTAAGTGGGGTTAGAGCCTTTAAAAGTTGCCCCTAGGAAACCAACGTTTCCTTGGTACAAGGGCTTAGGGGCATTAATTTGCCACGTGTCAAAAGTTGCACAGGGGGTTAGGGGCATTAATGTGCCACGTGTCAGGCATGCAACCTACCAGCTCCACTTTTAGCATCTTTTCCCCTCCTTTAGGGCAGATGGCGTCCAAATCAAGGGCCTGTTCTAGAATTCGCCTACTTCTGCATCTTCTCCTACTCCTTGCTGCGCCAGACCTTCAAGAGGTTGCTGGTAGCTGTTTTGCTGCTGTTTTTCTCTGTTTCCTTGCATGCCCTGTTGCACGCAGCCTGAGTCAAGGAGCATGTTCTGGGATCTGTTGGAGCTCCTCTTGGCGCATATCTGCTGCTGTATGGCACGTTTTTCAGCCTGTACGGACTGACAAACAGTCCATACAGAGTATACGGACCCTGTTTCAGGCATCCGTTGATTGCACGTAGCCCGAGGCTGGTCTCTCTTTGTGAAACTTTGTTTGGAGGTCTTTGGCAGGGTTCTAGATACTTCGGGGACCTGTTCTTGCGAGGAGCAGGTGTTTTCGGTTGCAGCCAGTGTTGTGGGCGCGCAATCTCGGATTTCCAGCCTAGTTTCTCTTTGTTTTCACCTTGGGATTTACTTCTAGTTTTCTCTGTTTGAGATTCTCTACGGGATTCCCTGGGTCTGTTGCAATCACTTAGTTACAGAGGGTGAACCCAGATTGAGACCAGGTTGTTGAGGTCAGAGGATGCCTATGCCTTGCTCTAGCAGTTGGGATGCAGAGTTTGCCAGTTTGATGCAGTGTGTGCCTAGTGTGGGCCAGTGAACAGTGGTAGCCAGTGGGAACGGTTCAGGGTGCACCCTGGTTGTAAGTTTGCTATTACTTTTCACTAAAGAAGAATAAAGAAATACCGCAAGGGGCGCCAAGTGTTTAGGGCCAATCGGTGTCGATGTGTGATCATTGAGCAGGGGCATTCTAGCCTCACTTGTATTTTCTTTTATGCTATTTGATGTGGTGTGATTAATTGGAAGTTAATTGGATGTAATTGATTGTGTTCAGAGATAGTTGTGGTTTACCGCCCTTTGGGGTCCCGAAGGCCGGTTACCGTGGTTCCATTGCCGGGATTACACTCTCTTTCTACAGAAGGTGGGCCCTGGTAAGTTTGGGTGAAGAGAAGTGGTTATTGCATCCGTATTACAGACACGATGTTACACCGTGAGCGGTCAAAGACTCTTTCTACACAGGAGGAGGCAGAGTTTTCAGATGGCCACGAGGAACAGCCTTATGCCAGTGGTGATGATGCACCTGATGCGGGACAGCATGTTCCCCTTGAGTCTATACATGTGGCCCTCAGGATGATGAGTCATCTGATGAATAAGATGATTCAGAGGCAGAAGCTCTCCATTAAGCGCGAGTGGTAGGTACCATGGAAGCTTTGAATTTGCTCATGCAAAACCTTGCAGAAATTCTGCGAGCACCTCCCAGAAGCAAGTGGGCAGCAAAGAAAAAGAAGACTCACAAGCATCTATCTTTCAGTGGACAGCCACCAGAGGTGCCTTTGTATGGACCAGATATGCCTTTGCATGGATCTGGGATGGAAATGAACAATAGCCCGCAAAGTTGCAGCAAAATCCCTCGCAAGGGAATAATTCTCAGTTTGTGCATCAAGGACATCAGTCCTACCCTCAGTCTGTGATGCAGCCAGGCTATTTTGGCAGTGGATCAGTTTTCCAGGCCATGGTGGGACAGCCCATTGGAGGAATGGGTATGCCAGGCTCTCAGAATGCTCCATTTCAGCCCATGCAGCCGGTATAGCAGCCGATGATGGGAGGCATGATGCAGCCCGGAAGTGCAAATGTAATGTTTGCCAACATGGGGATGCAGCCCGGAATGCAGACATGGATTCCTGGTATGCAGGGTGGTTCCTTGGGACCCCTGCAGATGTTTGGTACGTGACCCGGCATGGATAATCCCAGTATGGGAACTGGAACTAATGTACTTGGAATGATGCAGCCTCCGTACTTGCAACCCCCAGTGTATGACAAGGGCAAACTAAAGGACTTCAAAGAAGGTGGGGCAGTAGTCAAGTTTGAGACTTTCAGTGGGATGCAGGACCGGTTGAAAGCTTTGATGTATTTGCAACAGTTTGATGCTGCGTACACCGGAGGTAACTTCACTGAGAGCTCAAAAATTAGAAAAGCTGCCACTTTCTTGAAGGGTAATGCCCTTCAGTGGTGGACTAATTTACTTTTGCAAGGAAAAGCTCCCGCGACATGGGTTGAGTTTAAGCAGTTGTTTTCAGCGGCATGGCTGACCACCACGTTTGAAGTGAAGATTATGACTCAGTGGCATCAGCTTAATGCAGAGGGTTGCAGAAATTTGGATGAATACAACAAGAAATTTTGGGATGCCTTGTTACCTGTTAGTTCTTACTGTCAGGTTCCCTTCTCTGAGCAGGTTGAGAAATACTGATGTGGATTGCCTAAAGAGAGAAGGGATTATTGCACAAAAACACAGGTGACGAATCTGTCCCAACTCACAGAGAATGCAAATAAAGCATATGCTTTGATGCATGGATGGATCAATGGGTTCAAAAACAGCTCGAAAAACAAGGGTAATGCCAGGGAAGATTTTAAAAAGGCTAAGCGGTTCGAAAAACCAGCAAAATCAACTTTTGTTGCAGGCCAGAGGCGTGGACAGCTTTTGTCACGACCTCGGTTGTCTCCCGAGGAGAAGCAGGCACTGTTTGAAGCCCACAAGTGTTCTATTTGCAAGTAGGAAGGCCATAGAGCCCATGAATGCCCTCATCGGAAGAGGGAGTCCTTTACAGAGGAACATCATGAGCATAAAGAGGAAAAGAAAGATGACACAAGGGGGAAAAAGCAAAAGCCGAGAGTGCTGGTCTGTTGCCTTATGCTATTGGAGGCACGCATGAATCGGAGAAAAAGGAGTTATGCAAGGCTTGGGGAAAGATTAGGGATCAATTATGTCTTATTTTCTTTGATCCGTGAGCCCGAGCGAATTTCATTTCACCTGAGCTCATAGCAAAGTTGGGTATACGTGTAGAAGATATGGGAGCTCAGTGTGAAGCAAACATGGCTAATCCTGAGTTGGTCACTCCTATTACTCCGATCATCGGGAAGTTGCGGTTGCACATTCAGAATTATGTGGACATAGAAGAGTTTTATATTATGCCACTCTACCTGAGTGCGACGTTTTGTTGGGGATGCCATGGTGTTACCGAGTTGGAGGTGTGCTTGACACCAGAAACAAATCAGGGCAAGACCCATGTTCTTGATGTAAAACATAAGGGAGAGTCAATCCCTGTTGTATCAGCTTCTGCTATCACAAATATTATGAAAAAGCATCTTTCAGCTTGATTTTTGCATAAGAGGGCTCTTTGAGTGAGGAAAGTCCCAGTCTTTCAAAGCTGGATAAAAACATAACATAACAGATTTTCTTTTGCAATTTTAGGATTGTTTTTTTGATGCTTTGCCATAGGAATTGCCACTTGAAAGGCTGGAAGATCATGGTATTGATGTGATTCCAGGTAGCTCACCACCCAACAAGCCTTCGTATCAGGCTAGTGCAGCCCAACAGGTGGAAATCATGAGCTAGGTGAGGGAGCTGCTGGAAAAAGGACTGATACAGCTAAGCTCCTCTCCTTATTGTTCTCCAGTGCTTCTTGTTCAGAAGAAGGATGGGTCATGGCGGATGTGCATTGACTATAGGGCTTTGAACAAGGTCACGATCAAGAATAGATTTCCAATTCCACGAATAGATGACATTTTGGATCGATTGGAAGGGTCCACAGTATTCAGCCGTATTGATATGAAAAGTGGGTATCACTAGATACGCATACGGCCAGGGGATGAGCACAAAACAGCCTTAAGGACAACCTTTGGTCTGTATGAGTTTTTAGTGATGCCTTTTGGGTTAACAAATGCTCTTGCCACATTCAACAAGATGATGGTCAGAATTTTCAAAAATTATTGGGAGTATGTTGGCACATTCTTCGATGATATCATTGTGTACTCTAAGAGTGAGGCAAAGCATGAGAAGCATTTGGCCACCGTTTTCAAAGAGCTGAACAAGCACAAGCAAACTATAAATGCCAAGAAGAGTGAATTTTTCATGGCTGAAATTCACTTCTTGGGTCACATTATCTCAACAGATGGAGTGAGGATGGATCCTGCTAAGGTAGAAGCCATCAGAAATTGGCCACCTTTGAGGAATATCCATGAAGTACGAAGCTTTCTTGGCTTATGCTCATACTACAAGCGGTTTATCCGTTACTTTGCTGAGATAGCATCAGCTCTGTATGCCTTACAGAAGAAAGGGGTCACCTTCAGATGGAAGGATCGGGAAATTGCAGCCTTTGAGGAACTCAAAGAGAAGTTATGCTCAGACCCCATGATTATTCACAAGACCTACAGAAACCATTTGCTGTCCATTGTGATGCTTGTGGACACAGCATTGGGGGAGTGCTTATGCAGGATGGAAGAGTTGTGGCATATGAGAGCAGGGTTCTCAGTGATACAGAGTACCACATGCAAGTTTATGAACAGGAGATGTTGGCTGTTATTCATGCACTGACCACTTGGAAGCACTATCTTTTGGGTGCTGATTTTTATGTGTAGACAGACATCAGTCCCTGAAGTACTCTCTCACTCAGTGGAAGTTGTCCGAGAAGCACATTTGGTGGGACATGTATCACTTGCCAAAAGGCGAAATATGATAGGCAAAAGCCAGCAGGGCTGTTGCATCCTTTGCCTATTCCAGATAGGCCTTGGCAGAGTATTGCCATGGATTTCATATTTGATTGGCCTCGTACATCCAGTGGGATATGGACTATAATTAGCAGATTCAGCAAACAAGCCCATTTCATTCCAGTAAAGAAAAAGATTACAGCAGATCAAATGGCAAGACTTTTATGTCACATGTGTTCAAACATCATGGGATGCCTCAATCAATTGTTAGTGACAGAGATTTTAGGATGACTAGTCTTTTCTGGAGAGGTATTTTTGAAAACAAGGGTACATCTTTGAATTTTTCATCCTCCTTTCATCCAGAGTCAGATGGGCAGTCCGAAGAGGCGAATTCCACTGCCCTGGATCTTCTCAAGTGCTATGTTTCAAATCAGCAATCAAAATGGGAGCAGTTTTTGCCACTTGTCGAGTTTGCATACAACAATACGATGCATTCTTTCACAGGAAAAGCACCCTTTGAAATTGTGGCAAGGGAACGCAAGGTTCCACCCATTTTGCATATGAAGGAGAAGATTTTGAAGTGGATAGGTTTGTGGAAAGGTTGGATGTTGCCTATCAGAAGGTTAAATCAGCCCTCCAGAAAAGCCAGGACAAGCACAAAAGGGCAGCAGATAAGCACCGCCGTGAAATGATCTTGAAAGAAGGAGATTGGGTGCTGCTGCGTTTTCAGAAAGCACGACTAAAGAAGATGAAAGGCAAGAATAAAGTGTACACAAAGTATGGTCCTTTCCAAGTTTTGGCACCGATAAATGATGTAGCTTAGAGGTTGAAGCTACCAGATCATTGGACCCTCCATAATGCCTTTCATGTCAGTTTGTTGAAACCTTTTCAAGGTGAAGTGCCAAATGATATGCTCCATGAGGATCAGCCTGAGGTTGAAGAGCTTGATGAGGTACTTATTCCTGAGCAGATTTTGGCACATTTTGACAGGAAAGTAGGGCGTCGCGCTCAGCGTCGCTACTTGGTAAAGTTTAAGAATTATTCAGCACTGGATGTGAAGTGGTTGGAGGAAGGTGAATTAGCAGATTCACCTGAGCTAGTGCAGCTCTATTTGGATGCATTCGAGCTTATGCTGACTGCGGTCGAGGGACATACAAGTTCAGCCGAGCATCAGTTTGGAGCAGTACTTGGTGCTCAAGAGGGGGGTCATGCCTTCACCTCCTCAGGACGGACAACTCAGAGGGTATCATAGGGTCGCTTGGTGATACTTCATGCTCACCTGAGGTATTGTTGGCTGACAGTATTTGTGCCATGAGACCCTTATGATGAGTGTACTAGTCACTCCAGTTGGTTATGCCTGGACTTATGGATGGATTCACGTGCTCTCCTTGACCATATGTTCATGGCCAGTTGTATATCATTGTATATCATTGGAAGGGTTATTCATGCCCTCTCTCTTTCATTGTTATTTGCTGTAATTTGGAGCAGCAAACCATTAAGTTTGCTGTTTCAAGAGGGGGGTATGTCACGGGGATGTGAATTTTGTAAGCAAATAAGCTATGACTAAGCTTGTAACCAGTTTGGCCAAGGGGGATTGGCCTAGAGGAGCGGTGAGTTCCTGAAAGCCTCAGTGTTAACACTAACTGGAGACACTAGCTAGACCTAATTGTTAGAATCAATGCATGGCATCACTTTGACCTCGCGGAGGGGTGTGGCGGAGCTAGGAAGTTTGCCCCCAGATAGATTCCCAAGTTTCACGTGGGAAGAGGGCTTAAAAGGTTGCCCTTAGACAGTACCAATTTTTGTCATTGGTTAGTGGGGTTAGAGCCTTTAAAAGTTGCCCCTAGGAAACCAACGTTTCCTTAGGGGCATTAATGTGCCACGTGTCAAAAGTTGCCCCTAGGAAACCAACGTTTCCTTGGTACAAAGGGTTAGGGGCATTAATGTGCCACGTGTCAGGCATGCAACCTACCAGCTTCACTTTTAGCATCTTTTCCTCTACTTTAGGGCAGATGGCGTCCAAATCAAGGGCCTGCTTTAGAATTCACCCACTTCTGCATCTTCTCCTGCTCCTTGCTGCGCCAGGACTTCTAGAGGTTGCTGGTCGTTGTTTGCTGCTGTTTTTCTCTGTTTCCTTCCATCTAGCCCTGTTGCACGCAGCCCAAGTCAAGGAGCACCTTTTGGGGTCTGTTGGAGCTCCTCCTGGTGCATATTTGCTGCTGTATGGCATTTTTTTCAGTCTGTACGGACTGACAAACAGTCCATACAGACTGTACGGACCTTGTTTCAGGCGTCCGATGCTTGCACACAGCCCGAGGCTGGTTCCTCTTGCTGCGAATTAGGGTTTCTGGCTGTGAAACTCTGTTTGGGAGGTCTTTGGCAGGGTTCTGGATACCTCGGGGACCTGTTCTTGTGAGGAGCAGGTGTTTTTGGATGCAGCCAGTGCTGTGGGCATGCAATCCCGGATTTCCAGCCTAGTTTCTCTTTGTTTTCACCTTGGGATTTACTTCTAGTTTTCTCTGTTTGAGATTCTCTACAAGATTCCCTGGGTCTATTGCAATCACTCAGTTACAGAGAGTGAACCCAGGTTGAGACCAGGTTGTTGAGGTCAGAGGATGCCTATGTCTTGCTCTAGCAGTTGGGATGCACAGTTTGCCAGTTTGATGCAGTGTGTGCCTAGTGTGGGCCAGTGAACAGTGGTAGCCAGTGGGAACGGTTCAAGGTGCATCCTGGTTGTAAGTTTGCTATTACTTTTCACTAAAGAAGAATAAAGAAATACCGCAAGGGGCGCCAAGTGTTTGGGGCCAATCGGTGTCGCTGTGTGATCATTGAGCAGGGGCATTCTAGCCTCACTTGTATTTTCTTTTATGCTATTTGATGTGATGTGATTAATTGGAAGCTAAGTGGCTGTAATTGACGGTGTGTTCAGAGATAGTTGTGGTTTACCGCCCTTTGGGGTCCCAAAGGCCGGTTACAACAAAGTTTTCCCTAGGGAATTGTGCCTTGGGGGTGAATTTGGGATTGGGCCCCAAAGAGGGGGACCCTTTGGGGTCCCGAAGGCCGGTTACAACAAAGTTTTCCCTAAGGAATTGTGCCTTGGGGGTGAATTTGGGATTGGGCTCCAAAGAGGGGGAAAATAACCCTTAGAAATCCAAGTTAGTCATTGGAATGGTCCCCATGAGGCAAATGAAGTTTAAGTTTGTCATTGGAGTTGACCACCTAGAAGGCCTGGGGTAAATTCAATACCAAGGGGCAAAATGAAATGCAGGTGCCACGTTGCACCTACGTTTAATGGCTAAGCTACATGCATGGCATAGGGGCTGTTGGAAGCTCTTGGAACAGGCTGCACGGGCGTCGACGGGGAGGATGTACGACGAATTGGCCTCGGGCTGAAGGGGATCATGGGCTGGGTACGTCGCACCCAACGGAGGGACAAGCTGGTTGGCACTGGTGGGCACAGCTGAGTCGCTGGTGGTCATGAATCCAACAAAGAGGTTGACGAGCTGGAAATAAGCAGTCTGTACGGGAGAGAGAGCTCGCGGGTCTAGTAGGTGGAGCACAGAGTCAATTGGGGCTGATAGTTCTTGGCACACGGGTTGTGGACCACGGAGCTGGTCGACGGGAGCCTGGTCTGGGCTTGTGGGGTTTGTTCCCTCAGGCTGTCGTCAAGAGCTTGAACTGGTTCGTAGGAGCTGGTTGGCGCACAAGCCTGGCTGGGCCTGGTTCAATTCGAATTTGGAAGGTGAGGACCCTCCGAGACGAGCTGCTGCTCTTTCTCTCTTTCTCCACTTTGTTGCGGGCTGGCAAGCCAGAGTACAGCTGCTTCCTTTCTCCCTTATTATGTGAGCAGCTTAGTGAGGGGCTGGCTGAGCATTCCAAAGCTTGTCTGGCCAACAAAGGGCAATTCCTTTGATGTTGGCTGTATTTATATGCTTTATTTCTCTGCTCGGAGCATATAAATGGCCATGTGGGCCCTGGTAATAATTATGTGGGGCTGTGTGGCCTGGTAAGGCTGCTAGAAACAGTTTTGGGCTAACTGCCATTTGTTGGATCAGAATTAAATGCTTGCTGTTAAGCTTGGTGAGAGCAATGCATAACAAAGAGTAAGCATGGGGCATTGATGCCTACCAGAGTGTGAAGCATTGCCAATGGATGCTAGCTATGTATCCGTGCTTTATCTTTGTCCTGAGCAGGTGAATGGCTAAGAGGGCACTCAAGGCAGTGAAGGGAGACTGTGTGACAAGTATTGCTCGCTAGGAACAGGCCTAAGCTGAGTGCAAGTGTTTTGGAATTGAAATGGATGCTCTTTAGCTATGCTTGATGGAGGTCACTTTCAATAGAGATATGCTTTGGTTTCCCCAGTAGATAGTGTAAATACAGGCAATGGTTGCTAGGCAGATGGCACACGTTTGTTACAGCCTCGTGGCTGAATAGACAGGGATCGGGTATCCATGCTTGAGATGGACAGTATCCCTGGAGCCCAGAGAGAGACGGTGTGTGACTGCCATAGTGTTTGTTGCTGTGTTGAGATACAAGTTCTCTTATGGGAAACTGACTAATGTTTCAGGATGTGTGCTGCCCATAGGGTGAGAGACTATAGGTAGTGGCAGTCTTTGACAGTGGAGAAAGGTATGCTTTCTTTTTCAGTTTGGACTAGATAGCACTAGTGACAGCTATGGGGAACTGTGTGGCCAAGTGTGGTTACTAGTAACGGGCTGTGTGCAATGCAAGCTATCTGCGATAGGAATGGATTTCTATTGTGAGGATTGGTGAGAGCGTGAACAGCAGAGGTTATGCAGGGTATGTGGATGCCTAATGGGATGCGGAATGCCCCAGATGCAAGAAAGAATGTATCCAGGATCTCTCCAATTAATAAAGAAAGACCAAAAGGGGTGCCAAGGTTTGGGGCACTCTAGCTCGCAATCTGTGTTTTAAGTTACTTGCTGAATATTCTAATGTGAAAGCATTGGCTTGTTATTTGTAGTTCTACTGCCCTTTGAAGTTTTTGAAGGCCGGTTTCAGCTTGTATGTGCATTTACAGCCCGAGCTCAGTCGAGGATGATTGGGCATTCTAGCTTTGCATCTTAGGAATAAGGGAGCACCTGATGATCTCTGGCAACAGCTACTATCACTATCTCAAGTATCTTCTTCTTTAGCAATGAATTCCGAGTTGTTTTTTGAACCTGTTTTGCCCTCCCTTCATTTGTTTTGACAAAGAGCGTTCTGGTTCAGTTTTGTTCACCGTTGTGGCACTCCTCTGTTCTCTGTGCGACTCAGTTTTGGTGAATCCTCTTGAAATTCATGGCCTTTGGTTTGAGGGGGGTGTTGGAAATACAAACCTTCATCTGTTGGTTAGAATCAACGTCTGCATGGCGAGCTTCATCACACATGGCTGCAGTTGGTATTGCATGCAAAAGGCTACGAGATGCCTACCTTGGATTTCGCCAATACCCATGCTCATCAGTCACACCCAAATCTTGGATTGACAGTAATGGATGACCCGGGAGCTGTTTCACTGTGAAGCCTATAAGCATGGCTCGTTGCAAGAGTCACCAGGATGATCCAAGTAGCTGCGTGTGCATGTGTTACTATGTTGTAATCTCAAAGTCCTCCAACAAGCCCCATAGGGATGAGGAGGACCCGAGATGGTGTTTGGTTATGTGTTCCTTTCATGGAATAAAAGCTTTTGTTCCACTCTGCTATTCGGGTCTTTGTTCTCTACGTGTGTAGATTTAGGCATTACTTTGACAAACACATGGGAGAAATCCAATTGCATTCTCCTTGGAGGGGCCTGGTAATTCGTTGTTCAGAAATCGAGGTTGTAGACTTAAAAGCATGGTTAAGAAAAGCTAGGGAGTTTTTGGAAAAAAACCCAACCTAAGATTAGGGCTAGAAAGCTTTTGGAAAAGCTACACAGCTTGTGAGAAAGCTTAACCCAAAATCAAGGATTTTGGGAGCTTTTATTTACCAGATTTCCACTGAGAGCACGGGACCTAGGTCTTTATAAAACTAGTTAACCTCTAGGGCTCAGCCGCAAGTGCATGGATTGCAACATAGAGATGCCCCTCTCCATCCTATAGGATTGATTTCGAACCACCTTAGAACCAGCGCCTGAATTCAAAGCTGTTTTATTGTTGAAAACGCCCCTTTCAAGTGCAATTTGCAGAAGCTACTTTTCCCAAAGCAGGAATTTCGGGCCTCGTTTGACAGCACACGACCTCTACATAGCCTTCTCTTAGATGCCTTGCGCACCCATATCATCATCATCTACTCCGTGAGGCTCTTCAAGGGGAGTTACACTACTCGTAGTGTCCTCGTTTCTTTAGCCATTGGAGAGAGATGAAAGGGGCATAAAGAGAGATGAATTCAGTAGGAAGGAGAGAATGAGAACTGGTTGATTGGATTTTGAAGCAGATTACTGTGTAACAATGGATTAACAAAGCAAAACTAAGGGTTGTTGTTTGAAACATTTGA
Source organism: Dipteris shenzhenensis (assembly GCF_047967505.1). Lineage (NCBI taxonomy): Eukaryota > Viridiplantae > Streptophyta > Polypodiopsida > Gleicheniales > Dipteridaceae > Dipteris > Dipteris shenzhenensis. The sequence continues at coordinate 66,048,604 of NC_141596.1, forward strand.
CAAGAAGATGAAGGACCTCTGAGACATGCTGACAAGACAAATTGTAGGGGTGTGGTAGTAGGGATAGGAGGGACTATTCGATAGTGCCTTCTTTCACCCTCGAGTCTTCACAAATGAGAAGAAGGAATGCACTCCCAAGTGCATTAATGCTTGGTTGAACCAGTGGCAGGTGCACTTTTTTTTCCATCCCTTTTTTCATTCCTTAAAAATCCAGATGGCATAGGGGATGTTTAAGGGGAAATCGTTAGATTGGTGGAGGGAGTTGAAAGAAAAGCCTGTGAGTTGTGCTGATTCCAAAAAAATGTTTAGAGAAGAGTTCCTCGAACCTGAGCATGAGTTTGATCTCCTCGTGAAGTTCATACACGTGAATATAGGTATAAGGCTATTCAAACACTATTTGCAGTCTTACAGTCCAAGGCCTCATATATGGATCCTACAATCCAAGGCCTTATATATGGATCCTACCACTTTGTGTGGGTTTTTCATTGATGGGTTAGCAAAGGAACATAAACTCCAGGTGAAGAATAACCATAGTAAAAACCTCGAGGATGCAATTAGATTTGCTAAAATTTATGATGATACCTTGGCAAAGGGTGGTTCTTCACAGAAAACCCAGGCTACCACGAGTTTCGAGCAAAAGTCCTTCAAGAGGAAGAAATATTTCTGACCTCCTAGAGCAAAGCAGACTCATGTGGCAAGCCCTTCAGAGACTCTAGCGGAGGCAGCTACGAAGCGAGTAAAAACCCTTATGTAAAGGAAATCTCTCGAGAAAAGAGGCATGTGAAGGCTCGTCCAAAGTTGAAGGGTAAGGCAAAGGTGACCACTTTGACCGAAGTCAAAGGTGATGCCATCTCTTCGTTCATGCCACAGTTTTGGGTCAAAGTCCTTGCAAATATGTTGTAGCTTTTACGTGAATGTGTTTAAAATTGAATGATCCCATAAATATATACAGGTCGATCATGGGTATGGTGGTTCACATCTTATTGACAAGGACTTCTCACAATCTTGAATGCTAAACTTGTGTAGAAGTTGGGCATCCCAACATAGGTGAGTGACCATGCCTACGAGGTGGGCATGGCAGCGGCGGCGCGCAAGCAAATATGGGACTATCATGTAGCACGATTCCCATCATTATTCACAGTTACTCCGAGGACCTAGATTTCATGCTTATGAATTTAGATAGGGTGGATGTCTTGGGAAAGAATGGTTGCAAAAACTCAATTTTAGATGGATTGGTAGAGTCATAGGTGTTAAAGGGTACTCACCCTTATGTATTGCAGGTTGATTTTGATGTCCCACTTTGCCCTCTTGTAAACTCTTTGTATAAATGAATCTTTTAAATTAGATGCATAGGAACACATGCACTTGTTGAAATTAAATCAAAATTTGCTTATGTATTTCCTTTTGAGTACCGCTTGGTTTACCACGGGTTAGGATGGTAGATCATTGGAGGAGTTAGTTGGAGGGGCTCAGCTTGTAAGCATGGCGCCTTACGGGATGAATCAGATGATGAGGATGAGATATCTCGACAATTGTAGGAGTATCTATGCTTGGGGAAGATAAGGAAAAGCAAATATACGTGGGGTTATTAAACCACAAAAGAGCAGAATGTACAAAATGTTGAACAAAATTACACTCAATAATAGGAATCACCTTCCTAGGGCGGATGATTTGATTGATAGGTTGCAGGAAGATGCCTATCTTATGAAGGTTAACCTTAGTACTAGCTAACATCAAATACACATAGCTGAGAAGACATCTATAAGATGGGATTCTGGCCTAGGTATGGCCATTATGAGTTTTTTTTTTGGGGAGGCAGAAAAAAGATGTGTTATATTGTCATGAGTAGCTTTTGTACATCATCAGAGTTCATCCAAAAGTAGTAAGCTGTCCTCAAATAGAATTAACCTCTTACAAAAAGAGAAGCAACAGCAAAAAACAAATTCCTCAGTAATTTATTGAGAGATGCATCGGGAACATGGAAGGAGAAGCTGATAGACTCTTCATCGAGGCTTGCTCTGAGATCAGCAGGGTTAGTAGCAGGAACATCAGCAGGAACACCATGGGCAGGGTCAAGAGACATCTCTTTAGTAGCATGTATTTGAGAGGAGAGGGTAGCACCATCGAATCTTTGAGCATAGGGGATATGGGTGGAGGGGCCAGTAGCAGCAACAGCAAGGTGGGGATTAGCTGAAGTAGTTCTTCTCTGCAACATATGAGGAAGCTTGGTGTGTTCATCAGAAATGAAGCAGGAACGTGCTTTGCAATATCAACATTCAATCTTGAGTGTTCCAAGTTGTAGGCACTTATCTGAAAATCAAGTCTTCTTTTTTCTTGTCCACCATGCATCACTACATATATCTTTATGGTTGAACTGAAAATTATTTATAGAGATCCTTACGAACCAGAGAGCATGTGCCCTTATTTGGAACCAAGGCTCATGCCTTATTTTTCAAGCATCTCCTAGCAAAATATCTTTCCAATTTATGGGTTCTCCACACTCTATTTGTATGAATTTCCAAACTCATCAAAAAGATGAAAAATATCCTCCATAGTATCAAAGCATTTGTTACACTTTCCATCTCCCTTCCCTATTGTGAGTCCTCTACCATTAGTCCAAACTGCTTTGTGAAGAATAAGCCATGCAAGACAAGACATCTTCTCTGGAACTTGTTTAACCCATAATTTGTCAAACCTGACATACCATGCATCTCTACCATCCTTCAGCTTCCATCTATCATTAAGAGTTTTGAAAAGGTCATCCATGTCAACGGTTGGAGTTGGTATAGGAAGGATAGAAGAGCACACTACCCAACTGAACTCTTTAAATATAATTAAGACAGAGCCCCCCTTCCAGCTAATTTCTCCCTTTCATAATTGCATCTATCCAAGAGTATTCTGATATGAGTAGAAATACCTTATTTGTGATGCATGTAGGAATTCTCAGTTTTAGAGGGAGACCAACGAGACATATAAAAAATAGAGATAGGATAAAGGTAGTGGTCTAGCACTAATCTCCTCCATGTCGAATTTGCCTGGAAGCTTCTCCACTTATCTACTTTTTTTGAAACCTGTCTAAGAACCACTCCCACCTCTGTTTCATTGTTATCTCAAATCCCATAGGGATCTCCAACAGTCTAAAAACTGTGCCCTTTTTAATTTTGAGATATCCCCGATTCTACTTAAAGGGGTATCATAGCCTGTTTTGGAATGATTAATCATGGAAACTGAGGCTTTGTCGAACAAATCAAGACAATTTTGGTAGACCTAGGGGCATCAAGGGAAATTTTCTTAGTGGTACCACCACTCTAGATACAATGGTTGATTCCTAATAGTCTAGAGACCATGTTGCATGGCTCTTGTAACCATTTCAGGTTTCTCAAATAAAAAGACAACAAAAACCTTCTTTTAGAAACCTAGTGTTAGAAACCTAACATTGAGTACATTCATTCCCTTCCTGACCCAATTGGTTCTTATCCATAGGACTCTATAAAGGCCAAAGGGGGTCTAACACCAGGGAGAAAACTAACTAAGGCATGAGTGCACAACCACATGACTGAGTCGTTCAGCAATGTATCATCCAAAAAAGCCATGATTGTCTTACTTGGGCTAGCTGCTTCACCCACTCCATCATACTATTGTGTTCGATCAACATCATGTTATGTAGCATGTTTGGATTCCGTGTTTGTCTATGGCGGGATACCTTTAGCTTTCTCCAGGCTGGCCGCCATCGCGGGGAGCCTTGAGTCACTTGACGATGGCTCAGTATGCTCGTAAATTGTTCTTCTGCTACCTGTCTGTTCTTTTCTTGGAGAATCTCCACTTGCTGAGGTAGGACTGGCGTTGATCTAATCAACGGGTCCTCTAGAGGTTCCATCTTTACCTTCAGTATTACCTCCTCTTTTATGATTGCGCACGGGCTTAGTGGTAGCTCTACTCCATGCACCACTATCATTTTTTCTCTCACCTGATTGGAGATTACCAACTGCCTTGCCAAAGGTTCCTGAGAGTGTTCGGTTTTCACCAATACTTCCATACTCGTTTCTATGTTGGGGAGAGGCAAAGGCGGTGGCTTTGTGTACATCTCCCGTTGCCAAGGGCCCATTTATACTAGCACTAGCAGAGCCAAAAGAAGAACACGATCCTATGGGAGGCTAAAGAAGCCCCCCATGGCTTTTGAGCTACATGGGAGTAGGAGGAATGCACCACACCTCCTCCTCTTCCTCCTCGACCTCCTCAGATACTGCTGGCCAGAGCTCCATGTCTAGGCGGGAGAGGTGAGTGCTCATCAACCTGGTTTGAAGTAAGCAAAGGAAACTATATCTCGTCCAAGGTATCCATATTGTCAAATTGACGCAAAGGCGAATGATCCAAGATAGCTCACGTAGTAGAGGGAACCTCTGTCAGGAAATCCTGTGTTGCATGTAGGTGAAAAGGAATAGCTTCAGGATGAATAGACGTTGAGCGGACCTCAGTGACCATCACCCTCAAAAGCTCTATCTCCTCCATCACTGTCACCATCATTCGTCTCCACCCTCTTGTCAACCAACTAGTTCAGCCATTATCAAGTTTTAGTACTCTTTTTTGGACTCATGAATACTCTTGTGACCTTCCAACAGATGATGAACAATATCTTTCATGAATATCTAGGGAAATCTGTAGTGGCATTCTTGGATGATACTATGGTATACAACCATTCTCTCAAAGAGCAAGTCGAGCATCTCTGCATTGTGTTAGCAACACTAAGGCAAGCTCTATACAAAGGAGTCTTAGAGTGAGTTCTTCTGTAAGAGCTCTTATACCTAGGGACATGATTTCTAGAGAGGGCATGAGAATTGCTCATGAGAGGGCATAATCACATTGATAATGAGAGGGCCCAAAAAGTGTTGGATTGGCCTATTCCTCAAATAATAGGGCAATGGACATTCCTAGGATATGCCATCTTTCCTAAGAAGTCATTGAGGGATTATTCAAAGCTAACAGCTCCTTTGATGAACCTCCTTAAGGGTCGTGAACTTTTATGTAACGGCGCTATCTCCTAGAATGATAAGCTTTCCAAAATCTTCAAGTTTAAGGTAAAGGAAACCCCTATCTTGGCCTTATTGAATCCTAGGTGGCATTTGTGGTCGAGGTTGATGCTATTGATTTCAAAGTTTTATTCGAGGAGAAACGACCTGTAGATTTTGAGAGTAAAAAGCTAGATGATACCTTCTTTTTGTTGGTTGACTCGTGAGAAGGAATTGTATGGAGTTATATATGCATTGAAAACTTGGAGACATTATCTGTATGGAGCCAAGTTTGTTGTATTGATGGACCACGAGTCTATCAAATTACATATGTGATAGGCCAGAGTTGAGAGGGAGAAAGACATGTTGGGATGAACTTATGCAAGGATTTAATATGGAAATTAGGCACTGGAAAGGTAGTTTGAACAAGATTTTCGATGCTTTGAGTTGCATTGGTGGGTAAACTCTTTGAGTTTGCAAGATAGGGGCTGGCCTTTATGATTTCCTAAGAGGGCTATGTAGGACCGATAGTTATTTTGGTCGGTATTAGAAGTAGTTCAAAATAAGGAGCTTTGCACATATGAACCAAGACTCAAGGTCATACCATGTGTTCAGGTGGTGGGTGGTGAGATCAAGATTTGGAATGGTTTGTTTCATAATAGGAAGGTTCGTGTTCCTAATGACACAGAGGCTAGTAGAAAGATCTTATATGAATGTCATGCCGCTCCAATTAGGAATTCAGTGAGCCTATGACTATCCATTTTATTAGCCTAAGGAAAAGGCCAATACTACTGAATATATGGTAAAATACTAGAAATGTCAAATAAATAAGTCGGAATGCCTTAGGTCTAGAGGATTGTTGCATCCTCTAGACATCCTTGGAAGTAAACATCAAAGTCTTTATAAGATTACCACAAACTAGTGGGGCCATGATGCTATGGCGGGTAGATTGCCAAAGATGGCTAGATTTTTACCCACAAAGGCAACTATAAAGGCCCTAAAAATAGCTCATCATCTTGTTGAGTAGTTATTCAGGCTGTATGGGTTTCCTTGTGATAGAATTAGTGACAAAGATAAGAAGTTCTCTAGACACTTCTAGCAGGAAGTGTTTGAACTATGTTGAGTTTGAGTTTCAAGCATCCCACTTTCTAGAAAGCATCCTGACTAAATATAGTCAATTGGCCCCTTGCTATTTTTCTAAGTCCTCTAGCTCCATTTTAGCTTGCTTGCCTTAATCCCAAGACCCCCTATCCCTGCTAGATTAATTCCACTAATCTGATGATTAGCAACCAAGTAGATAACAACAAGGTTCCTTGTCCATTTTGACACAAATTTGGAGGATGTGTAGGCTTCTTGGTCATGTTGACCAAGTTGTGGAACATGTACTAATGGAATTGTAGTATGTGATACCTACCAACGATGGTGGTTGATGTGTAGGATTCTTGTTCATGCTAACCAAGTGATGGAACATGTGCTAATGGAATTATAATATTGGGTACCTATCAATGATGGTGTATTATTATGTTGCCTACAACGTTAGCGTGCATTGACTCTAATAAACTCTTGGTTTGTCTGGTTTGATTCTTAGGAAAATGATTCATGATGTTGCATAACATAGAGGCATTTAAATAATACATAGCAAAATCATTCATGTAAATCGTACAATTTATATTAGCAATATTGATATTCTATCATCATAATGATGATAATATTGACTATACGTGGTTAGCTCTACCATGATGTCCTCAAGATGGGTGAATTTAGAAAGATGTTTGATAGCAATAAATTGTAAGAATGTATTCTCAAGGCATAAACTATTAAGACTCAATACCAAGTGTAAGGCCTTGGACACCTCTACTTGGAATAAAACACACTCCTTCCTACTAGGCGGTGACTTGAGCAAATACATGTTTTATCTATGAGTGAAGGTAGTGTGTAATGGTATGATGACCCATCAAAATTTGATTGACATATAGATGCAAACGACCCTAAGATCAGAGTTCACATCTAGTTGTATAATGGTGGTGCATGATGACATACTCGTATATTAGACTCACTTTCATCTTCTCTAATGTGAAATTGTCACTGAATCTATTGCATCATGCGCCTTTGTTATTACCTAATTTTGTAGATTATGCATGGATACAAGTGCTTACTTTAAGCTACTTAGCTTGGCATTTAGGCGATTTCAAGCTACTTAACTTGGCATGTAGCACCTAATCATCTATATTTCTTATGGGTTAGCTCTGGATGGTTTGATGGGCCTCAAATAGTTTTACATTTATCTTTTGTTTCCTTTTTATTAGTCTCTTTGTCCCTTAAGACTTCTTGTTCCTCATACCACACCCCTTGGAGAGCTAAAGAAATCTTGTCTTGAGTGACAAGTTCTTGTAAATTTCATGGTGGAGTAAGTGTTCCCTAAGGGTCTTCTACATGTTCATGAAGAGGCCTATGTGTGGTGTCCAACTACTCTAGTCCTAATAGTCTTTAACATGATGTTCGAATAGTTTGGTTTAGCCTAATACATTCACAATTTCACCTTGAATGAAATCAAACCTACCAAAAAGTTCTATCAAACAAAATGACTTCTAAGATTTTCAATTTGAATGGACAACAAACATCTATCTAACACCTAACCTTTTTCAATTGGAATAGAAAACATGAGAATTCCTTTATTTCATGAAAGAACCCATATCAATCATTTATGTGTAATTTAATCAATGATTAAGTGTTTCTTCATGATGATGCTCAAAATACATTAAACAACATAAAAGAAAATGTGAAAGTAGAAGTAAAAAGGTTGGAACGTCCATGTATCCATGCTTTAATTCATGTTGAGGGAGGTTCTACCTCCATAATTCCAAGGGATTGACGTCTCTCCATACAAGGGATTGGAGTTTCTCAATGCTCTTTCCCCTTTAGGTGATCCATCTCTTTTGGAAAATGTACATATTTTGCCATGCACATACAAGTTTTGTAAGGTTCACCAACAACGGTGCTCCATAATCACTATTTTAGGTCTTTGATCATAATGCCAATGGATTTAGTCACCTCTAAATATCGTAGCTCCTTGCCATTAACTATGACAAAGAGCAAAGATAAATTCATTGATCGGCCTACAAACTTGACTGTTGCATCATTGATTAGTAGAGAAGGATTTCCTATAGACATGCATCAGCCCCAAAACTCAATTGTTAACTAGTGCATTGATCAGCATCAAAACTTGACTACTGCCTCATTGTTTAGTAGAGATGGATTTATTATAGACATGCATTAGCCCCAAAACTCGATTGTTTCCTAGTGCATTGATTAGCATCAAAACTTGGCTGTTGCATCATTGATCAGTAGAGATGAATTTCCTAAAGCCATTAATTAGCCTCAAAAGTTGATTGTTTCCTCATTAAAATAAGCTCATACAAATTCTAGATTGCCTAAGTCTCTTCTCGATTGTCACCCAAGAATGACATTCTTCCCACACCATTCAAACATCTACACATCAAGCAGATATGCTTTTGTAGGTGGCCAACTCTATTTGCCTCTAGTAGCCCAATATTTCAATTGCTTCCCCAAAATTGCGCTAATTGTCTTTCAAAATTTTGACACAACAGACCACCAAATTATGCTATGATAGACTAACACATCTTGGGAGAGTAGAACATTCATGGAAGTCTAATTTGGACATATATTTGAATCTATTTATAACTCTTGATGTTGAAATTATTTTCCAACAAGCAATTGTATAGGTCTTCTTCACCTTGTGAATATCATTGTTCCTAAAGTGATTTGGAAAAGAGATAGCATTGCCACCATGGTATTTGTAGGTATCCCCAAGGTGAGAATCTCCTACATGTCATTAATCTTCACTATTTGGTAGTAGGTTGCAAGGTCTTCTATAAAACATGTGAGAGATTTGGCCTTTGATGTTGAGTTCCTCATATTCACATCAATCTCCTCCCTCAACTATAACTCTACATTAGTATCTATATGTGCATAGTCTACCTTTCCTTTCTAAAAAGCATCCCCTTTTGATTCCATTTTAATTCTTGTCAAAGAGGGACTTCTATTTATCTCTTTCTTCCACTACTTCTTGGAGTCAATTCTCTAACATAGCTTGAGCAGCCTTATGTTGTTTAGTTTCCACATCCATTATAACTCAACCTATCAAATCCTTTTTGGATTGATTTCAACCCAAACATTCAACTAGCCTCTGGGTCCAAAATCAACCACTCCAAAACTGGATATGCTACCCTCAAAGGGGATGAACATCATGTTTTGGAAGAGATGGGATGCCAGAGAAGTCTTCAGATTACTGGGTATCCCCATGCGTTTTGATATTTCCCTCAAGCAGAGATGGGATTGGTTCCTAAACAAATTCCAAAACAAGATAGAGAAATTGAGAGGATTCCAAGCTAGTCTGGCTGGAAGAAGAACTATCCTCAACCACTGAATATACCCTATTGTCATCTTCTACCTCATATCATGGTCCCCCTCCAAATCTGGAATTAATAGATTCATTAAAATTTGCAAATCTTTTCTTTGGGGAGGCAAGATAGCCAAGGTCAGATGGGACTTTTGTATCAAACCCAAACAAGAGGGGGGCTTAGGGGCTACTGATATAGAGCAGGCTACTCTGAAACTCTCCTCAACCTAGATAGTTAAGGCAATCCTACACCCTCTTGAGGATTGGGCTCAAATTCTCCTTAGGAATGTCAACTTCCTAAGACCTCTTAGAGCCCTCATGCTAAAGGCAGCCAACTTTGGGTCTCTCTATGGACAGCCTTTGAAGGGATCAAAAGCCAAACTGTATTTTTAGGCAAAGGAGCTTTCATGACATTGGACTCAATCTGGATATCTGTTATCTTCAAAGAAGCTGTGCTGTCTGATGAAGAATTAGCTAAGGCTGCTCCTCTCTCTAAAAAGGGTTTGCAATGCTGGGGGTAGCTGTGGAACAGAGGTGAACTAAGGTGGAAATCCTGGGCAGAGATTAGGAGAGAGTTCATTCTAAACAATCACAGCCAGTCACTTGTTATGGATAGAATACAACTATAAAATGACAGTCATCAATGGAAGGGTGGATCTTTCCTAGTTTATAGCAGAGAGTTCACCTAGGTGGAGAGTACCTCTTTCTTCCCTATCCCCACACCAAGCAGAGACATGGGAGGTCTCTGCGGGGTTCTTAATGATAGGTGGAAACTTCAGGACTCCAAAGAGAAATGGAAATTAAGGTTCTATACCATATGGTCATCTACAATCCCAGACAAAATGTCTGCCCTGATGTGGCTCATATTGCATAAAATTGTGTGGACCAACATCAGAGGACTTAGGATTGGGAAGGGTAATGGCAAATGCATGAACTGCCCCTCTATCAATGAAGATATTTTCCATCTCTTTGTTGCTTGCCCTGTGGCCAATAAGTTTTGGATAATAGTCCAACTGGAGATAGGGGAGCCAATAAATTGGAAGGCCATTCTACTAGGAGACTCTGCAAGGAAAAAATAGGACACATGGTCACCCTTGAGAGCACATGCACTTTGGTTTATATGGATAACCAGGAATAATCTCCAGTTTAATCAAGTTGTATTGCAAGCTGACATACTATTTGTTAACTGGTTGAACAGGGCCAGAAGAAAATCATGAAAATACACAATTTCAAAGCAGAGGCTGCCCTCTTCAATGCAGACCTTCAAGAACACACTCAAAGCTATTTTGGGATTGAGAATTCTACACCTTTTGAAATCCTTGTTGAGATCACTGATTTTCTTAAACAAGTACCCTCCACAACTGTTAAAAAGGAGCCAGACTCACCCTGTGAGCCTAGGCAGATGGCACAGACATCTCTGGGGACTCAAAGAGCATCAACTACTCTGACTTTTTTAATGATGACAATATAGATGACACAAATGACTTCTATGTTCCTCTCTTTTGATTCTGCTGCTACTATTTTGACTCCAAGACTATTTCTCAGAAATTTTTTGATGATGAAACTCTCCCCTTGGGGCCTGGTTGTTCTTTACCAAAGAACATGTAAATATTTATGTTGATGATGATGATATTCTAATATAACACAAAATTTTTTTGCCCAAAAAAAAAACATTCAACTAGCCATCTTCTAACTTTAAATAGCTTTACTTTTTGTTCTATGAATCTTTTAGCCACTAATCCTACTAATTGAGATCATTCCACTCTGAATCTTCTAGCCCCTACTAGTCATAGTAATTGAGATCAACTTCTAATTAGCAAAATTAAATTTTTTCATAGACTGGTCATGACACTAAGATGCATTGGTATCTTGTTTGTGTGCATCCTCATTAGAGATACAAGATCAACCATTGTTGTGGCCCTTCAAAGCATTGAAAAAAACCCATGTAATATACCCTCTCTCTGTGTATAGTAGTAGGCCTATTGATCCTTTTCTTGGATGCACTCTGCAAATCAAGCATTGCTTTGTACTAACTCAAGATCCCATTAAAAGAATATCAATATTTAAAATTTCACTACTCTATATATTTTAAAGCATAGTTATCATATAGGTCTCAATTCACACACACACACACACACACACACTCTCTCTCTCTCTCTCTCTCTCTCTCTCTCACACACACACACACACACACACACACACACACACACACACACACACACACACACACACACACACACACACACCCCACACCCACCCACCCACACACATACACACGCATGCACAGGCACATGCACGCACAGGCACAGGTGCATGCACATGCACACACACATGCACAAGCACATGCACACACACACACACACACACACACACACACACACACACATCTCCTTGTAGGGGGTCATCTAGGAGCAGAGACTAGAGGAACATGGAACAATATGACCATTGGAGATGGATGAATCCCCTGAGTCTTAATACTTATTTAATTATGTATCTTAATAATGATTATTGTTTACTTTGAATGAAATTTTGAGTCTAACAATGAGGCGTATTTTACTTACATAATAGAGCATGGTAGATATATTATTTATGGTGTTGATACTTTATGGCAATGAGTCCTTGGATAATACACAAATCTTGTTTGTGGATATTGACAAATTATGATGAATGCATAGATCAATGGTTGGGATTGACATCTCAAGGCTATGTGTGAAATTTGTATGGATTGAATTTGGATTTACATGTTTACTACCTTGTGGAATTTCATATCGAGACCATCCTAGGAAATATTTTAAAAGATGGCTCATTGAGGCAACTTTTTATTGCATGTTTGGGATAGGGATAATTGGAATTGAAAAGTAGTACCATTGCACTAGCATGTTCTACCTAAGTGGAGAGCTGGACTTGCCAAAAAGGATCTTTCACCATCACGCATGATAGTTGAAAATGATGAGGAGGGAATGCATTGGTGGGGAATTTAATGGCTGTGGGTACTTGGAGAGGGACAAAAAGGGAATTCTTGGTGCCATTTGTTTGTAGTAAAATATTGGAAAGGTATCCCAGGCTCAGCCTCCATTCAAACGCCTTGCATACCAAGGCTCATCCTCTTTTCCCACCATTGGTTTTTCATCGAGATATGGAAGATTAACATATCTCTGGCATTGCTTCTCATGCATACCTATTGAGCATATCGTTGTTGTTGGGTTGTAAAAGATATAGAACCTCACACTGGTATTGGTTTTTAAACATATCTTGTTGCAATTGGACCATTTCTTGCTGCAAGAAGGAAACTAGAAGCTGGCAAAAGGTTGCAATAAGGGGACTGGTTGGAATGCATCTCCTCAAGGCATTTTCCTTACATATCCCAAGCTTGATCCGAAGTATATCACAACCTTGAACACTAAGTCTTGTGCTCTACATTATATGTATCATTTTATGTTAGCTGTTGATTTATTTAGTAGGACATGCAACTTCTTCATCATTTTTTGCCTTCACCTATTGCTGCTGGTGACAAGCTTCATTTCAACTCAGCATGAGGTACTAAAGGTGTTATATATATTTTGCCTTAGTGTGAACCTTGAGGCATGACTAAAGATTTGAGTCCTGACTGTGGTGACTAGCCTTTCTACACTTTCGCGAGACTCCTAGTGTTTGGGAGCATCGCACAACCAATTTCAGGACTGCGGCTCACAGAGGAGCATATCTTTGATTGTTATTTCTCCTTTAACCCTTTTACTTCAGCTAGTACATCTATGGCTAGATGCTCCATCCCCTCTTAGGAATATCTTGAAGTTCATTTCTTGATGGCCAAATGATTTCAGAGATCCGTTCCAAGAGTGCTCAGTTATGCCAGTATATCGAGCATCTGTAGACGACCTATAGAGCACTTTTGTTATTTTAAATATTTGCAAGGTTTCTCTTTTGATTTCGTGGGAGCATGTAAAATGTGCTTTCTGTATATATAAGAGAAATACAGCAGCATGAATCTTGGTTTGGTACCTGCATCTCTTTACAATCATCTGCATGCTTGGAACATCCATTGGATAAATCTTGGTGTTCTCCTCCTTAGCTCGATTCATCGTTTGAGGACCGATACACCATGCTTGAGGACGTCGCGGTTCAAATGGCGCACCCAAAACTTTCATGAACTCTTTATAGAGTTATTTATACTTTCACCCTTGGGACGATCTATGATTCTATGTTATGGACTACTCTTCATTAAACTGAGTTCCAAGGAATTTATATTGTTCCTAAGCCTTCCCAAGTCTTTCTTTTACTCCGATATTTTCTTATGAATTGAAATTGCAAAAATTTCTAGACAGCTAGTTCGCAGCCTGAATATCTCTCAATCCTTGAGGATTTGAAGTCTGGTCCAACTGAGAAGTTGTAGACATATGAATAAGCTACAACTTTTCTTTTGGAAGAAAACCCATTAGATATCTATAACAAAAGTTATGGTGCTGTCAAAATAGCCAAAAGTTGTTTTTGTTAAAGCCAAGAAAATGCCTTAAAATTGCAGAAATTTTTGGACAGCTAGTTTGCAACCTATCTCTCAATCTTTAAGGATTTGTAGTATGAGTCCAATTGATAAGTTATAGATCTATCAATAAGCTACAATTTTTCTTTTGGAAGCAAACCCTTTTGAAATTTATAACAAAGTTATGATGCTGTCAAAAGAGCCAAAAGTTGTTTTTGCTGTAGCCAAGAAAATGCCTTGAAATTCCAAAAATTTTTGGACAGCTAGCTTGCAAACTGATTACTTTGAGGATTTATAGTATGAGTCCAACTGATAAGTTGTAGACCTATGAATAAGCTACAACTTTTGTTTTGGAAGCAAACCCATCCGACATTTATAACAAAAGTTATTATCATACTATCAAAATAGCCAAAAGTTGTTTTTGTTACAGCCATGGAAATGCCTTGAAATGCATATTTGTGAAATGTATGATTTAAATGGGATTCCTAATTATTACTTGGATTTTCTTTGAGGAAACGAAATGGACATGTCGGCCACCTTCGCTGAATGCATGCATTGTTTTTGCATGCAAGTATCCTTTTTGGAGGAGTATAGAATATCTAAGAGTGGATCTCCCCAATCCTCCACCCCGAAGCTTGAAAAACCTCCTCGAAGCTTTAAAACCTCCCCAAACGTCCACCCTGAAGCCTCCCTAAAGCTTCATTTTGATGATGATCTAACGCCCGAAGCTCCAAAATCTTTCTCCGAAGCTCTAGAAACTCCCCAAACCTCCACATGGTTTCTGCTCTATGTGCAATTCTAAAAAGGATTAGAGAGATTGTCTTTGTCGAGTCATTCGTCTCACTATTCCAATGGTTTGCAATAATATGCTACATTACTTTTGAAAGTCTGACGAGTCTGCTCTACACGAATATGTCACCCTATTTTGTATTTTGTAGCTCATGACATCCCAATCTTTATGGTAGGCAGCCTTAAGAGGTGTTTCGGTTTCTTGATCCCTCCTTCATCCATGTGTCTTGATGGGGATCGTTGATCGTAAAGACTTTATATTTGTAAACTTCACCTATTAATACAGTGCAAGGTTAGCTTTTTATGAATTACCTTCGCGTATTAATATAGTGCAAGGTGGAGATTTATAGATGAATGGTCTCGATATAAGTTTTCTCCGTGAGAACTCATCGTCGGCTTCTTCTTTCCCCGTCTCTGATTGACCTTCAGGCTCTGACAAGTTCTCTTTCGTTGCTCAAACAATTCTCTTCCTCCTCTTCGATTGGCCTCCCCCAGTTTCTTCTTCCTCCCCCTCTGACCTTTCGTTTCTCAACCAGTTGGTTTGCTTCTTTTCCCACCAGCTTTGTGCATTTTGTGCCTCCAACGTACAATCCTCCTCTTCAGCTCCGTCCTAACTCTCTGGGTGCCTTTCTTCATCCTCTTGCTGTGATTCGGTTCTAAATTCTAGAACATTGCAAATTGAGGCTTTGTTGCATGCCGTTTGCAAATGTTGTGTTCTCTTTCATTCCATCATCTTTTGGGATGCTTTTGAAGGTAGATGACCACCGTGTAATTGTATACATTACTGGAGGCGTAATCGATGAAGAAGTAGAGGAAGACAGGGCCAATGGCTTTGAGGATGGCGAGGAGGCTAGTGGAGAGGATGTCGGACACAGATTATGAGAGTATCCATATTCTTTTCAGTTAGCTTTTATAAACTAGGTAATCGACTGTGGAAGATATTACAACTCGCCTTGAGTTTTAAAAAAAGTCTCTAGTTATTAGGAATAATATGTTCTCTTTGTTCTCATGCTTAAGTTTATGATTTTATGACTTTATTATTAAAGTTTTACTTTTAAGTCTTTGTACAGGTCGCCTCGACTGATTGGTTGGAGGCCTTTCACTTCCTACATTCTGCAAATGTCCTCGACCAATTAGTTGAGGGACTCTTTCATGGCTATGAATACTTGGTTACCCACCACTGACTGGTTAGGGAGGGGTTATACTTCTACTTTCTTATGAATACTGTTACAGATCTACTCCCTTGAGTTATGGGTACTACCATGACCTTTAAGAAGTCACTGGCATACTTTATGGGCACTTGTAAGGCCCATTTGCACTCGTCCTTAGAATGGTAATAGGATATGGCCTTAATCAGAAAGTCATGTTTCTTCCATCTAATGGATTTGGTTTTATCCGGGCAATAGTCCGACCCAATCGGTTGTAATGGGCACAGACTGCTACCCTCACTTGGATCGTGTATTAGACCTTTGGGAATGCGGTCGGGAAAAACACACACACACACACACACACACACACACATGCGCACACGCCCGTGCACGCACAGACACACACACACTTCCCCTTGGGGTCCCTAGTGATTTTTGAGTATGCATACTAATCCTCCTGGGGGACCTATGTAAAGTCTATGCATGAGAACACTTTAGAGGAGGAATTTGGGGTACGTTATTGGCATCGTCCCCACAAAAAGAACTTGGACTTGTGATTAGGGGTTTAATCATGTTCGAAAAGGTTTGGACCAGTACTTGGAGCTTAGGAGATTTTCTATGTGTTAGCTTATGGGTCGGAAGCACCATACATCACCTTCACCCTCCTTTCATTGAGGAATTTTGAGGTATGGACTCTTGAGATTTTCTAAAATGTGAGTGGGGATCTTAGTAATCTGGAGGCATTAAAAGTGTGAAGGGTACATGACCAATTTGACCATTTGAGAGGCAATAAAAACTCTAATTACAATGGAGATGACTGACCTAAATAAGTGGTTGTTAGAGAAGGACAACATATTATACACAATTTATCATGGCTTGGAATAGAGAGGGACTGAGAGTTATTGGAAGTGGGGAGTACTCCATCCCCTATTAATGGCATTGGGAATGGAGATTTGGTGAATCTTGAGGACATTCTCAAAAAATTATAGAAGTACTTGAGCACATAGCCCAAGGAAGGACAAAAGCTTTAAAGGCATTGGAGAGTACATCTCACCCTATAGTTTTGGTGGGGCAAATATTGGTACTTGGGGATGGTGAAGGAAGTGACCATGTGCCCAGTTCTTTCCCCCCTTCTTTTAACCTCTGCCCTTGAAGTGAACACACTTTAGGAGCTCCAATAACTTACTAAGCTCCATACATGCTCGAAGCATAGCCTATTTTGCTTTGACCTCACATGTTTCTACCCTCATCTTTCATGCGGCCCAGCAGCAACAGCTATGACCTTTGAGCAGAAGACTCGCATGGCCAGTGAATACTTCCTTGTTGTGTAGCCCATGAGCTTGGAAGAAAAGGAACTCTCGAAGGACTTGTAGACTCTTGGAGGACTTTGTAACTTCTAAAGGACTTGATACGCTCACAATGGAGGAAAAAGCACACTTGGAGAAGTTCTGGCTGCTGATCAAACGAACGGATCCAGGAAGAAGGTCCCCACGTTTGCTAAGCTTTACCAGGTAATGTGAGATTCGCTCTACTTTGCAGTCTCTACTTCGCATGGAGAGCTATGCATGTCTCCCTTTAAAGGGCTCTACTTCAAATACATCGACTGAGTGCTTATGAAAGGGCTAGAAAGCCCCGAGCATTTGACCACTTTACAAAACACATTACTCCTCTAAGCTCCTGGTGGCGTAGAGCACGGTAGCCAGGATGATTGGGCTAGCCCAAAGTTCAAGATACGTTTCAGTATGGGCACTTACATAGATTTTTTGAGGGGCAGGACCTTCGGGCACCCCAGGACAGATTACTGGTTCACGTAGTCTTCCATGCTCATGGCTTACATGCTCTGCGGATATTTGGTAAAAGCTACATAGTCTACTTCCCTATGCGACTATGAGCTCTCCTTACACTAGCCTCTTTACGATCAAAGATTCTACTCCGATGCCCATTCTATTACAACTCACATAAAATATGTGAGTCTTTCGTGATAATACGAGGCTCTATCTCTACATTGGGAACGAACTCTCAACTCTTCTTGATAATAATTTCTATCTCTATGTTGAAAACGAGCACAAGGCATGCTAGCTAGACAAGGCGTAGGTCTGGGCTCCGTCGTGAGAGCTTCTATGCTCCTCCACATCGCGTCTTATATAACTTATGGAGCTCCACCTTCATCGGAGCTCTCTCTGGGCGACTAATTTTCCATGCACTGTGTATTACTACTGGCACGCTTTCGCTTCAATATAAAGATAGCTAAAAAACGATTCTTGGCGAGAGGGAGAATACTCTCTATTAGTCACTTGACTCCGCCTGACGATCCACATGACTGTTTTAGAGTGGTAATGGTTAGAAGCGCCAGATATTACTCTGCCTCCACTGGACAATGATGGAATTCTCTATGACTTCCACCAAACAGGACGGAGACTGAGCAAATTTTGGCGTGACGGCACTAGTGAAGTCTTAAGCATAAGTCTGAGCCACACGGGACCCGTGCACTCCCAAACAAATGTTCTCCCCATTTTGGTCATCTCTGTAACGTGATCAGCCCATGCAGAATAGTCATTCAGACCACGGGTTTGTGGAGGATCATATCATTCCTCAGCGGCGTCACGTACAAATATTTGCACAGTTTTTTCATGGGAGATGACAAGACACAGTTTTTTTACGCAATATTTGCACAGTTTTTTCACGGATAGTCATTCATGGGATTGTACACTGAAGCACAATCAGGGTGTAGGAGTCCCTAAGGATTCACAATTGATGTTTGATCACAACATCCAAAACTCCTTATACTCTAACATGTCAGATCTTGCCACCTAGAAGCTCTTCATAGCCGTTGTGAGCTTTGATAGTGTCCAGCCAGTGTGGAATGACTCTGGCATCTATACATCAGTGAGCACGGAGGTATCTGGCCACCACCCCTTCACTATGAACCATAACAAGCCTCTTTACATGTTGTGTGGTAGAAAACACTCACGAAGATCTACTTTCGGCCTCTTGCTATTTGCAATGATGCATTATTTAATACTTATATACTTTGCCCATTCCTTAAGAATAGTCTATACCAGATTTTGTCATGTTTAAGGAATTATCTATTTGATTATGACTTGTGAGAAATTTTGAAGATCTCCCTGACCTTTAATTACTCACGAATCTTACCTCTTGGCTTCATGCCATTACCGGAGCCTTTGAGCATGATTATGGAAAAGGGTGTAAGGGTCTCATTGAAGGTCCTCTACCATTTTCTTCTTTTATGGTTTCCCAGTAGCTGATCCCCTTTCCTAAACTGATAAGTATATGCAAGTGGGGCAAGTTTATGTTAAGAGGGAAATTTCACTCTTAAACACTCTCTTACTACAATTTGTTATTTGGGAATCATACACTTGCACTAAGGCACCCTTCTACTTGGGATTCCTATACTTTAGACATGAAGTCCATTGCTTGAAAAGAAGAGTATATTTAAGATGACATTTCCTTTATTGTAGAGATTGATGACTTTGTTAGGTTTAGGATTTGGGTGACTTTGGTAGGATTGTATTTTGCAAAAGTACCTTTGGAATTCCCCTTTGGAATTTATTTCATTTTCTTTGTTGAGGGACAAGTCCCAAGGTTAAGGAGGCATTAAGCCTAAATATTGACAATTGGGATTTTATGACACCTCATTTTCATGGTACTTCCCATTGTTATAATTTTGATGTATGCATAAATTTAATTATGATACTAGTAATTATAAAATGCCTATAAGTATATGGAGGTGATGTGAGTCCCAAACAAGTAATAAGTAAGAATCTCAAATAAACCATAACTATGGGAGTTCTAACCAAGTCCAAGGGCTCGGAGCAGCTTCACTTGTTGTTGACGGGATGGGCAGAGAAGAAGGTCTGCTGCAAGACAGAGAAGAGCTAGCAAGGGAAGAGAAGGTAGAGGCAACATGGACAGCAAGAGCTAGAGCTATGTCGGCAGTTGGAGTAGCGTGGGCAGCAGTAGCAGCAAGTGGCGTTGCAATCGAGGCTGGAGCAGCTACTATTGATGGCAGTCCCGAGGGAAAATGGCTAGAAAAGTGCAGGTATAACAGACTTACAAATCGAGGAGTAGCAAACTCATGAAGGTGGAGATCGAGATAGTGATAGTAGGTTGGAAGCTATCATCCCGTGAGCTCAAGAACAAAATCCGTGCATAGAAATAATTTTCGTCACTTTTTGTAGGAGCGGATTTCACTAACATTTTATATACATAATTTCTTCATATCTTTAATTGCCCACCTCTGATTACTATTGAATAGTAAAATGCCAGGATTTGGTTATGGTAATCTAGATCGAGTGACACGGATAACAACTGTGTGCCAGCATTGAAGCCTGCAGTCCCACAATTCATAGTGTACATGTTCTAACGTGCTATGTTTGTGGATGGATGCAGGTGAGTCGGCATACCTCTCCATCAAATTTGCATTGAAAATTCTGCGGCATGAAGATGGTGTTAGCAACTTCGAAAGCGTACTCTACATTGGATTATCTCCAAGTACTATTGAATAAGATTGAACATTCTATTGAAAACTAGCCATCAATATAATTGTACTTTTTGCAATGTTATGACATGAATATGAGTATAAAAATTCACTTTCACTTTGTTACTTTGTTAGAAGGAACAGTATGGTATGAATTATTCTCACTTAGGCAGTATTAAGAGATTGGTTAACAATGGATTACTCTCATTAAGTGTTTGAAAAGGGAAATAGTGGATGTTTTTAATTGATTTATTTTGACATTGAAAATTGGTCCAGTAGTATAGTAGGATAGTCGTTTGATAGGACACACACACACACACACACACACACACACACACACACACACACACACACACACAATCCCTTCCTCCATTGGTTCGACCACTTGCTCATTAAATCTCCACTCGATAACCCTTCTTAATTTCCCTTATTTCTTTTCCCTCCAAGTCTCTTATTCTCCCCTTAATTTGTCTCTAATTTTCTTTGTATTTTTTCTCAATGTCCCTTGATTTTCCTTCTCTCTCTCTCTCTCTCTCTCTCTCTCTCTCTCTCTCTCTCTCTCTCTCTACCCTCTCACTATCTCTCTCTCTCTACCAACCCTAACCCCCCCCTCTCTCTCTCTCTCTCTCTCTCTCTCTCTCTCCTAACCCCAACCCCCCCCCAACTCCCCCCTACCCCGCCCCCCTTCCCCCTCATTCCGTACTTAGCTCTCCTAATTTAACTTTATTTTCACTTCCTTGTAACTAATTCAAAATTTTGTCTCTCTCTCATTTTTTCTTTAAATCCCCATTTGCTTTTCTTAAATTTGGGTTTTTCTTGGTTTAAAAAAAAACTATTTTTCCACCTCCCTTATTTTTCCCTTTTATTTGTACTGCTTAATCTTTTACTTTTAATTCTTTTATTTATTTACATTTACTTCCCTTTAATTTCTTCTTTTTTTTAAAAATTAGTTCCGCTTAATTCCCTCCTTTTGTTCAAATATTAATGTTGAATAATAATTCCAAAATTTCCCCCCTTATTTTATCTGATTTTTCTTTTATCTTTAAGCCCTTTATTAAACCCCCCCCAAACCCTACACACACGTGCCCTTCTAGTCCTTCTCCACGAGGATTGTTGCTAGCACCTTACTATACACCCCCCTACACCACATGGCATGTCGCATTTTGTGCCTCTTTTTGTGTTGCTCACCGCTCCAAGTTCCTTGGGCTTCTCACCCCCCGACTCTCCCTTCCCCGACACCCCTCTCCTACCTATATATTAAGCCTTTCCCATTTGATCACTCCTTACCTCGAGCTCCGTAGACTAACGGGTTGTCTCCCTTGGCTCCCTGGCTCCTTGGCTTCTCTCCGATTGTTTCGCAATGTTGCTACAGTCGACTGCGGCAACCCCCGTTGCTACATTGTACTGTACTACAGTCTCTTGCGGCCACCCCCACATTCACAAATGTACGTACCTGCTCTTAAAGCTATACATACCACTGCCATGATCATGTATGACCAGCACGTTGCTCCACAATTCCTCGTCTACTAGACTACTACTACACTGCATCGGATCCCACACACGCTCGTTTCACTGTTACACACTTCATCGAGTCACGCGCTCGTTCAGCCTACCACATGTTCTCTCTCCCCTGTGCGCAACAGACTCGTAGGTTGGCTCTTGTTATGATGTGATAATTAATTCTGCCCCCCACCCTTTCTTTTCTTTTCCTAATTTCATTCCCTTCATTCCCGAATCCCTCCTACTTCTCTATATGTCCCCTCCTTTAAAAATTCCCCTACCTTTTACTTATTCTAATGCCCCCCCCCCCTCCCCCCTTTTTTCTTTACGTTTTTCAATTGTTAAAATTCCTCCAATTTCTTCTCCCTTTGCTAATATTAAAAATGTTTTCCCTTTCTTTTTTTCTCCTTACTTCTTAATTTAACCTCTTTCGCTTTATAAATATTTCTTTTGATTTTTATTTAATTTCTCTCTTTAATAAAAGCATTTCTTTAAACTCCTCTTTAAAAAACCCCCTTTTTTAACATTTCTTTCTCCAATTTTTTTAACCTCCCTCTTTAAAATCCCTTGATACTTCTTAAAAACTCATTCTTCTTATAGCACTACTCCTTTCTTCTTTTCCTTTTTACTCTTATATCATATTTTTCATGCTCTTAAGTTTCTCTTTCCCTTTACCATTATTGATTTCCCAAACTAAACACTCCTTAATTGCCCTTTCTTGCTTCTTTAAGTTGATTAATTGTTCCTTTGTTTGGTCTGCCCTCCATTTATTTTCCTTCCTTTTTTCTTAATTTACGACTCTACTTAAGTTCCTCTTCAAAACCCTCTTCTTGCTCTCTATCAAAACTCTCATCACACTTACACATCAAACTCATAAACCTTTTTTCTTAAATAATCCCAACTAAAGTCATTCACCTAATTAGTCCCCTATCTTTTTACACTCATAAATGTACACTGGGCTTGATAAGTAGTGGTTAGCCTCTATGTTTATTGTGACCCCGATAACAAGGGAGGGGTGTTTATGACACATGTCTTCCCAACTAAGGCTTAAGCAAGTTCTCACCACATTTTTCTTATTGGATGGTGGCAGGTTGGCAGACTCCCCTCTTTAATAAATGTGATGCTTGCCAGGACTTATCCAAGCTCGACTTCCATATAGTTTCCACAAAACCATTTCTACAAAAGTGTCCATTACTAGTTTCCTTTATAAACAGGGATTCACCGAATTTTACAAACTTTTCTGTTAATGCAATTAGTCCTATTTCATTGTCTAGCTTCGCTCTTTTGTCTTTTCACTATGCAAAGGGGTGTTGTAAAATCTTAAACACACACACACACACTCTTGTAGGGGAGGGTCTAGTGGAGACTAAAGGAACATGGAACAATATGACCATGGGAGATGAATGAATCCTTTGAGTCTTAATACTTATTTAATTAGGTATCTTAATAATGATTACTATTTATCGAAGGAAATTTTGAGTCTAACCATGAGTTGTATCTTACTTCCATTATAGAGCTTGGTAGATATATTATTTATGGTGTTGATACCTTATGGCAATAGGTCCTCGGATAATACACAAATCTAGTTTTTTGATAGAGCACATACCTAGAGGAATCTTATCCAAATACATTATTAACATCTTCGCTTTGTGCTTATGATGTATGGACATCGACAAACTATGATGAATGTGTAGATCGCTGTTTGGGATTGACATCTCAAGGGCATAGGTGATATTTGTATGGATTGAATTTAGATTTACATGCTTACTACCTTGAGGAATTTTGTTACGAGGCCATCCTAGGAAATCTTTTAAAAGATGGCTCATTCAGACAAATGCTTATTGCATGTTTGGGATAGGTACAATTGGAGTTGAGAAGTAGTGCCATTACACTAGCATGTTCTAGTTAAGTGGAGAGCTGGATTTGCCAAAAAGATTCTCTCACCGTTATGCATTAATAGTTGAAAATGATACGGAAGGAATGAATGGGCAGAGAATTTAATGGCCATGGGTACTTGGAGAGGGACAAAAAAGGAATGCTTAGTGCCATTTGTTTGTAGTAAAAGCTTGGAAAGGTATCCAAGGCTCACCCTCCATTCAAATGATGTGCATACCAAGGCTCACCCTCTTTTCTCACTGTTTTTTCACCATGATAAAAACTACTTGATATAGAAGCAAAAATTGCTCCACCAATGGAAGCCACACAAATAAGATAGAACTAATAAGTATCCAAGTAGACAAGAAAAAAGAGGTCCTACAAAGGAAGTAGGTAAACAAAGGCACCTCACAAGGTCCATTTATTACTTTTAAAAACACCTAGAAGTACTAGGTGGAACATATATCTAAATTTCCTAACATGTCTTGCTAATAGTGAATTCATATTTGGCTATAAATATTGACACATCTCAAGTAGACGCTTGTTGTTGCACATGCTGTTCACATTGGTACCTCGCACCGGGCTGTGGTTGGCTGTTGGAAGCTTGGAGCCGTCGGGTTGCTGTTGAAGGAGCCGGTGCATGCTGTTGAAGGAGCCAGTGTACGCCTTGTCGGGTGGCTGTTGAAGGAGTCGGTGCACACTTAGTTTGTGGCTGAGCGTGGCGCTGCTTGAAAGCGCTATGAGGAGTCGTAGAAGCCTCTGTTCAGCAGGATGGCCGTTGGTAGAAGAGCTACTGGCTACTGGTCTGGAGTCGCTTAGGTTTGGGGGTGGCCATAGAAGGCCATTGATGTACCCAGGCAATAGCACTCTCTATGAATCACGATGTTGAACTAGGTTGTAAGGTCGATGAGGACTGCAGGGTGATGAAGAAGTCTCGCAATTGGTTTAGGATTCAGAAGCCGTTGTAGGTCACAGCTGAAGCCTTAGAAGAGCTGTAATTGTGTTTGATGAGAGACACTTTGTAGGAACCCAACAAAGCTACTATTAGGAGCATGTAATAGCTTTTCACTATAGAACAAATCCCATCTTAAAGAAGTACTTAACAAAGTAAGAGCAACGGCATTTGAAGACTATTCCTTCACACTATCTCCCTTTGATTTGCATAGGAGGATAGATATTTGATTCTTATTAGAGCGTTGATGCAATGCCTACAATGCACCAATTTCAAAAGCATGCATTGTATGAAGTTGGCACAATAGCACTTTGTGATTCCCCGAGAATTATTGAGCAATATCTCATTACATATATACATGGCGTATCTAGTTGAAATGGCTTGAAAATTGATATTGCATTTGGATACGATGCCCATGATGGGAAGCTATTCTTCAATGTCTACTTGAAAATGACAATATCATCATCATTTCACATTCTACAAGCCAATCCACACATCTTTGCAAACAAAACTCAAATAGGGATTCTATGAAGAGACATTAACCAAGAGATGAGAATATCAGAGTAAGTAATGATTAGGCAAGTTCTGAAGTTTAAGATCACGGACTCGATACATAGCTCTCCCTCATGGCATTATAGAAACTTGAAAGATATAATGGCATGGCGTGTGGGACCTCCCTAACATATTCTTGATGCTAATGGAAAGAGCACAAGGTTGTGTGGTGTGAGATTGTTCATAAGAATGATTGCACAATAGTTCAATTGAAACTTCATATGAAGTGGTTGCGTAGTTGAATGCTATTAAAATATGAGATGCAAAATAAAGGATAAATGCATGCTACACATATTTCTGATTTAAAAATGTTTTTTATTTCTAGACTTAGAAGTACCATTTCGATAAATGATTGTAATATTAAAAGTTCTCCAGAAAAAGTTCCTCCAATCCTTGAACAAAGCAATTGTCTGTGCAGAACTAGAATTACTTTTGTTTCTCCCTTTTCATAACCTATTTGATGGTAGTGTGTTAGGTTCATGACTAACGTGGAGATTTCAGTTCCTATTTTGTTCCATATTTACTAACTATTTGCACTTAAGAGTGTGCAGAACACCATTGATGCCTTTTATGTTGATTTTTCATACACTCACTGCTCGTATGCCTGAATTTACTCTATAGTTTGGTTGAGCTGATGTTGCTCTATCTTTGAGTCAATAATGTCCTCTGTTCCTCATCCTCTCCTCATTTCTCGATGCAACATTCCTTCAATTAATCCGTAACCTTTTACGTTGCTTCATCCATCGATTGTTATTACTTCAACATTATCTTTCTCTGTCTTTTTGCATAGTACGCGGATTATTTCCCCTTGCGATCGTTTGTTTGCCTTTGTTTTGGATAGATTTCTTTTGTCCCTCTTGCTTTATGTGCATTCTACTTCTCTTCACAAAGCACCGCAAAAGGTATTGCTCTGTTCGATTCGATGCGGAATTGCATTGGAGGGCCTTAGTGGGATCCCCACCTTGTTTCATATACAGATCAATGGCACATAGAAATCACATTGAGCTTGTCATCGGTGTATACCACGGTGTATGGAAAACGAACTGCCCTACACAGCTGGCTCCTGCTCTCCTTTGTAATGTTGAATGCCTCCTATTCAGCATTTCTCTCTTGATTAGTGAGTGCACAGGCGGTAGGTAGCATCTATTGCTTGCGTTACTTGAGCTCTCACTTGACACAACATAAACATATCAACTGGTATCAAGCCTCGCTTCTTGAACAATGATTATGGGAATCGAGCATTATGGATACGAAACATTATCTTGAAGGTCTCTTGTTCCACTTTGCTCCTCCTTATAATCATACTTTCATTGATGGAAGACATAAAAAATTAATCGTCCATTGATATCAATCCACCTTAAGCGGAACCCAGACGAGCAAGGCACGATCGAACTGCACCTCATAATCCTACCGAAACATCCACCATATTCTTAAACAAGGTGAATGATATAGCTATCATTCATTAGGCTTGCATGTGTGTGAGTGAAATGCTGAGAGAGAGCATAAAATTGGAGGGCCCACAGTGAAAAAGGAGATTAAGATTGTGCAAAGAGGAGCAAATGCGAATGGCCCAAAAGTCACAAAAATCACGTAGCAATAGGGAGCTAATTTTTGTTTTTAAGCTTTCCAAAAATATTATGGAACATTGAAAACCACGAGAGCCAATGCTGAGGCCAGGTAAGGGTCAGTACTAAGGCACTCTTACTGGGAGAGCTTGACACATCCTCTTACTCTTTGGGGAATACTGGGTGGCACTTGTTGGGGGATTGCTAACACTTTAAAGGCACCCGCCTCTTTCCTAGCCCCTTTACCCTAAAGCTCAAGCACAACTCGAGCTAGGACTCTCGAAACCAAACACTAGAACCCACACACAACTAACACACTATTCGTGAACTTTAATGTTACGAGATTGTCTTGCAACTTTACATCCTCAAAACATAGGTGTTGAGTGATGACCATAGGTGGCATACAATATACAAAGTATGTATGGCCAGCAAATTTGGAACACTTATACTAGGACCACAAGTCATATCTTCATGATATTCTTGCATTTATCTACTAATTTTTGGATTGGAAAGACCAAAGGCTAAGATTTATGAGACATATAGGCCACATTTATAGGTGTTGAGTGATGGCCATAGGTGACATACAATATACAAAGTATGTATGGCCAGCAAATTTGGAACACTTATACTAAGAGCACAAGTCATATCTTCATGATATTCTTGCATTTATCTTCTAATCTTTGGATTGGCACGACCAAGGGCTAAGAAAAATGTTGCTAGATCCTTTGCGTGCTGAAATACTTAATACAAATGATTCCATGCTCATTTACGTGTCTACAACAATGGAAATTATTTTATTTTTCAAAATTCTTGGGTGTTATTCATACCTAGTGAAACATACATGTGTGCAATGAACATGTTTACATTGCATATACATATGTTGATGCAAAACCACATTAGCTGTCACAATGCTTCAGAGGTACAGCAGATAGGTGAATGGATTCCCACTAGTGATGCTTGGCTTGCTTTGACAGCAAGCAACAATGGGATTTGTTACTGAAGGAGGCTACACGGTGGCCAATTTCCCCATTGGCTATAGGGTCTGTCTAGATATTCTTAGATCTTTGACCAGTAGCACCAGCTCCAGCATCAACAGATCATCCATCTTCATCCACATCTCCTCAGACCCACACAGTAGCAGATGCAGTAGCTCCCCATGTAGCCACAACAACTGGCTAAGGAGCTCCATGACTTCCCTTTATCCTTCAGCCTTGGTGGGAGATCCAGTACGACTAGCAGGTGGTTTGTCAATTTTCAGAATAGAAACAGTTTTTAAGGATCACGTTACTGCTGAGGGTAGTCAGATATGGAGGAGGCAGGATCCATAACAGTACCGAATCTGCCTACAGTACTTCACCTACAGAACCCACAGTGACGGCATAACCATGCTTGCAATGCTGCAAACCATCATGCAGTTGCAAACAAAAGCAGTCTGAGTCCACTTCACTGCATGTTGCATCTTCAAGAGATGTGGGAAGATGGGCACATGAAGCCAGAGAACATGAACGTGAAGCCTAAGCAACAAAGAAGGCCCGTGCTCGCGTGGATTGAAAAGCCGAGCGTGAGGCTCGAGAAGCAAATGAAGATCTTCTCATTTCTATACTTCAGCCACAGGAGACAAGGCAATAGAGAAAGTTTTCATAGCAGCCATAGATGGTGTGTCAGTTCCAGCTCTTGGACCATCAACATCAGCCCCACCATCAGCAACAGGTCCATCTCCATCCACAGCTCTTCAGACCCGCACAATAGCAGCTCAAGCAGATGCAGCAGCTCCACATGTAGCCTCAACAGCTCCCCATGTAGCCTTAACAGCTCCCTACACTACCCTTCCAAGGACACAGCTCCCCCCTTTTAACCTCAGCCTCACAGCCATTATAGCCCTTCAGAGGGATTCATGTAGCTTCAGCCCTCCTCAATAAGTGTTTGCCAGGCCCAAAGCATGAAGAAGGAAGACAGTAGCTTAGCATTAACTCCAAGTTCATGTCTATTTCAATATGCTTCAGTTTCTCTCTCTCTCTCTCTCTTTCAATTAGCATTTCCATGCAGCCAGGGCGGGCTTAGCTTAGTGAGAAAGACTCTTAGCCCTCATGCCCATTACAATTGATGACTACATCACCAGGATCAGTATCTCTCTATGTTTCAGCCTATGCCTAGTTCTAGTGGGAGATCGGTCAATGGTCATCATTCATCCAAAGCATGACTTGATCATGAGTGGCGATCACACTTGGGGGACGCATTGGATTAATAGCATAAAGGTACTCAGCATCTTGGAGGTTCAATTGAGTACATGACCAAATCATCATACAAGTACCATGAACCGTGTATCTTGCTAGAGTCAGAGGCCATCTCATGGCTAAAAAATTATAGCGCAAATATCTCTGGTTCCTGTTCGTGTCTATTCCATGCTTCTGCACTCAGCCAGCATGGGGGCTTAGCTTAATAAGAGAGACTCTTGGCCCCCATGCCCGTTGCAATTGATGACTACGTCACCAGGGTCATGATCTCTCATGTCCCAGCCTGCTCCTAGTTCTCGAGGGGGATAGGTCAGTGGCCATCATTCATTCAAAGCACGACTTGATCGCCAGCGGTGATCACATTGGGCGACACAATGGATTAATAGTATAAAGGTACTCAGCATCTCCGGGATTCATGTGAAAGCATGACCACTCGTCATACAAGTACCACATCCAGTGAACTGTGTATCTGGCTAGAGTCAGAGGCCATCCTGTGGGTCAATAATCATAGCGTGAACATCTCAAAAGGGGATACTGGTTCCTGTAGATGCACTAGCATCACCAAAGTTCGCTTTTCCTCTTGAAGACATCAAAGCAATTTACATCTTTGACAATAAAATTTTGCTGCTCTATCTTTACTATCAGTCCATTGTTTCCATGGCGGGCATCAAAATGCAGAGATTTTTGACGAGGTAGATGTCCCTTTTTTTGAGAGTATTGACTAGTGCACCTATACAATAGCCAGCTTCCCACTGTGCTCACGAAATCCAACCTTCTTGGAATCGAAAAAAAAGTCATAGATAGTGCAAATCTGTGTTGTAAGGTTCCCTGCCTCAGTTTGAAAGACAAAGCTTCTACTTTTGCTCTTTGGTGTGCCACAACCGTATTCACACTTGAGCCAACCTCAGTTGAAGTCTGTCTTAGCTTGCTTGGTCATTGCCTTGACCTTCTTCTCATCTTCATGCATATGGGCGCCTGCGTAGATGTTCGACATCAAGACATAAGCTGTGGAATCCTTTTCATCCAATCGCACTGCATGTTCAAAGGCCCATCTTCCAAGCTCCACATTACCCCACTTGTGACAAGCACCCAACACAGTATGCCATACCACAAGATTAGGTTGGAAAGGCATCTTCTCCACCATCACTAATGCCTTCTCTAATTGGCCTGCACGCCCAAGAAGGTCAACCATGCACGTATGGTGGTTGATACTTGGAGTCATACCATAGTCTTTGCTCATATCCTCAAAATATTTATGGCCCTTATCAACGACACCAGCATGACTGCATGCAGTTAGAATACCAAGGAATGTGGCACCGTTTGGCTTTATGCCTTCCCCTTTCATTCTCTCCAGCATACGAAATACAATTTTACTTTCTCCCAGCTGGGAATATCCTGCAATTAGTGCAGTCCATGAGACTACATCTTGAACTGGCAGCTTCTCAAACACTTCTCGTGCTTTTGCAAGGGAGCCACACTTGACATACATATCGACCAAGGTGTTGCCAACTGAAGGATCTCTTTCCAATTCCTGTCTAGCAATCTCAACGTGTATTTCTTGGCCCTTGTTTATGGCTCCTATGCTGCCACAAGCTTTCAAGCTGGAAGCAAATGTAACAACATTCGGAGAGACACCCTCAAGTTGCATTTGTTTTAAACAGTTCAGTGCTTCCTCACCAAGCGAGTGCTCAGCATATCCTGCAATCAGTGCTGTCCATGAGACTACATCCCTAACTGGCAGCTTGTCAAACACTACCTGTGCTTTTGCAAGAGAGCCACACCTGGCATACATGTCAATCAACGCACTGAGAATACAAGGATCTCTTTCCAATTCCTGTCTGGCAATCTCGGCATGAATTTTTTGTCCCTTCTCTATGGCTCCTATGCAGCCACAGGCTTTCAGGCTGCAAAGGAGTGTGACAGCATCTGGAGAGACACCTTTCTGTTGCATCTGTTCAAAACAGTTCAGCGCTTCCTCAGCAAGTCCATGTTCAGCATATCCTATCATTAATGCAGTCCATGAGACTATACTTTGTACTGGAAGCTTGTCAAACACTTCCCGTGCTTCTGCAAGCAAGCCACACTTGGCATACATATCCACCAAGGTGCTGCCAACAAAAGCATTTCTTTCCAATTCCTGTCTGCTAATCTCTGTGTGTATTTGTCGGCCCTTGTCTATGGCTCCCATGCTGCCACAAACTTTCAAGCTGCAAACAAAAGTGACAGCATCTGCACAGATACCTTCCAGTTGCATCTGTTCAAAACAGTTCAATGCTACCTCACTACATCCATGTTCAGCATATCCTTCAATTAGAGCAGTCCATGAGACTACATTTCGAACTGGCAGCTTGTCAAACACTTCCTGTGCTTTTGCAAGCAAGCCACATTTCGCATACATGTTAACCAAAGTGCTTCCAACAAAAGGATCTCTTTCCAATTCCTTTCTGGCAATCTCAGCATGTATTTCCTGCCCCTTGTCCATGGCACCTATGCTGCCACAAGCTTTCAAGCCGGAAGCAATTGTGACTCCATTGGGAGAGACGCTCTCTTGTTGCATCTGTTCAAAACAGTTCAGCGCTTGCTCACCAAACCCACGTTCAGCATACCCTGCAATTAGTGCAGTCCATGACACTACACTTTGAACTGGTAGCTTGTCAAACACTTCCCGTGCTTTTACAAGTGAACCACATTTGGAGTACATGTGGACGAGGGTGCTGCCAATAGAAGTTTCTGTTTCCAATTTGTGTCTGCTAATCTCAAGGTGAATTTCTTGGCCCTTGTCTATGGCTCCTATGCTGGCACAAGCTTTCAAACCACAAACCAGTGTGACAGCATTCGGAGAAACACCCTGCAATTGCATCTGTTCAAAAAAGTTCAGTGCTTGCTCACCGAGCCCACGTTCAGCATATCCTCCAATTAGTGCAGTCCACAAGACTATATTTCGAACTGGCATCTTGTAAAACACTTCCCATGCTTTTGCAAGCAAGCCACATTTGGCATACATGTCGACCAAGGTGCTACCAACAAAAGGATCCATTTCCAATTTCTGTCTAGAAATCTCAGTATGTATTTCTTGGCCACTTACTGCATCTTTGAGCCTAGCACAAGCCCTCAATATTGCTACCAACGTATACTTGCTAGGATGTACGGAAGCCTCTTGCATTTTGTGGTATAGGTTGAGGGCATGTTGTGATTCTCCAGATTCTATATAACCCATGATGAGAGAAGTCCAAGAATGCTCATTCCGACCAACCAGCCTGTTAAAAACCTGCTGAGCATCTCCCATGCTTCGACATTCTACCAGCATTGGGACAAGGTAACTCCCGAGAGATATATGAGCTCCCAGCCCACTTTTGCACATGTAGGCATGCAAGCGCTTGCCATACGCTTGATTTTTCTGTTTTCGGCATTTCTGCAAGATGTGTATGCAGTTCTCAACCGAAGGCAGCTGAGGCATTCGTTCCAAAGAAGTGAGTGCCTCCTCTAAGTTCAGCATCGCCAAACCACTGTTCTCGCAGCTGTTCTGGGGCCTTAGATGCATTCACCTGTTCCCCCGTCATTAAGTTGGCCTTGCAATTGCTGCCACACTCCGGTAGCTTCTCCAACAAAACACAGCCTTTAGAGTTCGACCGAGCCTGACCACTGCATTTGCTTGTGCAGTCCTTTGCGTCGCGGATTGTAATCAATATAGTACGTACGTGATCTTTCGGTAGCACCAGGATCGGGAAGGACCCCTGAAGTACTCCCATAAGCGCTCTTTATATCTGCGAAATATGAAAAGCCAATTGGTTCACTCCAATTCCTAGGAGCCGTTAGGCCCAGACACGTTGCCTTCTGAAGTCATCCAGGCACATGTCAATGTTCTTTTTACGACAGCCAGCCTAAAGCCATGGTGGGATAAAGGTTCAATTCCCATAATGAGTATCATATTGTTTGGTGGAAATGCGGAGCAATGTCATTTTCAACCTTTAAAAGCTTCCCTATTTCCCTTTTCCCACAAATCCCCTTAGCTCAACAGCTCCCTGGTTTTGTGGGGAAAAAATGGGAAAACAAGGTGGCAATGCCAGTGAGGCCCTTCAAAAGGAAAGAGGAGTTACGATGGGGCAATAACATGGTATACTACAATCCGACCCTAAAGTTCCACACTATAATTACACTTAATACCAGCCTAAACAAGTCAAAATGACTTTTCTCAAAGGAAAACATCATCTACATAAAGCCACACCCATTCCATAGGCCCCTTACAAGACCAAAAAGGTGGGAGGCCACATGCCACCGTGGCATTAAAGTTCCCATTTCCCACAAAACGCCCACCATGTCAAGGAGAAGTTTGGGTTTTTTAATATCTAGTTGAGCCACGTGTTGTAATCGCAGCTCTTAATTGTCATTAGATCTAATGGTGAGTGTTGGGGTCCATCAAAAGAGGTCCTTTCTTATCGTGAAGCCTTAAAAAAAGTTGCTTTTGAAAGCATAACAAGAAAGATAAAAATTAGAGAGTGTTATAAAGAGAGACCTACCTTTTAGCCACTAGATTCAAATTCATGGCAGGGTTCTCCTGCAAACAGAGAATCTACTCGACTTCAACAACCCAATTGCTGAGGTCCAGGATGTCCTCTTTGAGAAAAAAATTGGCCAAAGGGTCAAGATGGCGCTTATGGAGGCGATCATGAAGATGCATTCACTCCTAAAATGATAGGACTATGGCCTTAATGTTTCAAAAATTGCTGGCTAACGAGTATCGACTATAGGCGTTTCATGCTCCATTCAATTTCGGCCGTGTTAATGTCTTGCGCTTCGATAAATCGATGAGTTATCTTTGAAGCCTGCAAACCACCAATCCAACAATTTGATTAGACTATAGGCATCAATGATGTTAATAGTCACATTTGTATTGCAACTTGACAAATCAACATCTTGCATGCATCAATAATCTGATGCTATTTTTGTATTTTCCAAATCCAACAGCTTTGCTATTCCATCAAAACATATCCTGGCAAACTCAAAATGACTATACCTATTTCTAATGAAGACTCTTGATGATACTGTCATAAATTACAGATCAAATGGTCGAATTTGTTCATCCAACTTAGGTTGTTTGATTTCAAAGAGCGGTTTCGAGTGGCTTTGATCCAAGACTAACAATAGGTGCTGCTCAAACTTCTTCAACCTTCGGAGAGAACATCTTCACATCATCAACTTAGAACATTCCCACTTTGTAACCATTGTTCTCCAAGCCGTTCTTCAACCTTTTTCTAAAAATTTCATAAGAGAATTCCTCTTTCCTTCAATCCTTTAGTGTCAACGTATTCTCTCAATTGTGTGAGTTGCATAAAAAATACTCGAGCATACTATTTTATGTTTGGGTAAGCAAGACCTGATTTGCCAGCTTACAATGGAAACTTGGTTGAGCCCATGTCAGAGACGTAGTGTGCCTTGAAGATTCTTTCAATGAGCAAAATGACATCTCAGTAAAATTCTCAATGGAGCCGACTTTCTACCATGTTCTCTTTAGCCAAACGGCTAGGCAACGCCATCATCAATGCCCAGTAATCGTTCAGATTTGCAATTGGATCGCTGTGGCACTACAACCAATTGGTGGCATGTGTGGCAGTCTATAAAACCATAATTAGATCTATAAGAGAAATCGAGCGACCATGAAATCGCCAAAATATGACAAGAATTTGAATTCCATCTAGTACGCTACTTGTAATGATTTTATCGACATTCAACTATGATTATGACTATTAACATTCAGGTAATATGCTAGTATCTTATCCATTTGCGAGACTTATCTCGGCACTAATATTCTCGACATCATCTTAGCACCCGAGGAAGGGCTCGTTCCCTCAGATTATAACTCTTTGGGGAAGAAAGTGTGCCACCTCCCCTCCCACACTATGTATGGTTATAGTAATTATATTTTATACATTATCATATAAATATTTTCAATTGCTCATCCAATCAAAATTGCTTGCTTTCAATCTGAATTCTTACAACATTCCTCTCTTTTAATGCATGTTATTGATGTGAGGGAGCAAGGAAATCCAAGATAGATGCAAGATCAAAGGACAACGGCACCTTTATTCATATGCTTGTAGTCCATGTAACAATATTATAGACTTCAACAAGGATTAATTATTGTATGTATTTGTTGGACTTCAGCTTTCAAAATATGGACATCACAACATTAATAATAAATTACCACCCCTAACATTTGCAGGGAGGATCGAGTCCTAATGGACCCTGTGTCACGTCTCATGTCCATAATTTTACTCTTTCACTTTTTTCTTAAAAATAGATAAATTACTAGGATTCAGGTTTAATTTCGAGCTAGTAGTTACGTGCTTCACGATGGAAAGATTGCCTACCGCAAATCTAGTTTTGGTCCTCATTTTTTGCATGCATTTCTTGGTTTCTTTGTAGTGTGACAGGTTGCCTATTGCACAGTGCTAATTCATGTTTGCTGTATGTTTTTGATGTTGCACTGTGGTTTGTTTGGATGCACAGTGCTAGTTCGTGTTTGCTGTATTTTTTTGATGCTGCATTGTGGTTTGTTGGCCCTATTGGAAGTTTAATGATTTGGTTGCATTCTATGTGATTGTATGTGTGAGTTTGTGATGATTATAGTGCCATATAGGTTATATATCCCCCACATTTAATTCTTTTCAACAAAAGTGAACATAAACAAAATGTGCCATGAATTGTTGTCATCTTTGAAAGTTATATGAGCTACTGCAAAAAAATTAACAATTAAAGAAAAGGGAATTTGATGAGCAAAGACAAAGTGGATGTGAAAGGACCTTAGCATGATTTTTGTAAACCAAATGAATATTTGAAAATCCAATGACCAAAGAAAACACGGCTGGATGGTTTGCTTTGGTTTGAGAATGGATGCATATGCTTATAGGGTACGCACCCACATTTTTTGTTTATATGAACCTCTGATGTATGGCAATTCTTAATTGATTTAAAAATGAAAAAAGATGTTGCAGTGAAAAGATCCCAGCAAATGTTGTTGTCATTTAAGAAAGACATGCAAATGAAGATGCATGGTTTTGTTGAAATTTCCTTTGGATCCCCTTGCAAGCAAATAAAAAATAATGATAACAAGAATCTTTGTGTCTTACATTTGTTTTCATCCTAGCTTAGTAGATTGGAGTAGTTTGCTTCGAATATTTCATTGATTCACAAGATGTTTTGTTCGTAATGGTTTGCATATAACGAGACTTAATTTTGATACGTTAAATTTTGATGGAGTAGATGTTATTATTCTTCAAACAAAGAGATAACATCCTTGCAACTAACATCTCTCCCTTGAGTTTTCATGTCACTAATCCTTCTCTTATAAGTGGGG
The DNA here is from genome assembly GCF_047967505.1 of Dipteris shenzhenensis. Classification (NCBI taxonomy): domain Eukaryota; kingdom Viridiplantae; phylum Streptophyta; class Polypodiopsida; order Gleicheniales; family Dipteridaceae; genus Dipteris; species Dipteris shenzhenensis. The sequence continues at coordinate 66,084,974 of NC_141596.1, forward strand.
TTGCGTCCCTTTTAAGCTGCTCACCACCCCCCATTGTGAAAGCACCTATGACTACAAAAGCATCTTCTCAGAGGAAGTTGTGTGAAATGGATCCTTTTGATGAGAGAAAGGCTAAAGTAGTTGAAGTTAAAGTGGAGTATCCTCCATGTGTAGAGAATATCAATGTGCCTGCTTTACATGAAGCACACAATTGGTGTGGCCCAGAGCCAGTGATTAACGTGCTACAAGTTTTTGAAATCAATCTCACAATCAAGAATTGTGTTTTCGATGGGAAAGTTCTAAACAAATATGGAACCTACATGTTATCTAATGTGAACCACCAAAAATGTTTGAAAGTCGATCTAGTCAATAGGTTGGCCTTGGTTTCATAACCTTTCACATTGATGAGCTTTACTACGGAGAGTTTGTGAAGTTCTTGAAGAGATTGTATTAGGATAAGCAACTTCTTTGTTTGCTCCAAAAACCCTAGGAATGATAGAGGCACCATTGACTGTATTAGGATAAGCAACTTCGGAGAGTTTGTGAAGTTCTTGAACATAGGAGACTGTATTAGGATAAGCAACTTCTTTGTTTGCTCCAAAAACCCTAGGAATGAGGGTTGCAACATTGATGAGCTTTACTGTGAAGAGTTTGTGAAATTCTTGAACATAGGAGACTGTATTAGGATAAGCAACTTCTTTGTTTGCTCCAAAAAACCCAGGAATGATGGAGGCACCATTGACTATAGCATTGCTTTCAATCCTTCCACTAGGGTGGAGAGAATAGAGCCATTTAGTGTAGTACCATAAATTTACCTCCAAGGAACCATCTACCACAATACAAAGAGAGGTGTAGGAATTTGAGAGGGAGGAAAGGGTGAAGAAGGAAGGAGGAAGAGGGAGGAGGGAGAAGGGATGAGGGAGGAGGAGGAGGAGGAGGAGGAGGGAGGAGGAGGGAGGAGGAGAGGGAGAGGATGGGTTGCAAGGTTGGAGGAGAGGGGAGGAGTTGCAAGGTTAGGGCATGCTTTTGGACGTGGAGTGGAAGAAAGCATGGACACTTGGAGACAATTTCTTGGAATACCGAAGTAGAACTCAACACAATGCCCCAAAGAGTGTGGTCTTCATTCCATTATGGGGTATTTATACAAAGTGGAGATCTTCTCTCTCTACATGTAGGAATTGTAAGACATTATCTCTGTACATATAGAACTTGCATCTAGAAGTGAAGACATTACTATTGCACTTTTGTATGTAGATGATCTGATTGTGACAGGAAGCAAGGATAGCTTCATCAGAAAACTGAAACAAGACTTATCTGCACAGTTTGACATGAAAGATCTTGGACTTATGCACTATTGTCTTGGAATTGAGTTCTGGAGAGATTCAGATAGCACATTCATGAGTCAACTCAAGTATGTTGACAGTCTCCTGAAGAAGTTTCATATGGCAGATTGCAAGATTGCAGCCACTCCCATGGAACAGAGTTTGAAACTTACTAAAGATTCAGAAAAGCCTACAGTCAATGGCAGCTACTACAAGCAACTCATCGGATCTCTTATATATTTGAAAATCACACGGCCAGATATTTGTTATGCAGTAAGCTCACTAGCACAGTTTATGGCAAATCCAAAACAGTCTCACTGGAATGCAGCCAAAAGAGTCTTGAGATACATTAGAGGTACAAGACAGTTTGGGATAGAATATAGAGGAAGTCATCCACGGTTGCATGGATACTGTGACAGTGACTATGCCGGAGATCATGAGACCAGGAGATCGACACAGGGATATACAGTTGCAAGTTGCATGTTGCATGTTGAATGTAGGAGTGGCATATAGAACTCGCATGTAGAAGATGCATGTAGGAGTTGCATATAGAACTCACATGTAGGAATCGTATGTAGAACTTGCATGTAGAATATGCAAGTTGGATTCCTAAGAGGGATTATTCCTAGCCTTATGCAAGTACAAGCGGAGCTTTGCTGCTACTCTACACACACATTCTGTGCTATCTAAGTCCATGTTCGCATAGAGACAACATAGCCCCAAATCCATTTTAATTACCCAACCTCAGGTAATGGCTTATTGTGATCACGGAGTTGGGATGCCATGCACGTAACCCAGTGGCTGTGGAACTTGTGGCGTGCCAATCGATCCTGCTATAAAGCCTTGGCACCATACAATTTTTTCTCTGTTTCCAGGAAGTATGTATCCACCATTTGTTCAAATAGAGATATATGGCATGCTTCTAAGAAGATGACTCTTTGATAGAGTCGGCTTGTAGTCTGAGCATCGATCCATTCATTGGGATTGAAACTGAGTGGATGCAAATGGTGGTCGATGTGGCTGGTGGGGACATCCAGATTGTATTCCAATGTTTTGTGGAAGATAGCACTTTGGCAAAGGATGAGGTCAATGTTACCGCACATTATTTTCTCATGCTGTTGAAGTGCTCAGATCCGTGTGCCCTGGAAGTTCCATTCTACACTAGAGTATGGCTCGATCATTGGCCAATTAATGGTATGATCCTAGCCCAAAGTGTGTATATTGGCCTCCCATCTGTGACGTCGTGGAATTGCATAAAACTTGGGATGGGTTCTAAGACATGGAGGTGCATGTAGGTACTCTTTCAAGAAGATTACATCACAGAGTTTGGGGCAGTGCCAATTAGGTTGGGGATCCAATTTGCTGACCCAAGATAAGATTCACTAGTTTGATGTTGAAGAAGGTTGGTAGGGAAGTTGTCCAGGGTCCATCTACCTTGAGTTTTCATATCATGATATTTGCTCCAAAAATCCTTGATGGGGTTACCGGGAAGTGGCATCACCAGTATCTCAAACCTAATTGGCATTCACATATCATGTGGAATTGACTACCGCTAAAAAATCAAGATGTTATGATACCTCCACACTTGTTGAATGACCATTGCCCTGACCAGATTTACATGAATGTAAATTTTAAATAAATATTGAATATGTATTTGCAGTTATATGTATTTGTTTATTTATCCTTGATATGTCTTCCATTTTATATTTAAATAACCATGTGGTCATATTTATAAATATTGTGTGTGCATTTATGTATAATTTACATAATATATTTATATTTACATATTATATTTGATTATACATTTTAAATAAATAAATAAATATAAGTAAATAAAATCTTTAAATTGAAATAATCTCTATATATATATATATATATGGGTGTGAATAGATAATTTAAATAAATATGGAATATGTATATGCAGTTATATGTATTTATATATTTATTCATTCTCTCTCTCTTTCTCTCTCTCTCTCTCTCTCTCTCTCTCTCTCTCTCTCTCTCTCTCTCTCTCTCTCTCTCTCTCTCTCTCTCTCTCTATCTATCTATCTATCTATATACATAAATATATATATATATACATTTATATTTATATATTCTATTTCATTAAAATGTATATGTATAGGCATGTACATGAGTTCTTTATTCATCCATTAATGTATACCTAAATGTATGCATTGAATATATAAAGAACTAATATAATATTTTTTTAAGAACATATAAAGAACTAATTAAGAGATATTAAGAACATATGTTTGTATATATTCTAACTATTTATGTTGATTTATTATCAAAACAACATAATAAATAAAGAAAATAATATATATATTAAGAATACTATATATATTTATTACAAAGAAATTTATATATATTATTAAATCAAAAAAATATAATTAATAGAGAAAAGAATATATAAGAATACTAACATAGATAAAGACGGTATATGTAAGATTTTTTTTGAAGCGCAAAAAAGAAAGATTTAATTAATATTAAAAAGAGATTACAGCAAAAGTAAGAGCCAGAAAGGCCTTTGTATAATCCAACTTTAAAAAATAATAAATGTTTTGAAGGGGTCTTTTGGCCATGTTTATATATATATTTTTAAAAAGAATACATATTTTAAAATGTATTTTAGAAGAACATAAACTAATGTATATTTTACCCTAAACCCTAAAAGAAAGCCTACCTGTGTGAGACCTTTGCTACCTCCCTCGACCAAATCTGTAGCTCGTCACCAAATTTGTACTCTGCTAGCTCCCTAGACCATCGTCGAATTAGAGATCATAGTGTTGCACAAATCTACATCCCGTCTGCCTCCCTCGACCAAATCTGCATGGCAAATCCTCATACTCTGCTACCTGTCTGCACGGTACCCTTGGTACTTTACAAGCCCATCTACCTCCCTCAACCAAATCTATAGATTTCACGATGCCCTTTGTACTTTGTTGCCTTCCTTGAAGTCTACAGCCCATCGTTCGAATTGCTGCTTGCAAATTGTAGATTGCCTAAGAGAGCGTGCATCACAAAATGCATAGATCTCTGCAGATTTCACAAAGGAGCCCACTTGAGAGAGCCCACATCACGCCATCCATGTCCATCTGAGGTGGCTTCCAAGTTCTTGCTCATCCATGCTATTCAGAGTGCAACAAAGTTGAGCAAACTTCAAAGTAGGCTCGTCCGTGCTCGTACTTATTATCGTGCAGAAGAAACCCCCATTGCATCCTTCAGAATTATTGCAAAGTAGGTAGCTAGGAGGTCGGTTCTTGTTATGCCAATTCTTCCCCTCGCCCCCTCGTTCTCTCCCTCTCTTCCCCTCCGTCCCTCCCTCCCTCGCTAGTTGAAGAGCGCGCTCTCTCTCTCTCTCTCTCTCTCTCTCTCTCTCTCTCTCTCTCTCTCTCTCTCTCTCTCTCTCTCCCTCTCTCTCCCTCTCTCACTCTCTCTCTCTCTCTCTCTATCTCTCTCTCTCTCCCTCCCTCCCTCTCTCTCATCCCATGTCTCCTAAGCTCCTATTGAAGGTTTCTCTCTCTACTCTCCCTCTCTCCCTCCTTTCGTCCCTCTCTACTCACATTAACCAATTCAAAATGAAATTGAAATTCAAATTCACATTCACATTCCAAACTGAAATGGAACCGATTTGAAATTTAAATCTCTAGAAATTCCTGCCTAAATTAGAATTTGAAATTTTAAATTCTTGCCTAGATTTAATTTCCCACCAAATTTTCTTGAGGGCTTTTCTTCCCTTAAAAGTTTTGGCCACAAGGTCAAACTTTTTGTCCATATGCTCATGAGGAAATTCCTCAAGGAAACCCTCATGATGCTTTGAGCTTGTGGCCAAATTTTTGTGACTTTGTGTCCAGAAAAGCATGATGGCCATGGTGACCATCTAGCCACATGACCAAAGATTTAATTATATAGCCAAATAATTTGAGGCAAATCCTTTTAATATATCCATGAAATTTTAGACCATATGGGTGAAGTTATGACCAAAGTTTTGACCGTATTGCATAATCTCTATCTTATGCAAATGATTTGACCATATGGTCAAAACTTTGCCCCTATTGCATAATCTTTATGATGATGATCACACACCTCAAAACTTTTGGCCATAAGGCATAATCTTTTGAGCATATTGCTCAAAAGTTTAGGCATATGGCATAATGATTTGACCATATGCAAAAATATTTTTCCATAAGGCACAATGTTTATGATGAAGTTATAACTTATGACCAAATGGCCAAATTTGTGACCATATGGCACACTCTCCATAATGAGTGGTGCCCCAACTTTGTTAGATGTGCAAGAAGGTTTGACCAAATGGCCAAATCCTCTTGATGTGGACTTGTGACCAAAGCTTCCTTAATGTCCAAACCTTCTTGATGGCCAAATAAGCTTCTTGACAGTAGCCTGAAGAAGGTTTTACCCGATCAAAAATAACGTCCATATGGCCAAGAAAGTTTATACCACAAGGTCAAAGATTCTTAATTTGTCAAGATTTTAACAATTTCTACATGTCCACAATTGCCAAACAAGAGAGCAACTTGAAGACACTTTCACTCGGCCAAAACTTTGTTCACATGGCTAGACCAAAGAGCAACTTATCGAAGGTTAAAGTTTTCACCTTGTGGCAAAAACATTGGTGGATGTGCATCCACATAAAAAAGCAACTTGGAGAAGATTTGACCATATGAAAAAATCTTCATGATGGCCAAAGATTTTACAAGGTCCAAATGTTCACAATGGCCCAACCTGAAGAAGGTCTCTTCAGATGTCTGTTTCACATAAAAGTTTATGCCATAAGGTCAAAACTTTGTCGCGTCTTGTTCCCAAAGGATTGGGGATGTTAAGTCTCCACCTTGTGGCAAAACTTTTTTGAATGTGCATCCACATATAAGAGAAACCTGGACAAGGTCTGACCATATGGCCAAACCTTAATGATGCCCAAAGCTTCTTGATGTGTTAGGATTTTGACAAGGTCTAAATGTCCACAATGGCCAGACAAGAGAGCAACCTGAAGAAGGTTTCACTTGGTGGCCTTTGTTAGGAGAATAATTATAATGTGTCTATTTCTCTTGAAGTTTATGCCACAAGGTCAAAACTTTGTCACATCCTATTTCCAAATGGTGGGGATGCAAAACTTCCTCTTGAATCAAAAACTTTGATAGATGTGCACCCACATAAAACAAACACCTAGAGAAGGTTTGAACATATGGCCAAATCTTCTTGATGAGTTAGCATTTTGACAAGATCTAATGTCCACAATGGCCAGACAAGAGAGTAACTTGAAGAAGGTTTCACCAGATGGTGAGAACCTTGTTTTTGTAGGAACAAAATCCTAATGATTGTATTTCTATGAAAAGTGTATCCCACAAGGTCAAAACTTGTCACATCTTGTTTCCAAAAGATGGGGATGCAAAGATGTCTTTAATCTTTTATAGTATTTTCATGAAAATAAGACCACAAGGCCAAAACTTTTGGCAACATTTGATAGAGATTTTCATGAAACAACATTTGATACTCTCTCTCTCTCTCTCTCTCTCTCTCTCAATCCGTCGCATTATGGTGTCTACAAAATCACAAAGACCAGATAAAATTTTAGCATTTGGTGAAATCTTTAAGATTGGACATAATAGAAGATATGCTCTGCACACGTACCCAAGATGTTGAAATATTTGTATACAAATGACATTGTTTTATAGTGTTGTCTAGTATTCTTAACCATCTTTAATCTTTTGTAGAATTGTCATGTTTTCTTAGCTATCTTAAGTCGATAGCCAATAATATATGACTAATGCATATCTTCTAACATTCAGAATGTTCCTATATAACGTTCAAAGAATAAATAATTTGACCTCCTGTCCTAAACTTTCTACAATGTTTAGTATGGAGAGTCTCTCTCTCTCTCTCTCTCTCTCTCTCTCTCTCTCTCTCTCTCTCCCCCCCCCCCAAAATCCAAATTATATTTAAGGAAAATTGTGGTTCCCTATTGATTTACATGCATCCATACTGAAGGATGTCTACATGTGGTTATGTAACAAATCAAACAGAAGAAGTCCATGTACCCAATATATCATCGGTCAGAAACTTAACAAATTGTCTATTGTATTGGATCTCAATGGACTTCTTTTACAATGCTACTTATCAAATTCAACAAATAATGAAAGTGTATACATGGGCAAACAATGGTTGGTACTTTGGTCGGGCTGTATGCAATTTCTTGATGCTTTAGTTGACAACTTTCAAGTTGGTATTTGGTCAACAGCTATGCACAAGAATGTAATGGGAATTATTGAGTGTCTACAATATCATGTAGGGAAGAAATTATCTTTTTTAATGGTGTGAAGCCAGGAACAATGCTGCGTACATCTAGGGGAAAAGGTATCTAGACTAGATAAGATGGGAGTGGAAGCAATGTTCAAGCCTTTGACACTTGTTTGGAACCAATGGGCTAATATTTGCAAGCATGACAGAACCATCCTCATCGAGCATAGTCCATACAAAGGGTGTCTTAGCGTAGTAGGGAATTGCATTTTTCCAACAACATTCAATTATGATCATAAGGATTTAGTTTTGATTAATGAGCTACTACCCTTCTTATTTCATCTGGATGTAGCAGTGGGATGTGCGTGACGTGATTAACTTTGACAGATATGGTCAATCACTAATGGAATTTGGACACCCCTTGTATCCCCATTGCATGAATGTAATTATTGAATGGAATACAATCAATAGTGAGGGAGATCAAGACACTTCTTCAACCAAATCCAATGTCAAAGGTGATGAGCATGAAAAGGGCGTGACATATAATTTTGAAGTCCCATCAAATACACAAACACCATTTGTACGTATTTCTGAAAATCCACCTATTTTCTTAAGTTCATCAAATGTGTCAAAATTGAGAGGAATTAGTCGTGTGTCTACTTTAAAAGACATGGAGGCCATGCACATTGCTCAATAATTGGGATATGAGAAACCATTCATTAATGGTGTTGCAACAAAGCGGTATTTAGGACAACTCCAAAGCCTTTATTTACAAAAATGATTGATGTAATATATTCAAGTGTGATGTATAAGAGATCTTGTACAGTGGATCATTTTAATTCAATAATATATTATCTTGTATTAGTCTCTAGACTTGATTTCATTCTTGCATTTGTGATGTTTACTAGATTGAAAGACAGGAAAAGGAGAAGTATGTGTGCTATGCAAATATATTATTGATGACGATGAGTTCAAACTGTCTACCTTACCACTCCAAGTTCACAATAATTTCTATGTGAGGGGGATCCCTTTCATGATCAATGATTCAACAATTATTGGAGCTGGCCTTGGCTTATTTGCCCTCAAAACCATTGAAATCAGAAAAACTATTCTATGATATGGAGGACCAAAGTATAAACATTTTGATTGGAGGACTTTATGCTCATTAAACCATAGAGCACTAAAATACTCTATTCTTGAAGACCCAAGAGTTGATGGTGAAGAGAATCAAGTGTATATTATTGGTGATGTACATGATGGTAATGTGGGAGGGCTACATAAACAATTGTAGAGACTTCTTTGAGTATGAAAATGTATGCTATGTGTACTCACCCACCCTAGAACCATGTTATTCTTGCGAGCCTAATAATGAGGCCACATATGGAAACATTACTTTACAAACAACTCGTGATATCGATGTAAGGGAGGAAATTTTGGCAAACTATGACTTTTAATTTAAAAAATTTGTCATTAATTTTGTCAAGGGGGATCATTTCCTACAATTTGTCCCTATTATACATATTAGAAAATGATGTGATATCAAAAGGCATGAATTGTGAGGGCATTTGAATTGATTCTAAACACCACTTTTTGTGAGTCTTGGTGTTATGTAAACTCATCGTATTAATAATCCAATATTGAACAAAGTAACACATATTCACACTGCTTAGTGTGTGAACTTTGATCATGTGCGATTTTATTTGGCCATGTGGTGTAGTTTAAGCTCACATGCAAATGTAAGTCCAATACTATTCTCCATTAAATCCACAAGATGTGCACAATTTCTTAGTACATTGTGGAAAGCTATTGATCGATGTATTGCTTTCGTTTATGTTTTGTATGTTCTATATTTAAAAAAAATCTATATTAGGGAATTTGGGAATTCGAAAATGGGACTTGGGAGATTCCCAAATTTTGCAATACGGTGTTATAGCAAAAATTTATGAGCAAATTAGTGCGAAAAGGGGCCCACACAAGGGCACAAATCAATGAGTGTTAGGGATGCCAAAATGGTGTGAAATGGGTTGGAAAATTTTCTCATAGCATGGTGTTTTGGTGTGTAAAACGGCAGTTCAAACTAGGTTCAATTTGGCAGCCAAATGGGCGAGTTACGAAGGGTTAAATTGGCATGAAATGTGGCCCTTTTTGGGTTTGGGGGGTTCTTTGGGCAAAAGTATGGTGTGAATGGACTTTAGTGGGAGTTAACTAAACTAGGGGACTCCCAGTTAGTCTAACCGGCTAGTTACCCTAACTGGCTAGTTATCCTAACTACCTAATTACTTTAACTAACTAGTTACTCTAACTATTAGTTAGAGGAACTACCAGTTACAAGGACAGTTACTCTAACCTAACTTAGTCAAAACTAACCTAGCTGTGGATCTAACTAACTACAATTAGTTGAACTAACTACACTACAGTTAGGCTAACCTAACCAGATCTTAACTAATGCACACTAGGTTAGCCTAACCTAACCTATATAGCTAACAAGGCTTTGTTTACTATATGTTGAATGTGCGCTTGTAGAGAGGTTGGTTGTAAGCCATGTTACAACCTCATGGGCATCACTGAGCTTTTCTTGAGGGAATGTGAATTGGTGTCTAAACAAAGCTTGCTTAATAACACCACCACATCCATCATGTTCACCCTTGCCATGACTAGACCCAAAAAAAATATGCATCATATATAGACCGGTCAAGGATTTGAACCTTGAGACAAAGTAGAATCCACAGGCTAATTTAAATTAGGCAGAACCATTTAACCACACCCAAAGTTATTTTATATTTTTTGCATGGGGATTTTCTTTTTTCAGCCATTCCCAAAGCAATAGAAAAGCATGCTACACAAATAAAGTGCTGTGTTTCCTATCATCTGAAATGTAGAAATGGTATGTGCATTGCATTGACCTGGACTACTGTGAGTCACCAAGAAGATTGGCAGCAATCATAGAAGAATCAAGCAAATGACTATATGTAATATGCATAAGAATTGTTATATGCTTGTTGTAACAATGAGTACCTTGTGTGCATCGTGTCTTAGGAAAAGTTGGCAAGGCACGTCCTGAACTGCTTATCCTGCCTAGCTAGCAATGAAATTGTGAAGCACATACTTTGGGAAGGATTGAACTACATGACCTATAAACTCCCTTGGCTGAGTGCTCTTATACGACAGTAGCCATCTCTTTTATTGGATCCTTCAACATTGACATTTTCAAATCTCCTCCATTTTAGAGCAACATGATTGTCCTCCCTCTTTTCATTTGGATAGATATGTAAGGTCTGCTTCTTCAGCTTTAGACTACAATGCTTGCATGTGCCACGAATGCAGCGATTCTACTCACGGTCTCCCTTTGGACAAACCATTGGCTCCCACCAAGACCCTAGGCTACAAAACCTGGTCCCCCTTATAACACATGATGAGGATCCAAGTGACAGTCACCATTTCAACTACAAGCCTGGTTTAGGATAGTCATAATTTTAACTACTAGTCGATCTTATTTGATACAATCACATATAATGAATCTAATAATTGAACTAATCAAGCTACTAGCAAAACAAAAAAATTTCAACCACCATGATGAGGTTTAGGACAGTCACCATTTCAACTACTGGCTTGGTTTAGGACAGTCACAATTTCAACCACTAGGTTGGATTAGGACACAGTCACAATTTCAATCACCGGGCTGGTTTAGGACACAATCACAAGTTCAACCATTGGGTTGGTTCAACCTGACGGTCTCAACTTCACATATTAGACAATAACAAGTATATTGCTTTTCATTTATGAATTTCACAATGAGAAAATAATAATATATTGCTTTTTATTTCTAAATTTCACAATTTAGGACAATAACAATATATTGCCATTCTATTGCGAAATATATTGTTGTTAATTTTTGCTCAACCACACTAGTTTAAGACAAGCACATAACTGGTGTTTGTGTTGCGGTTGCATGATGTTCCAACCACTAGGCTGGTTTAGGACAATCACATTAAGTCCAAGCCAGCCTGGTTTAGAAATGAAACAAGTAAACTATCCCAAATCTCAATCACAAATAACCATCTGGCTAGTTTAGGCACCACTGGCCTGCATTGTATCAAGCATGTATATGATGTGCTCATCAAACACCATGCATTCGGTCCGCTTTTTATAGATTTTCTTTTTATTTGGAGAAACTCTCGTATTTTCATGCCAAAATGTCATCACTCTAGCAATGACTTTTGCACTTAGACTACTCTCCTTTTCCTACATTCTGTTGAAGCCCACAAACTTCTCCGATCGGTATGATTGTGCATTACTTTTGCTCTACATTCAACCGCTGAAGCCACATTGGTCCTTCTAATTGACAATATCTTCTATATTTTGCACCCAAGCCATTTCTCCTTTGTTTCAGTGGACACCAACATAGCTGATGTCACCCTCTTTGCAACTAGTTGATCTAAGTTGTGCATCCCTTTTACTTTTTATAGGCCATTTCTCAGGTTAGAGAGCATTGCCTCTTGGGCGTGCATCTCCCAAGGTGTTGATAGGGTTGTTACTCTACAAACTTTAGGATGCAAGCTAAAGCTTGTTAAGACTCGAGACTAGTATTCACCTGAATGGCCTGATGTTATTGTCTCTAATGCTTCCACCAATCATGACACCACAACTCATGTTCTTTGCTCTGATGGCAATGATCGAATGCATGCATCTGCAAATTGCTTCCTGTTGCTGCTGCTCTACAAGGATTCTTCTTTCTTCTCATTGTTTCTCCCTAGACAAACGTTGCAAAAGTGCCTTCCGTTTTCATTTCGATACAATGCCATTGCTTTCCTCGACCCGTAATCTGTTCCTTGAAGCTTTTCAACTTTGATGCCTCTATTTGCTTCTTTTGGAAGCCATGATGAGCTACATGTTGCCATTGACGCCATGGCCACAATCAATCTGGGATAGATCCAAAGAAGCTAGCTTGTGAGGCAAGCAAAGAATAGAAGACAACTTACCCGAAAGAAAACAATGCCAAACCAAAGTCTATGCAAGTTCATGCCAAGGTGCATGCGGATTGCAAGGCGGTTGCAAGACCGGGGCATGTTGCAAGTACTTAATATTCCAAGATTCGATGGGCGGGAGGTGTGAAAATTCAACATTGACACAAGTAGCAAAATTTTCCGCCATCAAGTTTCCCCCCTCCAACGATACACATCAGCAGAATTGGACATCCCAAACAAGTGCAATGTGGCCTAAAATGCTTCAAAACATAAATAGGCCAAATGACATGCTATTGGGTTTGATGCTGTGTATTATGAAATGCAATGACCTTTGGCGTGCTTGTGAGCCATGTAGCAAGCAAGTGCATGGAAAAAGAAACAATTCAAAATTGTAAATTTATTAAAAGATATTTGTACATGCACAAATTGCACATTTTCAACTTATTCCGTTTTAGGGTGAATCTAATATACCAATATCAACAACTATAAATATTTTAAAACCACCATGCAGTAGTCACACTAGTTTGGATTCTAAATTTTTAATTTGATTTGGTTTTCAACAAATTAAAAAAAAGATATGGAGCTTGCCCTCAAATGGGTGTGCATCACTTTAGCACAACATTGGAGGCCCATTAACCCATACCTACTAATGTTCTCATTTAGGTGTTTCCTTAGGTTGATGAGAAGCTCATATCTAGTGTACTTTTGAATGATTACTTGGTTGCATGTATGTACAAAATAAAATTTTGATGTTTTTGAATAAATTGATATTTCCTATACTCTTCAGAATGCATACTTCACATGTAACATAGCACTTGTAATGCTTTAATAGTCTTGTTCCAAGTTGTTATTCCATATTTTTGTGGTCTCATGTTCAAGTTTGAAATGTGTACTACAACTTGAAGACAAAGATTGCCGAAAACCATTGAGCAATGCATAACTTATGGATCATGCAAGATACCTATATATAGAAAATTCCTTGAACCTCACCAAAAATGGCTACACCCAAGCAAACAATGACCCACTATCTCTCTCTAATCCTCATCAGAAGCTCCACTACCTATAGTCAAGATACAAGCACATTAGGAACAATCAATTAAATGAATTATTGAATCGATTAGTCCCAATAGGATTGTGCTAAATATATGATAATCAATTATATTGTGCTCAATTTGATGGCTTGAAATCTCTCTCAATTACCCATGCAATTACACAATTATGAAATCAATGTTCATACTCATGGATGATCTGTGGACAGAGAAAATTTGACGTATCAACCAAGCTAAAAGTACTTCAATTATTCAATAAAAATGCTCATCCCGACCGAGCTTGTTGCCTTACAAAGACACAGGGACTAGCCACAAAACCTCTACCTCAATCATCGACACACATACTAAAAAGACAACTCAATTCCATATCTAGATGCACTTAAATAACCGTCTAGGATAATCGCTTCATCACATGCTTGTCAGCAGTGTCGCCAAGCTCTGCGGAGGCACTAGAGGTTAAATGACCTTCCTATATTCGTCGATCTTAACACTCATGAAACTCAAAAGGTTTCTCTAAATCTCATAATCATTGGTAACATGACCTTGAAGTAACAACTCAACCACTTTAAGACATTTGTTCGAGAATTCTTACAAGCAACTTATATAAAAATTTGGTGATTCAAAATCACCTCCTTTCAAGGTATAGAATAACTAGAATATATCTTTGTTGTAAAGTTAACTTCTCCTCAAAGAGATTGCAAATAAAACTTTTTGCAAGTGAAGACAAAACACAAAAGCATTTGAGCTTTTAGCTAGGTTTCTTAAAGTCTTTATGAAACTTCCAAGCTAAAGACTTGGATTGCAAATGAGCATTAAATACTTACCAAAAATTGGTGATTCAAATGCCCTTTCAAGACATATAATAACTGGCATACATCTTTGTTGTAGAGTTAACTTCTACTTAAAGAGATTGCAAATAAAACTTTTGCTAATGAAGACAAAAACATTTACGCTTTTGGCTACATAAGAAATCACAAATTTTTGCTGAAATTTATGTAGCGATGTCTCGTCCCATGAAGAGAGAGAGCTACTACTTTCAGAGGTGCAAATCAGAGGAGTTCATAAAGCAAATAGATTCAAAAATGTCTATTTTCAATGTGATAAGAGACCTTGTACTCTTAAGGTTCTTCTACTTGAATAGCGAGCTTTGAAACTCTTTCACTGTGAAGAAAAAGTCCCCTTTGCAAGCTAGTAGGAAGGACTAAAATGCTAGCAATAACATGCCCTAACGAACTATAATAAAAGCGCTAACATTTTATTAGTGCAACAACGAGGGCTATTAAGGATGGCTCGCATTCCATACTAAGGTTTCTACCCATGTCTACATAATCAAAGATTTTTTGTTCCACATATTTCCAAGCAATCTCAAAATGATTCCAAATATTAAAGAGCACTCATAACTTGAGGTGACTTAAATGCAGGACTTAAATCAATCTTGTCAAAGATCAAAAGAAGAAAACATAGTGGTCATAAGCTCCTCTCCTAAGCTGGGAGTGCTTGAAGGATTTTAGAAACTTGTCAAATACACTTACAATTGAATGCAATGTTGATTTCTTACTTGAAGATCTTGAAAAGAAAAGTCAAAAGTATAGAAGTTTAAAACAATGTTAAGATTATGTCTTTAAAAAACATAAATAGAAAATTGTCCCAAAAACAAAGTCAATCTCAAGAGGTATATCTTTCTGCTATAACCTCTATAGGTAAAATTTCTCTGAGTAAGGAAAATCACATGCATCAGTCTACAAGTGAATGCAACGTTCCTATTATCATGACTATGGAATGGGGAGAATTAACACAAATCCCTTTTGGCTTTTGAACGTGATTTGAATTATGACATTTAAATAAGGAGAAATGTTCTTAGTCTTTGGATGAGATCTTGAAAAAAGAAGTCATAAGTATAGAAGTTTAAAACAATGTTAAAAACATAAATAGAAATTGTCCCAAAAACGTAAGTCAATCCAAGAGGTATAACTTTCTCTTATAACCTCTATAGGTAAAATTTCTCCGAGTAAGGAGAATCACATGTATCGGTCTAGAAGTGAATGCAACGTTCCTATTATCATGACTATGGAATGGGGAGAATTAATACGAATCCCTTTTGGCTTTTGTACATGATTTGAATTATGACATTTAAATAAGGAGAAATGTTCTTAGTCTTTCGATGAGATCTTGAAAAGAGAAGTCATAAGTATAGAAGTTTAAAACAATGTTAAGATTATGTCTTTAAAAAACATAATTAGAAAATTGTCCCAAAAACGTAAGTCAATCCAAGAGGTATAACTTTCTCTTATAACCTCTATAGGTAAAATTTCTATGAGTAAGGAGAATCACATGTATCGGTCTAGAAGTGAATGCAATGTTCCTATTATCATGACTATGGAATGGGGAGAACTAACACAAATCCCTTTTGGCTTTCGTACATGACTTGAATTATGACATTTTAAATAAGGAGAAATGTTCTTAGTCTTTGGATGAGTCCATAGGATTCTTTTGACTAGCTTTTTTACTCTTATGATGAGCCAACTTCCTAGGAAAGAGATAGGTATCCACAATAGGAAAACAATGAAGAGATTCAAAACCAGATTTTGCCATTACAGCATATAAAAGTCTTAAATCTCCAATCAAAGAATCCTTTTCATGGACTTTGTTATTTCACTGGCATGCCCTTGCAAAGATATTAAAGCAATGTGATAAGTCTGACCTACATAAAACACACTACGTCTACGAATATTTTAGATAACCTATATTGCAATTTATTGGGGATCCTTACGCTATTATTCCTTAGTCTCCCCTTTTATTTCTTCACTCTCATTGCTTTGATCTCGTTCTCATCTGCCTACATGTGAACCTGCATAGATGTTAGACATCAAGACATAGGCTGCAGCATCCCTTTCATCCAATCGCACTGCATGTTCAAAGGCCTGCCTTCCAAGCTCCACATTACACCACTTTCGACAGGCACCCAAAACAATATGCCACACCACAAGATTGGGTTGAAAAGGCATCTGCTCTACTATTGCCATTGCCGTATCTAATTGGCCTGCACGGCCAAGGAGATCAATAATGCAAGCGTGGTGCTCCATAGTTGGAATGATGCCATAGTCTGTGGTCATGAGCTCAAAATAGTTATGGCCCTTCTCCACTAAACCTGTGTGACTGCATACAGTAAGAATACTAATGAAGGTGGCTGCATTTGGTTTTATGCTTTCTCTTTCCATTCTCTCAAGCAAATGGAAAACAGCTTTACTTTCCCCTAGCTGGGCATACCCTGCAATTAGCCCAGTCCACGAGACTACATCTCGAACAAGTAGCTTGTCAAACACTTCCTGTGCTTTTGCAAGCGAACCACTTTTGGCATACATGTCGACCAAGGTACTGCCAATACAAGGATCTGTTTCCAACTCTTGTCTGGCAATCTCAGCATGTATTTCTTGGCCCTTGTCTATGGATCCTACGGTGCCACAAGCTTTCAAGTTGCAAACAAATGTAGCAGAATTTGGAGCAACTCCCTCCAGTTGCATCTGTTTGAAACAGCTCAGTGCTTCCTCACCAATTCCATGTTCAGAATATCCTGTTAGAAGTATGTTCCACAGCACTACATCTCGAGCTGACAGCTTGCCAAACACCTCCCGTGCTTTTGCAAGCATGCCACATTTGGCATACATGTCGACCAGGCTGCTGCCAACGACAGGATCTCTTTCCAGTTCCTGTCTGGCAATCTCAGCATGTATTTCTTGGCCCTTGTCTATGTCTCCTATGTCGCCACAAGCTTTCAAGCTGCAACCAAGAGTGACAGCATTCGGAGAAACCTCCTCCAGTTGCATTTGTTCGAAACAGTCCAGTGCCTCCTCACCATGCCCGTGATCTGTATATCCTGCAATTAGTATGTTCCATGACACTATGCCATGAAATGGCAGCTTGTCAAAGATGTCCCGTGCAATTGCAAGAGAGCCACATTTGGCATACATGTCAACCAAGGTGCTGCCAACAAAAGGATCTCTTTCCAATTTTCGACTGGCAATCTCAGCATATATTTCTTGGCCCTTCTCTATGGCTCCCAAGGTGCCACAAGCTTTTAAGCTAGAAACAAATGTGACAACATCTGGAGTAGCTCCCTCCAGTTGCATCTGTTCAAAACAGTTCAGTGCTTCCTTACCAAGCCCATGTTCAGCATAGGCGGCGATCAGTATGTTCCATGACACAACAGCTCGAGCTGGCAGCTTATCAAATACTTCCCGTGCTTTTGCAAGCAAGCCACATTTGGCATACATGTCTACCAAGGTGCTTCCAATGAAGAGATCTCTTTCCAAGTCCTGCCTGGCAATCTCAGCGTGTATTAGTCTGCCCTTGTCCATGGCTCCTATGCTGCCACAAGCTTTCAAGCTACAAACGAAAGTAATAGCATCAGGAGTAATGCCCTGCACTTGCATCTGTTCAAAATAGTTCAGGGCTTCTTCACCAATCCCATGTTCAACATATCCTGCAATTAATGTGTTCCAGGACACTATATCCTGAACTGGCAGCTTGTCAAACACCTCCCTTGTTTTTGCAAAAGAGCCACATCTGGCATACATGTCGACCAAGGTGCTCCCGACAAATGATTCTCCTTCCAATTCCTGTCTGGCAATCTCCGCATGTATTTCTCGACCCTTATCTATGGCTCCTATGCTGCCACAAGCTTTCAAGCTGCAAACAAATGTTACAGCATCCGGAGGGATGCCCTCCAGTTTCATCTGTTTAAAACAGTGCAGTGCTTCCTCACCGAGGCCTTGTTCAGCATATCCTGCAATTAATATGTTCCATGCCACTTGATCTCGAACCGGCAGCTTGTCAAACACTTCCTGTGCTTTTGCAAGCAAGCCACATTTGGCATACATGTCGACCAAGGTGCTACCAACCAAAGGATCTCTATCCAATTCCTGTCTGACGACTTCAGCGTGTATTCCTTGGCCCCTTTCAATAGCTCCTATGCCGCAACAAGCTTTCAAGCCACAAACAAATGTAATAGAATTGGGAGGTACCCCATCCAGTTGCATTTGTTCAAAACAGTTGAGTGCTTCTTCGCCAAGCCCATGATCAGCATATCCAGCAATTAGTGCAGTCCATGAGACTACATTTCGAACGGGCAGTGTGTCAAACACTTCCTGTGCTTTTGCAAGCGATCGACATTTGGCATACATGTCAACCAAGGTGCTGCCAAGAAAAGGATCTCTTTCTAATTTCTGTCTGGCAATCTCAGCATGTATTTCTTGACCTCTTTTCACATCTTTCAGTCTCGCACAAGCCTTCAGTATGGCCACAAAGGTATACTTGCTAGGATGTACAGAGTCGTCTTTCATTTTCTGGTAAAAGGCGAGGGCGTGCTGTGATTTCCCACATTCGATATAGCCCATGATGAGAGAAGTCCAAGAATGCACATTCCGATCAACCAACCTTTGAAAGACTAACAGAGCGTTGCACATGCTTCCACATTCTACCAACACTGGGACAAGGTAGTTCCCCAGAGTCTTATGAGCTTCCAGCCCAATGTTGCACATGTAGGCATGCAAGCGCTTGGCATAAGCTAAATTTTTCTTTTTTCTGCATGACTGCAAGATGCATATAAAGTCTTCAACCGAAGGCAGCTGCGGACTCCGTTCCAGACAAGTACTTGCCTCCTCTAAGCTCAGTGCCTCCAAGCCAGCGTTCTCTCGCGATTCTTGTGCTTTAGACCCATTCACCTGCACTCTAAACCTCAAGCTGGGCTTCCAATGTCTGACATACTCCGCTGGGCCGTCTACCCAACCACGGTCTTCTGAGTACAACCAGGCCCCACCACTGGTCCCGTGCATTCCTTTGCTTGCGGACTTCATTTGTCGCACGCTCAGAACCTGGAAAGTACTAGTCGTCTATCCATGAAGACTTCGTGGTACGTTTATGCTTAGAATGCACTACAGACTCGTCATCGTTCACAACTGATTTCCTGAATCCGGCGAGGGTCCCTCTTAATCTGTACAAGCTGCGCATACAGAGCCCGAGCTGTCTCCCATCGCCTGGCAGACGATGGAAAAATATTGCGGTGTTCCGTTCAGATAGCTCCATGGAGGAACTGTGGACCTGGCAGATGATGAGGGTGGAGTTTGGTTTGATAAATAGAGCTCTCTCTGAATTTTGTGTACACTTCTTGTGAAATTGCAAAGCTGCAAGTTAGGAGCAACAGCAAATCCCAAAGATCCTAGAAATCGAAAAGCGACGCATTCTCATCACAGAAAGAAGAAAGATTTAAACAAGAAGGGGCACACCAACCTAGAGCAATGATCAAATCGTTGAGAAACAAAATGCAAAGGAAGCTACCAAGATGATCCACAGGGTGCGCGTGTGTAGGCTTGAAAATCATCATACGACTCTAAGTCTCTTTGTGTGTTCCACCACATTAACGGGAACAAAAATTTGAGTGGAGCATTTCAAATTTCGAGGCCGGGAGTGTGTGGTTTACACACCAAGCAAAACACATTTTAATTCGAGGCGAAAGGATTTTTTATTGTCCACTCCGTTAGATTCCTAATATTTGGAAGAGCGTACCTAGTACTAACTAAAATATTATAAATGGTCTCTCTTCCCCCTACCTGACTTCTTCTTTAAAGCCCCCTCACAATGGTCCCATTCCCCCTTCCCCTTTAGCACATGCCTTCTTCTTTAACGCCCCCCTCTTAGTTCAAACTAGCCCTTTCTTCTCTTCTCCACAACTAATTAATGAGAGTTTCCCATTTTTCAATGTATAGGGGGACATACTTGGGCGGACCTTTCTTTTTCGCGGTGTATAACGCCTTGCCATGTGGATGCCATGCACACCAATGCCCCTTCTTAAGCTTGGGCAGCCGTTCATGTAGCAAGCAGGACTCTAAAGGGTTGTGGACCTTTGAGGTTCCTAATTCCCAAAAAGATCTTTCGTTTTTGAGGGCTCTTAAGGCTTATGGGATTGTGGTCATTTGGTGGGAAATGGGAAATTCTATGCCAATTTTTTTCCCACAAAACCAAGGAGCACTTGAGCTCAATGGTTTTGTGGACAAAAAAGTTTGTGAAGCATTTAAGGGCTAGAATGACATAAAATCGAAGTTTTAACTAATCACTATGGCATTCAACATGCGAAATTTATTTTTCGCATGAAAACCCGTTTTCGCTCCATGTCATTACCCCTTTATATTGCATGTATCTCGGAAGGAAGGGAAAAAGCAGAAGAAACAAAAATTACGGCATTATACCATTTGGATATATCTTGTGTCTTCCTCATATTGAATGAATTTCTCTCTCTTTACCTCTTCTCCTTGAGGGATCAAGCATCCCTTAAAAATTGGTGATCTTGTAGTTGGTTCGTACCTAGTTATTCTCCTGTCTATTTTTGGTAAAAGTTTTTTTCGGTTGCGACATGCACTATGCAAAAAAAAAAAAAAACCTTGAACTCCCATGGAGGTGAGAGCCTCCATCAAACATTGTGCTCAATCTCTCTTTTTCACCTAAGTGTGCTTGAGGGATTCCTTCCACACTTTAGCCTACACCTCTCATTCGAATATGACCCGAGGACCAAATCTATAATTGTGAACACTATGCTACAATGAGCAACGGCATGACTATAGGTGACCACCACCCCCAAAACCTGGAAGTGAGAGAGATTTATGAAGGTGTTAGTTACCTATAATTATGTTGTTGCTCATTTTCACATAGGTGTTGACAAGTGTAGCATAGGTTCTTAGGTCATATTCCAATGAGAGGTATAGGATAAATCATGGAAAGCAGCACTCATGTGCACTAAGGTGAAAAAAAAGAGATCAATCACAATGATTGATGGAGGCTTTGACTCCATGAGAGTTCAATGGTTTAGAGGAGT
The DNA here is from genome assembly GCF_047967505.1 of Dipteris shenzhenensis. Lineage (NCBI taxonomy): Eukaryota > Viridiplantae > Streptophyta > Polypodiopsida > Gleicheniales > Dipteridaceae > Dipteris > Dipteris shenzhenensis. The sequence continues at coordinate 66,106,410 of NC_141596.1, forward strand.
GTTGTAGGGTTTAGAAGGAGGATAGGGTTAAGAAATCTAACCAGTAGTTCAAGGTTGAGAGAGGGTTGCACGATATAGGAGGAGTTCAAGGTTGGGGAGTGGAGAGCTAGTCTCCTTCACAACTTCATGAGGTAAAGGGTTAAAGAGGAGGAACAAGGTCAAGGAGGAGGAAGGAAGAGGAGAAGAAGGAGGAGGAGGAAAAGAGAGGAGGAGGAGGAAGGGAGGAGGAGGAGGAGGAGGAGGGGGGGGAGGAGGAGGAAGAGGAGGAGGAGGAGAAAGGAGCGCAAGGGTTCTTGCATGCTAGAACAAGATAGTGTAAGGAAGCATGGATGCTAGGAGGTCAAGCACATGAACACAAAAGTGTACTTGAACACTTAACCTGAAAGAGTAGGAGCTTCTTTACATTGAGAGATATTTATACATGTTCCAGGTTTCCACCTTACACAAAAGTGTAAGCCTTTCTCTCTTCTACATAAAAGTGTTTTACACTTTTGTGTAAGGCAAGTGACCTACACAAAAGTGTAAGGCAAGTGGCTTACACAAAAGCATAAGGCAAAGTGACCTACATAAAAGTGTAAGTCTTTCTCACTCTAGATCATGATTTGCAAGTATGACCATATATTTTACAGAGAGAATTTTGGATACCCTTAGGACCCTATAAATCTATTAGACTATCTTTCAAGCTCAAGTTATTACAAGTGGAGCTTTGTTGCTACTTCACACACATAATGATCTCATCTTCATTTTGTTGTAAATTGTGCTTTTAGTGACCTCCCAAGTTATAGTCATTTAAGACATCCTCAAATGGTCTCAAGCTGTCACCATTCTTAATAAGGCATGTAGGGGATGTATTAGAAGTACTAGCTTCAATGTCCTCTATTTGCATCAAGGGATCCATTTTCACTTCTTCAAACACATGGAATTTTTGAGATGCAACTTGAATCACATACCTCCACTTAATGTCAAGAAAATTGGTTTTAAAAATAATGAGTTAAAGAGAACAATTCATAATAACTTCATGGCTCACATTCTCATAAGGCATGCATAGAACAAATGCATCCATGTGATGAAAGTTCTTAGATGCTTACAATGCATGGGTGCAACAAATATCTCAATAAGATCATCCCAAAATTTCATTGAGTCAGTGGCAAAAGAACCATTCAAATATTTCCTCACTACAACAAATATCTCAATAAGATCGTCCTAAAATTTCATTGAGTCAATGGGGCAAAAGAACCATTCAAATATTTCCTCACTATAACATGAGGCCTCTACACATGACCTTGAACCATTTGACATAAAAAGTGAATAATTTGAATTCTCTAAGATTCACCTAGAAAATGTCTTATCCCTGGAACTAGCTATGCTAGCTTGTGAAAAATTCACTATGACTCCACAATAAAATGAATACACATCAATCTTCTCTACTCAAAAGTGATTACTATGTGACCACATTACATTGAATGAATAAGACCAATCATAAAATTGATAAGAACTAATGTTGCATCAACGGTGCAATTGTTGGTATGCCATTCCATAATTTGATCCTATGATGCACACCTAAACATATGTTTTATGCATGCTAGGATGGCTATGATTTCCTTGAATGTCTTTCCTATAACATGATTCACCACCATAATTCATACAAACTCTAGCGTGTTCATATTTACCCAAAAAAAGGATCAATCATAAAGACATGCATGAATTGAGTTGTACTCCACTCCCATTGCACTTAAAATTTTCCTTGCCTCATTTCTTGATGATGGGATGGAATCACCTTTTGGAATCAATGTGTGAAGCAGACTACAAAGCAAATTTAATAAGAACATTTAAAGATAAAGGAGTAAAATGCACAAGCAAAATGAATTTGTTCAAAATACTTTCTAAAAGAGGGTTCCACTCTCATGTGAAACTATCCATAACTTGTATACAAATTTAAAATCAACAGAATGGTTGCAAGACAAGATTTACTTTCCAACTCAATATTCATGGTATGCAGGGCTCATCAAGTACTAGCTCATCCTCATGTGAATCTTCTTCATGTGCCTCTACAAAAGGTGGGCCAAAGTAAACATGGATCAAATCTTGAAAGACCGCACCATCTGTATCTTCTTCACCAGGGTGCATTGCACTTAGAAAAAGTAGATCAATTTATGCAACAAAAATTTATTGGAAGAAGCATAGGAAAATATTCCATACCTCCTCATTCAAAGAAATAGGAATGGAGGCTGGGAGCATAACCTCAATTATGCATCATGGTTACATGCATTACTATCACGCCTTTGCATCGTCCAAAATCACAAGATATTCATTCATGAAGATATATGGATCCCATGTGTGGTAAACCTTGATAATTTGATGAACTTATTAAGGCCGTGCAAAAAACAACCAAGATATTAGTGATTCAACTTACTCAAATGCAAAAGGCGTTGATGAAAAGACACATGAAAGTTAATCATCAAGCAATTACTAGATTTTTGTAACCACAAATTCCATGAAATCAAAAAATACAATAAATTTTATCCCAAACAATGAAACAAACATCAAAGTAAGAATTTCAATAAAAGAGATGATATAAATGTAAAAAAAGCATTGTACTTCGTAAAATTTGATACAAATGTTGTTATAAGAGTTGCAAACTACATTTTCATCTATGCAGAATTTGAATTCTTGTTATGATTAGTTTTCACAACATTCTCACATCATGTACTATACAAAGTATTATATCCATTAGAGACATACAAGTATGGTAGAATCCCAGGGATGCATATTTTTAAACTCATGCATGATGCATGGTGAAAAATAATAAAATATGCATGCCAAACCATTCAATGATATGAAACCCATAAAACTTTTCAATCACATCGACATTACTCACATTAAGGCCCCTAAAAATTATCATACCCATTCAATGCATATAATATGGTAGAATCCCACCAAGCATTTTGTTAAACACTTATGCATGATGCATGGAAAAACTCAAGGAAATGTTCATACTCAACCATGAAAATGATATGCAAACCACATTAAAACCCGTGAGAACATGCATCTTAGTCAAAATAATGCCTCTATAAATTTTCACAACCATCAAAAATATTTTTACTATTAATACATGAGCATTGTAACAACAAGGAAATACACATCCCCAACAAATTAAAAATGCTATCCAAAGTTAAAAAATGTGTGAGCACATGTATCTTACTCACATGGAAAGTATCATAATGATCAAATAGATACACATATGATAGAAGGCCATTAATGCATAATGTTTAACACTTTATGCATGATGTGTGGTAAGATACCAGTAGATACTCATACCCAACCATGAAAATGATATCCTTCACACATCAAAGTCTGCAAGCACATGTATCTTAATGATATTAAGCCTCTTGAAACTATGATACCTATTACATATGGCACATCTATGGTAGACTCCCACCATTGTATAGTACTTAACACATGCATGATGCATGCAGAAATACACATGCCCAACCATAAAAATGATATCTGAACCACATAAAAATTGTGAGTACATGAATTTTACTCACATTTAGCCTCGACCAAGTATTATACAAATTGAACACATAAAGATATGGTATAAGACCACTGTTGCCTAATTGTTTTAACACACGCATGATGCATGGTAAAAAATAAGGAAAGATGCATGCTGAGTGCATGCTCAACCATGAAAATGCTATAACATAAAAACTTACAAGAGAATGAAAAAAAATCACATTGATATCTAAAAACTATCATATCGATGGGAATTATACACATATGGTAGAGGTCACCATTGCATAAATTTAAAAATGTATGCATGATGCAAAGTCAAGAAAGGAAATGTGTATTCCCAACCATGAAAATGTTATCTAGACCACATTAAAAACATGGATACTAGTCAAATTAAGGCATTTTCAAAGTCTCATACCCATAAAACACATACACACATATGGGGGGTGTGTGTGTGTGTAGAGAGAGAGGAACCTACTACTAATGACTATTTGCCTAGTTGGGGATTTGGTTTAGAAGTGATTACATCTATTAAATGTGAGGTCTTTGTAGGTTTAAAAGGTACCCAAATTAAGAGGTTGATTAGTTGAACTATCCTATATATCCTTATAAAATTTTTCCCATTTGGATCAATGTATCGCAACATGCCCTTAATTCAATGCCCAGGAGGGAGGATAAAAACTTGATAGGATTAATGGTTATACTATTTTCTAGATCCTTAAAATAAGTTTTTTCCATTTGGATTAATGTCCTTGTCCCCAACTTGCCCTTGGTACACACCCCATTTAGTGCCTAAGTAGGAACCTAGTTTTAAAAATATCTCTATTAAAATGTGAATCTTTTCAAGTTAAAATTTGTATGATTATTGGTTACACTATCTTTTAGATACTAACCAAGTTTTATTGAATTTAGATCAATGTAGCCCAACTTGTCCTTGACGCACCCTAATTAAGTGCATAGGTAGATTATGGGTTTAAAAATGATGTTATCTATCCCAATGTGAGCATTTGTATGTATAAATGAAAATAACTTGTTAGGATTATATATTAAACTATTTAATATAGATAGGAAAGAGGCCACTGCAAGTCTTTCCATCATGTCAAAGCTACCTCTCTATAACACTTGATTCTTGGTTGAGCGCAACATTTTAGACCTTTTTATAAGTTGCGGCTTAGAAGTGGCATCCTTTGAAACTTGGTTCTTGATTGATGGTGGTGGCAAGGTTTGAGAGCTTTCCATAGGTGCCTTTTTGTTGCTAGCCCATGTTGCAAGGTAGCTTTTCCAAGCCATAGGACAATCCTGTAACCTCCTACCTAGACCTTAATGTGCAAAAACCAATTTAGTTTATTGGGGTCTTTGTTAGAATCCAACCTCTTGCATGGACCTTCATGCATATAAGGTAATAGTAATCCATTTCATATCAACATTCAGCCGCATCAAAATGCACACTAAAAATAGAATTTCTTTAAACCCAATATCAAGTAGACTTCATTAAAAACTAACACACATGTATACCATCGTTCACATGCAATCCTTAGGCTAAAGAAATAAGAACTTTAGATGAGCATCCCTAGATAGAGCCAGAGGTGTATGCTTTATCAATGCTCAAAGTAATCAAAATATCCATTTCACAAACTCAAATGGAGCAACTCCTTTGACAATTTTGTGATTATAGAAGTCATGCTTGTTATACTTGCAAAAAGATTACAAAGTGCCACAACACAAGAGACTGGAACTAGTAAACCTAAATCCAAACATAAGGATCTCAATAACTTCTTTGAGTTCCTTAAAATCTCAATAAAAATGCATAAAGAACATTATACAATTTAGCTCCACCACAACTTCAAACTTGAGACAAGTAAAAGTAAACAAACCCCCACCACCAATGCAAACATGAGACAAACAAAAGTAAACAATTCGCTTGCATAGCACATGCGTATAAAATACCAAAATCCATGTTTTTTAGCACAATCCTTTAATCCTTCATACCCACAACAATACATACAATACCATACCTCTATATACCTAATGATAATGAAATTTTGTAAAGAGTAAGGCCTATACACTCACGAAGTTTCACAAGTTTTGGGCATCATTTATTAGTGGGGCATGCACATTTCTCATTTTTGACCATGCATGGTACACATTTGTCAAGAATGATGCATCGCCGATGGGACCTTTTTCCTCAATTCGCATGCACACACTTGTTAATAGCTATTCATGAAAATTGCGAAGAATTGCATTCTCTTTGATAGCATGTTCTTTGAGATGTTGAACTCAACCTCGACATCACTACTCCCTTAATGAGAGTTCATTAGTTAGTCAAATATGTGCAAGATACAATGTACCATCAAGCCTTGTCACCCAAAACACTTCTCAAGCATATCATAAAGCACACACATCTAACTACTTAATTTCTCCCAGTTTGGGGCACCTATCCAATTTTTTTGAGAATGGCTTCTTTTTGTGCCTTTTGTAAATAGAAAATTGAAAGTGTTTTGTGGGCGATGTTTCATAATTTTGAAACACGAGGTCATTTTGGTTATTGTATCTATGGAGATAAGACCGGTTTCCCATCTTCCCTAGTATTGATTTGGCATACCCTCTATGCTTAGTTTCTCCTTTCCATTTGGGTAACACTCAACCAGAATATTTTTGGGTTGAAGGCATTGAACAAAAGGAATTAGATTGCATTATGAGAGGCAAATTAGTTTGTATCTTCACAAGGCCTCTTCTTTGGTGTGAGGGAATCTTCAAGAGGTGGCCTCTTCCACTCTATCCTCCTTTGCCTTAGCTCTACTCAGTTTTATTGTTCTCAACACACCTGTAGGGCTATGCCCATCTTCTTGTTAGTAAAAATTTGACTTTTGTAAAATAAAATAAAATAAATCCAGCTTCTTAGTTGAAATTTAAAATCACGATGACTTTCCATGCATTAAAATGCTTCAAGAGGTGGCCTCCTCTATTTTGTCTACTTTGGCCTCATCTCTACTCTATCTTTTATTGATTTGAAAATGCTTATAGGGTTATGCCCATCTTCTTGTTAAAAAATTTTAAATTTTGCCTTAGTCATAATTTAAAATCATAACGAATCTTCCACAAATAGTGACGTGCCTTTGCACCTTTGGATTCACTGAGGAAAAGGAATACTAATAGCACCACTACCCAAAGATTGGACTCGTCATCAGCATATACATATGAACCACAAACACCCTCGCCCTCTGCAAAATAGAAGTCATTGTGGCACAATCAACTACAAGTATTGCACTATAGTTAGTAGGAACACATTCACATCTTCCACATTTAATATGGAAGATGATCTTCCTCACTGGATGTTTTGATACGCTCATTAGAAAAACACTTATGAATAATCTTGTAAAATAGGCTTGCCAAATGACCATGACACAAGAGAAGACTACTATGCATAAAAATTATGACACATTGTATTCTTGAAACACAAGCATCAAGAGCTTAATTAGCCTCATAGCTAGAACACTAGACTCAAGAACAAACACAACACCAACCCTTGACCAACCTGTTGCAAATAAAGAGTGTCCTATGTACTCTATTTCTTGGGTACATTTTCTAAAGGAGTTGAGGGCATTAATGAATGTGATGTTACTTTCATGCATGGTTGATTTAAGCTCATAGCATCTAGGTTTTGTGTGCCAAGTAGATGAGCTCGCCATTGTCTATTTTGAAAACCCACAATTCTTTCACCTTCTTCACTTGGAAGAAGTCTCCACATGTAATGACATACAAATTGCTGAAGAAGTGCTTGTGGTCTCTTTTTAAAGTACGCATCCTCAAGTTAGTGAACTTCAATGTGCTATACTAAAACAATCCCCTTAAGGCTGGTTATATTTCACTATTATCAGATTCAGCCACTGCTTCATCCACCTCGTGCATTGAATCAAGATCTGAGTATACTTTAGTCAACTAAAATAAGATCGGTTAACAATTTACTCAGTCAGACCTAAGATAATTCATATATGCTCACAAAATATTACACTCACATACTACTGACACTAAAAATCCAACTATCTTTCTAGAGGACATTTTGCTTTAGGGAAATTCCAAACTCCTGATTGTCTTGTCAACCTCTCTGTAGTAGCAAGCATCTCCTAGCTCTTTAGGGCAGTCTGATGCACTATCAAAGACCTCAACACACACTCTTCTCACCAACTTCTTGCTACTCTGTCCTACCAAAAGAAACATACATCATGAGCTTGACAGGCACCTAAAAGGAATAGGAAAAACGATGGCCAGGGAAATGAATTTTCATCGTATTTCCTGCCGCCTCCATATCAAACAACCAGTTGCAAAGCATGTCCTCCTTGTAGCTATTTTTATCCCTCGTCTCTGTGCAAAGGTTATCTAAAAGTGTTCTTAGATCGAACAAGGGCATTACGAAGGTTTTTGGATATGCCATAGATTGTTGTAGTAGGTGGATCGATTGGTCTCAGAGGTTCAAGCTAGATTTCAGAATGAGCTCTTAGATGTATCTTGTCAAAGTGAGGGATCAAGGGGGATCAAAACACCACAAGAGAGACATAGGATAGCAAACACTCAATCTATTGCAAAACGTGTACTCAACAATACATGATAGGCTTCTTATATAGAGAGAGCCTTTAGAATAGTCAAACCATGTGGGATCCTCTCATCCACATCTCTCCTTGTGGATATCCTCAATCCACATCTTCACATCTTGTAGTCCACATCCTAGGGTGGCTACTTTAATTCTTTCCTATACCATACCTTAGCCTTTAATTATGTGCTCATGGCACCATATCTCAACACCTCCCCTTGGTGCCATAATTCTTTGGCTACTGCAAGGTGGTCAGATGTGAGTTACATTCCATCACCTCCCCTTAGTGCATGCATTGCTACTTAAGGTGGTCAAGTGTGGATTTTACATGTCAATACCTCCCCTGGGTGCTTTCATAGCTACTCTCAGGTGGTCAGGTTTGATTACAAACATATAGGCAAGGTTGGCAAGGGTTTTGGTTTCTCAATACATTCCATTGATGTCACCTTTTGGCTCATGGCTTGATGATGACTCCACGTAGTTGACTTGTTGGTGCTTCAATCTGCAATCTTCTTCCTTGTGTCCCAGCTTCTTGCAATGGTGACACTTTGGTTTGTTCTTCAATCTGCAGTCACTTTGATAGTGACCCATCCTTCCGCAATGGTAGCATTTCACTGATGTTTTACTAAATAGTGCTTGTTCTTCATTATAGCTATTGAGTGTTGATGTCGATGTCGATGTCGATGCCTTCAACTCTCTTTCTTTTTCGAGAAGAAATGATACACATTCTTCAAACTTTGGATCTGGCAAATTCTTCAAAGTGGTTGTCAATGCACTATATTCTGCGGGCATGCTTTTAAGGAGAATTGCAAGTGCATCTTTCTCTCCTACTTTTGCATTTATGCCCTCTAGTTGAGTCATAATGCTTTTGATTTTGTTGACAAATTGTGCCATGGATTCATTGAAGCCCATGTGCATACCATAGAATTCAATCTTAAGATGGATTTCTTGGTTTTTGGCTTTTGCACCAAACACTGTGTTCAACTCATCCCATGCATCCTTGGCATGATCTTTAGAGTCTATATGATGAATTATGTTTGGACCCAAGTGCAATCCAATGAGTGATAGTGCTGCTTCATCTTTTTCCTTCCAAGCATCATTTTGTGCAGTGGGTATGTCTTCTTTTACAATCTTCCAAAGCTTTTGGTGCATCAGGAGATATCTCATTTGTGTAGACCATGTGTGAAATCCTTCCCCGGTGAACTTCTCAACAGTTGGGGTGCGAATTGCCATTGCAAAGGTCTTACCAGTTGATGATACTTTCAAATCTGGCAGTGTCTAATTGCATACAGAAAGTCTGAGTTGACAGGCACGTAGAGCTCAAAAAACCGGTTATTTTTCCTTTTTGGAGCATGTGCAAATTCCTCCTGGATTGGAAGTTATGCCTTGTCGAAGTTTGTGTGAAGAAGAGGGGGCCTTGATGATGTGGCAGAGGCTGTTCACATGCAACTTACAAACTGTGCTTGGCAAGGGTTTACTGTGCTAAGATAGCCCTATGCCACGTGGCACATTTTTAACCAAACTGAATTAACCCAGAGTTCAAACAAACCTACCTATGGTCCAAGTAACTGCACTTCACCCTACTAATTGAACCACCCCTGGCTGTGGTTAAGTTTTATCTTTGCCACATGTCAATTTTTGGGGAACCTTAGGAAACCTTACAAAGAAACTTTGAAGCTGCAGAGAAGATGCAACAACGACGATGACGAAGATGCGGGCGCGATGACGTGCCAATGGTGGCGAGATTGAGGTAGAGATGGAGCCGGAGGCAACAACCTTCGCAACAAATGCAGTGGGTGAAGAAGCAGCAGAAGCAACTGGTCCAAGATCAAGCAGCGAGGCGGAGATGACCAATGATGTTGGGAGATGAAAGAGGTTGAAGCTTCAATAAAGGCAGAGTGCCGAGACAGCCAGCAGAGGGAGCGCTTCCGTCGGTGCAAAAATCCATTTCCCATTCAGCAGAGGGAGCGCTTCTGTTGGTGCAAGAGTGGAAGAAGAACAACCGGTGGACGAAGATAGGATAGTCCATTGCATTGTTCTGTAGGCTTGATGGAGGCACCGAGAACAGCAATTGCTGCTACAGTTGGAGAAGGCTCATGGCAATCCGTCAATGGAGCGATGGAGGAGCGCAAGTCCTCAGCTTTGGCGATGCAAAGGAGCCGAATCCATCAATAGTTGCAAGCTCTCAGCTATGGCGATGCAAGCATCTGTATGACTATCTACAGTGCTTAAAGTTACTCAACCGCAACACAGGCATCCAAAACATACGCTTTTGGATGAGCTACAAAAGAAAAAGAAGGTAGAACTAGACCCAACGGCGGATATACAAAATCAGCGAAGGCTAGAATCCATTGCTTGTGCTATCTCTTCTTCTGCCTCTCGTCTTTGATCCAAGGAATCATTGGGTGCCTGTGCCAAGGACGAGATGGTGCAGATGCTACAAATTGCTATGGCATGTGTGGCAACAGTGCCCGATCAGAGGCTGAAGATGGCGTAGTAGATGTTGCTTAAGGGTTGATAGTGGAGGCACATGGAATCTCATAAGCTTGTAGAACACTCACTAATCTACCTAGGTTTGTGGAGCACCTAAGCTCTGATACCATGTCAAAGTGAGGGATCAAGGGGGATCAAAACACCACAAGAGAGACATAGGATAGCAAACACTCAATCTATTGCAAAACGTGTACTCAACAATACATGATAGGCTTCTTATATAGAGAGAGCCTTTAGAATAGTCAAACCATGTGGGATCCTCTCATCCACATCTCTCCTTGTGGATATCCTCAATCCACATCTTCACATCTTGTAGTCCACATCCTAGGGTGGCTACTTTAATTCTTTCCTATACCATACCTTAGCCTTTAATTATGTGCTCATGGCACCATATCTCAACATATCTGCACTGCACTTAAATAGGGAGAGAGTTCATTGAGCCCTGCCTTCTCATTCTTCTTTCATATGACCTAATATTTCCACCTCTCACCTTTTGGCTAAGGTGGGTAGTCTTATTTGTCAACATGTTGGAACTCTAGCAAAGATATGCAAAGATAATGTGCGAGCAATGACTTCTATACATGGAAGTTTAAGAAAGAATCACAAATACATGGAAGTTATAAAAAGAATCTATGTGAACTGCTAAACGAATGAATTGTAAATAAATCATAAATCCTAAACGAATGAATTGTATGACATTCATATTGTAATAATAGAAGAAAACCACCACACTGGTGGCAATTAATATCCTAGTGTGCAACTAACCACCATGTTGGTGAGACCACTTTCTTGTATTAGAGGGGTGGTTAGCCCCTAAATATATATCCAATATTTACTCTTATAAATTTTGAATTGGTTTCATTCAAAATGAAAAAGTGGTTCAAAGGTTGAAGTTGAAACCACGAGTGAAAATAAAATAACAGAGTAGCCAAAGCTCCAATATCTCTGAAGAACTTTATATTCATGTAAGGCTTTCAGGACAGTGGCATGACATAGAGCATAGTGGGAGCCTTCAGCAACGTACTTTGCAAACTATGGGTTCTTATAATATTGAAGACCTCCCATAGTTCCTCCTGCAATTGATCTATCTTCCTAATGACAATCTTGGGTCAATGGTGTGAAACACTAAGTCCCTCCTCCAATTGATCAATATCATGTACGACAATCCTGGGTTGCCGAGGGACCCATTGCAAAATGGCTCCATCTTTTGTAGGACAATAGGATGAAGAAATGTCATTGCTACTATGGCTTTCCATCTCTGTTCCTTTCTTGTTCCTTCACTAGCTTGTATTGAAGAGCATGCAACTTTCAGCGATCTTTTCTACAACATCGCTTCGATCGCTTTGGAAATATTTATAATATTGGATCACTTCAATCACTTTGGAGCTTTGTACAATGTCAGTTTGATCACTTCGTCTATAATATTGAATATCAGGCAAATAGATATATGTAGATATTTAGAATCTTTCATCTGACATTATGGTCCTTGGCCTATCTTGACACTATCTAGACTTAGAGCATTCTCCTGTTGTACTAAGTGCTACCATCATCATAAGGACATACCTTCCTCTCTCATTAGCATTATCGAACTAGTTTATTTCAAATCTTCAATTCAATTTAATCGAAATCTTTCATCTCACATTATAGTCCTTGGCTTGTCAAAGGACACTATTTAGTCACATAGTTTAGAAAACATCACTGCAATCACTTTGGAAATATTTTAATATTGGATATATACATATATATATATTAGTATATGTATATATGTATATCTTAACAATTGCACTTACATTAAGAAATATGAAATCCCATAATTAATCCACAAATCCTAAATGAATAAATTGTATGCCATTCATCTTGTGATAATAATAATAATAATAGAAGCAAACCACTACACTGGTAGCAGTTAATATCCTAGTGTGTAATCAACCACCGCATTGGCGACCACTTATCCTGCACTACCGCCATGCTATCTTAAAATTGTTGCAAAGTGCTATACATAAAGCAACCAATCAATTCTATACTAAAACAAATCGCATTGTTGCAATGTCTTATCCAAAAATAGATACATTGCCCAAGTAAACTTTGGAGAAAAATAGATTACATACAAATTACATAGATTGCATCTCAAAGACTCCTTTCCTTTAGGGCATTGGTTCCACATTGCTTTGAGTAGGTCACCTTTTTGAGCTCCTTGATTGCAAACTTGGCCCTCCTTGCTCCTTTCTTGAAGGGGGTTGGTTCCTCCTTTCTGGGAATGGTTCCACATTGCTTTAAGTAGGTCACATTTTTTAGCTCCTTAATTGCAGGCTCGACACTCCTTGCTTCTTTCCTTGCTCCTTTCTTAAAGTGGGTTGGTTCTTCCCTTTAGGGGCCCGGCCCCTCCCTTCATGTTGCTTCATCTTTCCTTGCTTTGAGCTCCTTGATTGCAGACTTCACCCTTCTTGCTCCTTTCTTGAAGTGGGTTGGTTCCTCCCTTGAGGCTCCTTTTCTTTGTAGTCACGCTCGAGCTTTGGCTTCTTCAATCCAAGCTCCTTGTCTTTTACAATTTTTGCTCAAATGGCAAATTGAGCTATAGCATCTACTTCCTCACTGTGGATAGCTATAATAGGCAAGCACATTTTATCTCTATACATGACCTAGGAAGTGGCACATTACATACTCTACATAGATAGCATGCATGCACAAACATCCCAAAGGCAAAAATGTGCATGTGGTGGGAGCACGTACGCGATCGGATCATGAAGTCATCTATGATGGAGATATGGTAGACCATGCATTTTGGATCCTGCTACATAACAAGATAGGCATCTGATCTAACTATTGTGGCCATCAATACCATAGTCTAATTCTATACATGAAGAAGTTGATTCTTGATTCTTTCCTCCCTCATCCTAAGGCTACGGATGTTCTCCTTCATCTCCTCCACTATTTGCTCACTCCGTGCAACAACTTCATTTGATTCTCTCAGCATCTCTTTGAAGCTGCTTAAATTTCTCAATAGCATCAACATGGACCGTTTCCAAGACTTCCAGTCTAGTTTGGAAATCTCTCATGATGACGGACTTGTTTTCAAAACTTTTGAAAGCCACTGCAAGCTCGTGCACAACCCTATCATAATCTTGTTGTAGGGTCTTGTAGCTTAATTTTTGAACTTGCAAAAGTGGTTCTAGATAGATAACAACCCCTATTGTGGCTACTGCAACTTGCTCCACCATGGTTGCTCTCTGCATCCTTCCTAGCCTAGAGAGCTACCTCATTGTCTTCTCCACTGTGGCTTCTCTCTACCCCATCCTTCTTGGCCTTGAAGCTCTCTCGTAGCTCCTACATCACGCTCTAGTTTCTACATTCTCCCTTTTCAGTTCCTCCATCGTTTGGTCTTTTTCAATGTTCAATGTAATCTGCATGTTGCAGAGTGGTTTGTAAAGAGCCTCCTTTTTGGCTCTCTGCTCTTCAAGATGCTTTTGCATTGTTGCGAGCTCCTTCTTCACGATGTCCCCATCCATTCTAATGTTTTCAAGGCTATCTTGGAGCTCCTTGATTCTTCTTCTCTTCTATGCCTTTGCATGTTGACCATTTTTGTAGTGGCCTTAGCTTGCTCTCCTACTTGTGCAAGGCACTTGCTTCTGCCTCCTCTACCTTGGCTTCTACACCCTCTCTAAGAATTTTCTCAAATTGCATTGCCTTTGCTGCATTGGTGGCTTTCTCTTGTAGAAAAGTCACCTTTTGAGACATCTTCTTATCGTATTGCTCAAAAATACCTTTGAGGGTAGGTGTCATCAAGTGCATTGCAACTCCAATAGACTAAGCTGACAATTTGATTTGCCATCCATGCAATTCTTTAAGTTGGTTATCCCGGTCTTGGAGATCATTCTTGAGAAAGAGACATCATGTCCTTTCAATTGCTCTACTATTGCTTGAACCTACCAGAATGTCATGGTTCCTCTCGTATCAAGAAAGAAGTACATTGTCTTCTTCAGCACATCCTGGAGGTCTATTGGTAGGCTAGAAAGCTTGACTCCACCATCTTTACTAATCTAAGCATTGGGGTATACATCTAGAATATCCTATCTCTTCCACTACTTCTCCAATAAGTGTGCTTGCAAATTGCCTCTAGGAATGCTTATTGCATTTTCAATCATGCTTTCAGTGATGGTAATCTTCTAACCTTGACAGACTATTTGTCCCTCCTTCACGTTCACCTCCTATACCAACCTGATGAAGCTGCTGCTACTGAGAGCATCCAAATTGAGCTTATGAAGAGCGAGTGAGGAGCTCCCATATGTCACAATTTCAAGATCAATGGAGAAGAGGCTCTTGCATTGTGCTATAGAGAGGGAGCTCCAAGCCTGTGCAGAGGGGGAGGAAAGGTTATGTGAAAAGCTCCCGAATTGTGCAAAAAAGATTATGTGAGGAGCTTTCAAATTGTGCAAACATGTTTTGGAAGTGGAGGGGGATCCATTATGAGAGGCGATAGAAGTGGCAGGAAGAGTGCAAGGGAGAAAGAAACAATTGAGAGGGATACAAGATGAAACAGTGAAGGAAATGGAATAGTGGAGGCTTAAGTTTGCAGTCCGAGTGCAAGGGAGACAAAAATGATCGAGAGGGATAGATGATGAAACAATGAAGGGAATGGAATAGTGGAGGCTTAAGTTTGTAGCCCGACTGCAAGGGAGAAAGAAATGGTTGAGATGGATATCAGACGAAATAGTGAAGGGAATGGAACTATCAAGGTGAGAGCCACCACGACGGTTGGCCTGACTTTTGATTAATTCAACTACCTTGCATGGTAATTAGTGATTAGAGGTGATTTGGATTCATAATTTTTTTCCATGGTAATTAATGCCACCTTCCATCGGTGGTGGCATGGCTAAGATTCCACCAAAGTGGCATCTAAGATTACCAGCCATGTCTGTGGTGGTGGCTAAGATTTCACCAAGCTCACAGTTAATTACTAGCCACCATAGTGGCCCGCAATTACTCACTTGTTGTGAGTTACCACTACTAGGCCAATTACCACCACCGAGCTTGCATGATCAGTAGAGTGCAGTTAATTACTAGTCACTAGGCTTGCATGCTTAGTAAAGTGCATGGTAATGGGCTTGCATGATTAGTAGAGTGCAATTAATGACCAGTCATTGGGATTTCATGCTCAGTAGAGTGCATGGTAATGGTTGGTTAGAGGTGATTAGGCTTCATGATTAACATTTATGGTAATTATTGCCACCTTCTGCCACCGGTGGTGGTGAATCTGAGGTGGCATCTAAGATGACCAACCACGTCTGTGGTGGTGGCTAAGATTCCATCAAGCTGGCAGTTAATTACCATCCACACTGCAGTGGCCTACAATTACTCATCTGCCAGTTACCACCATCAAGCTTGCATGATTAGTAGAGTGTAGTTAATTACTAGTCAGCGGGCTTGCATGCTCAGTAGAGTGCACATAATTACGATAGTTAATTACCAATTAATTACCAAGACGGTGGCATATGCTTCATGATTACTAGCCATGTCATAAATAATTGCCACTATCATTAGTGGTGGTGAGGTGGCATCTAAGATTCCATCAGGCTAGTAGTTAATTACCAGTCCCACCGTGGGCTTGCAATTAAAATGGCTCATGATTAAATTTGGATGGCACCCTCCTCGGATCTTGATTAATTAAGGCGGTGGTTTAAAATGGCTCATGATTATTTGGATGGCACATCGGGCCTCCAAGTGAAAAGGGAGAAGAAGAAGATTATCCCCGATGGCTCGAACTTTGATTAATATAAGGTCCGTGGCATTTGGCATTTTGGCTACTTTACTTAAAAAGGGCTCATGATTATTTGGATGGCACACTCCTCAGGATTTTAATTCATTAAGGCAATGGTTTAAAATGTCTCATGATTATCTAGATGACACATCGGGCCTCCAGGTCAAAAGGGAGAAGAAGAAAATGATCCCCGGTGGCTCCAGTCACCACGATGGCTCAAACTTTATAATATAGGCATTTGGCATTTGGCATTTGGCTACTTTGCTCTCATCCGCCCTTGCTCTGCTACTTTGCTCCATTCACCCTCCTCTAGCTCTCTTCCACCCCTGCTCCACTTTGCTCTAGATTCCCTCCGCCAACTCTCATCCACTCATCTATTCGCCTACTCATCCGCTCCATTGCTCACCCACTCTTTTCACCATGCATGTTTTACTGCTATCACCCCTCAATGCAACGTGATCCAAATCTTATATGACTTCTTGTAGTAGGTCATTGTGCTGCACTCGTTAGGACTTGAAATGCTCGCTCTTGTGGAATCTCTTCATTTCCTTGTCGATTCCCCCGACATCTGTATGTCACCACCTTAGATGGCATGCACACCTCTGGCCTCTATATGGTTGTGATGTATGGATTCTCGGGAGATGTTGACAAAGTGCTATGGATTTTTACAGTAGAGTACTTGCTAGGGGGACCGTAGTATGAGAGGAGCATTTGTGCAATGTGCATGCCTCTCCATCATCTCCTCCACCGACTCCCCAAAAGATTCAAATGCAGCAAGTTGGGCTGGCGCAGCAATACTGAGTTGTAAAATTTTTCTCTTGCTATTAGCAATTGGCAATACTGAGTTGTACAAATATCCTCTTGCTCAATGAGGTTCATAACCACTTAGCAAAAGCAAGATGTAATATTTTGGCCTTTAAGTCTCTCAGAAATCTTTTGGCTCACTAGATGTAATCTTTTGGTCTTTAAGGCTCTCAACAATTGCTGAGTTTTGACAAATGTAATCTCTTTGTTCAATTCGAGGCTCTCAGTATAAACTTTTGTTCATTTTTATATAAACCACTCAACAATGGCTGAGTGGTTATGCTCACTAGATTTAATCTTTTGGCCTCTAAGGCTCTCAGCAATTGCTAAGTTTTTATAAATGTAAGATCTTTTGTTTAATTTTTGCTCTCAGTATAAATTGTTGTTAATTTTTACATAACCCATTATTGATGTAGATGTAATCTCTTTTGCTCGATTTTTACTTAATAAATTGTGGTTGATTATTTGGATGGCACCACTTGGCCTCTAGTCACCATGGTGGCTTGGAATTCTTTTGCCCTCATTTAGGACTTATTGCAACAAGGACTAAATTACCGGTAAAGTAGGACTACATTTTCCTTAGTTTAGGACCAAAGTAGAGCTAAAATAGCTTCAACAATCCATTACAGTGGTTGCATGGAGATACATCTAGAATTATACAATTAAACTTTTAGAAAATGCAATTGACAATATGGCCCTTGAGGGGTCCTCTCTAGGGGCAAGGGCATGCATTATACAATATCTAAGATGCCACTGGACAAATATGGCATCTTTAGGGACAAGGGCCATATCGATAGCCATATCTATCCAGTGGCATCCTAGATATTGTATGATGCATGTTGATATGGACCTTGCCCCTAGAGGGAACCCCTCAAGGGCCATATTGACAATTGAATTTTCCTTGGTTGCATAAGGAAATACATTTTCCTTGGTGCACTAATATATAACTCCAAGAACTAGCACGGTGGTTGTCATAGATCTCCTTCTATTTGCCAGCATGGTGGTCATCATAGATCTCCTTCTATTTGCCAGCATGGTGGTCATCATAGATCTCCTTCTATAATAAGTAAAAATAGGTAACTCCATAACTCCAAGAACCGGCGTGGTGGTTGCTCCAAGCTAACCTTGAATTTTCTTGATTTGCATGGGCATGCTACCCAGTATTGATAGGTGGCAAAGTTGCTGCAAAAGGCTAGGCAATGATAGGTGGTCAGGCTAAAGACAATGCTACATAAAGCAGGGCAGAGCTGTCATGTGTTGCGCTCTGCAATGTTCAAAATGATAGATTGCATCTCATTATCATGCCAAGAACTAGTGCAATGGTCACTCCAAGCCGAATTTTCATGATATGCATGGATATGCTTCCTGGTGATAGGTGGCAAAACTAGGGCAAAAGGATGCACAATGATAGATGGTTTGCACTGTGCAAAGCAATGCAGAGATGCACGATGTAGTCATTCCAAAGACTAGGCTATGCAAAGCAGGGCAAAGCTACCATATGTCCAACTCTATGGCGTTCAGAGTAAATAAATTGTGTCGCATTATTACTCCAGTGCGACATCATGATGTTGGGAAAATTTTCAACGAGAGCACGGGTATGTCCCAAATTCAAAATCTCATCGAAGAGTGCATCGCATCACGGCCCCAAAAATGGCCTCAAAAATAGTTTCACGATTGGCTATACCCAAGCAAATGTTGACCCTAGTGCAAGTGTACCAATTGAGGTTTCCCATAATGCATTATGTTGGGGGGGGCTTAGGGGTAGGGAATAGAGAGAGGGGAGGTGGGGATGTATAGAAAGGGGAGGGAGTAGGGAGTCATGTGGAGGTGGAAGGTGGTCATGGTGGTCACTCGGGGAGGGGGAGGAGTGTTGAGATATGGTGCCATGTGCACATAGATTGAAGGAAAAGGTATGGTATAGGAAAGAATTAAAGTAGCCACCCTAGGATGTGGACTACATGATGTGGAGATGTGGATCAAGGATATCCACAAGGAGAGATGTGGATCAAAGGATTCCACAAGTGTTGACTATTCTAAGGGCACTCTCTATATAAGAGGCCTATCATGTATTGTTGAGTAGAGAAATGCACAATCACTCAAGATTCTATTTATGAGTCCAAGCTAATCTATCTTGGAACCTAATTGATTTGAGGTACATGTCATGAGCACTCTCTTCATCATGTCTCCACATAGGTTCCATCCACCTAAGAGCCCACCTTAGAGAGCTCCATCGATCCTGAGGCACTCCAGTTTTGTCATGTTATCAGAGCTTACATATAGTCTCTTAGATTAGTTTTAGGCACACCTTAGGTGCTTATGTTTTCTCATGCTTTCTCCTGAGTGATTTTCTTAAAATTTCTATCCACTTTTTGCCATTCATTTTCTCTTGAGAGTGTAGAGAGATTTCCACTGTTACAAACTTGTGTGAGAAAGCTATTTGTTCTTATGTCTATTCATGAGAGTTTGGAAAGACATAGCTTTGAGTGCCTTCTTTAAGACACAGGAGATTTGTTTATCAATGAGCATCTCGACATAAAGCCAATAAGCTATAACTATAGCAGCCAACTATGACATAGCACTCCATCGATCTTGAGGCACTCCAGTTTTGTCATGTTATCAGAGCTTAGGTATAGTCTCTTAGATTAGTTTTAGGCACACCTTAGGTGCTTATGTTTTCTCATGCTTTCTCTTGAGTGATTTTCTTGAAATTTCTATCCACTCTTTGCCATTCATTTTCTCTTGAGAGAGTAGAGAGATTTCCACTATTACAAACTTGTGTGAGAAAGCTATTTGTTCTTATGTCTATTCATGAGAGTTTTGTGAGTTTGGAAAGACATAGATTTGAGTGCCTTCTTTAAGACACAGGAGATTTGTTTATCAATGAGCATCTCGACATAAAGCCAATAAGCTATAACTATAGCAGCCAGCTCTACAACATAGCCTAAAGCTTGCATCTAAAACTCGAGTACTTCCAAGACGTGGCTGTGAGGAGCTGAACCCTACACAAATAAAGGCAATGATGACATAGTAGCCATAGGTGATTCTCCAGCAAGCTCAACCAATTTCTCCATCGGTCCAACCACAGCTCCAAGTAACTCCAACACTTTGTCTCACCACCATCAAGCTCCTTCCAAGGTCAACAAACAAAACTTTTAATGAGCTAATCAATCTCTTCCCATTACTTCATGTATTGCGATTGAAATTTATCGCTTAGGATTGAAGCACCCCTCTCGCTCGTTAAAGTTGGAACTTAGTAAGCCATGCATCATCGTAGGCCAATTGCAATCCAGTTGAGATAGCATAACATCCAAGCCCAAAACTGTGGGGCAAAAAAACAATCCGTTAGAGAACACCTGGAACTTGACAGTTGCAAGAAAAGGATCGCCACCATGAGATGAATCTTTGCATAATTTTGTGCTTGACATAATGTTGTTCCACCTAAGTTATAAATCTGGATCAACTTAGCGACCACAAGTTGGAGCTGCAAGTCTTCCACTAGCCAAACGGACAGAGGAGATTTAGACCAGCCAACCAAAACAATGCCAACAACAACCTACACCCAAGCGGCGGCTCCACACAATGCTCCCTATAGTCAATGCCTCCATAATGAAAGGCTTCCCAGTCTCCATAATGAAAGGCTTCGATCGAACTATCACAACCACGAACCGCCATCTGCAACGGCCTTCACTGTAGTTCCTAGCCTCACACAGTATGCCTCCAACGAATAGCTTCCATGGAGTAGCCTCACATAGTGCCCTTCCTCTATGGGATCCCACCTCTAACACACCTATGACCTCAACACCCTAGCTCCAACCAGTGCATACGCAATATGGCAGCCTAAATGACTCAGCCCACAACAACCATTGCTCTTGGATAGCGATAACCAGCTGCCTCTAAGAAAAGCTTTCACTCAAGCTCTTGTGCTCCTATAACCTCCTTCTTCAATGCCAATGACATCAACATGACCTCATGGGCTCACGGGCTCCCAACAATGACATTGCTCCTTCTGCTCACATCTATGTAAGTCTACTCCAACTCCACGCATACACATCCCGCTTGCAGTAGCTCGAAAACGATCATAGCCATCCGTTTTGCACGGCACTAGCCACCATTAATCAAAAATGACCTTCATAGGCTTCTCTCCTCCAAGGTTCTGCCAAGGTTTCCATTGACTGCCACATGTCAATATTGGATGTGTCCAAGGATAGGTTTTTAAAACTTTGGGTTAACTCATTTGACTAAAAGTTTGCCACGTGGCAGATAAGACCTGACTCTAGTAAGGTTAATCATAGCCATGGTTAGGTTATAAGGTTAGTCATCTAGTGCTATCTCAGCACAGTAACCCCTTGCCAAGCACAATCATGTAAGCAGCATGTGACTCCATATGCCACATCATCATCAAAGGCCTCTTGTTCACAGAATCTTCGACAAGCCGTAACTTCCAATCCAAGAAGAATTTGCCCACGCTCCAAAAAGGAAAAGTGATTGCCTTTTCAAGCTATACGCGTCTGTCAAATCAAAATCATTGTATGCAATTAGACACTATCAATATTGAAAGAAATCAATTGGTAAGACCTTTGTGACAAATGTTAAAGCAAAGCATGAATGCACACATCGCTGTCATAAGCATGCCAAAAGCACAAGTGCATGAGATGACCATAGCAAAAAACATGATATCCACACATAAAGCATCAAGATGGAAGAACAAAGCATCATGCATCAAGCTACATTAAGCAAAGAAGAGAAAGCCATTGACATCAAGCAATGAGAAGCAACATCCTTTTCACCTTCAACCCACACATTTGTAAATTAAGCTTGACCACCTGCAAGTAGCCATGTAAGCACTCAGGGGAGGCATTGACATGTAAAAGCCACACTTGACCACCTTAAATAGCAATGTATGCACTAACGGGAGGTGATCGAATATGAACTCACATCTAACCACCTTGCGATAGCCAATGGATCATGGCACCAAGGGGAGGTGTTGAGATATGGTGCCATGTGCACATAGATTAAAGGCAAAGGTATGGTATAGGAAATAATTAAAGTAGCCACCCTAGGATGTGGACTGCATGATGTGGAGATATGGATCAAGGATATCCACAAGGAGAGATGTGGATCAAAGGATCCCACAAGTGTTGACTATTCTAAGGGCACTCTCTATATAAGAGGCCTATCATGTATTATTGAGTAGAGAAATGCACACTCACTCAAGATTCTATTTGTGAGTCCAAGCTAATCTATCTTGGAACCTAATTGACTTGAGGTACATGTCATGGGCACTCTCTTCATCATGTCTCCACATAGGTTCCATCCACCTTAGAGCACTCCATTGATTGTGAGGCACTCCAATTTTGTCAGGGAGATGGAGTAGGGAATCACCTTTGAGAGCCTATTATCCATGAGAGAAAAGTGGGTGAATTGGCCACCGGCTATTAGGTCAAATGTCGGGTCTTTGATTGGTAATCGTCGATCGAAGGCAATAACTAATTATTGGTGGCACCAAGAGTGAGCCACATCACAAGGCATTCTTCAATGTTATGGGCGAGAAACATGATGGCACAGTCAAACCATAACTGCCAAGCAATGCACCTCAAATGGTAGAGAAAGTGGTCTAAGCACAATGGTGTAGGGCTAATAGAATGTGGCTACCAATCGGCATGCATCAGGTTGGCTACCAGCCAGCGTGGGTCATGCACGTTGTTAGTTTCCATAGTTCATGCAAGCCATTGCACTGGTAGTAGAGGAAATAGATAGAGCAAGCTATAGGGGGGCATAGAGTCGAGATAGCACACGAAATAGGGAGGGGCAGATTGTGCGGGCCATGAGGAGTGGGCATCATCGAAATAATTGGTTTTGTGTGTGTAAATTTCAATTTATTTATAATGTAGCTAGTCAAAGTGTGGTGCACCAAATTATGATTATTCATGGTTGGTGATTCGATGGTCAAAATCATGATTCCTACAATCAATGCCATTGATAGGGATGGCGAAGTAGGGGTCTCAACATGTTGAATTCACACCATGTGGGAGTACTTTTTAGATGTGCCAAGTGTCCAACTTCTCATACTCTATCCCACATTTGCACACACCCCTTCCACCTCTTTTCTCATATGGAGGTAATTCTGAAAGCATTATTTATTTCGAATAGTGTCAGACATGACTACTTCTTTTTAGGGGAGGGGTGAGGCATATTAGACAAACCTATATTGATGAGAGAGTTCAACATTAGAGTACGATAGGAAATATTGATTGTAGGAGAAATTGACCTTGGCAAGAGCCTAGCCCTTCTTTTTTGAAAATTAGTCTAATTTATTCATAAGGGTGGTTAGCCCTTCTTTTGGGCTAACTGCCCATGGCCTACACTCGAAGGCCAGCTCACATACAAATTTGGGGCCAATTACTAACAGGAAAACTGCCCATGGCCTGCGCTTGAATGCCATGTCACATACTAAGAGACTTTAGCCAAAGCATCCTATAGTACTAAAATCGCTCAAGTATGATTAAGGGAGTCCTTATTTCCTATGATAGCACATCATGGTGGTCACTAGGGGGGGAAGATAGAGTAGGGAATCACCTCTAGGAGCCTATTACTGAGAGAGAAGCAGGTAAATTGGCCACCAATTATTTGGTCGAATGCCAAGTCTTTGATTGGTAATCATCTATCAGAGGCGATAACTATCATTGATAACATTAGGAGTGGGCCACGAGGCATTCTTTAATGTTATGAGTGAGAAACATGATGTCACAACCAAACTGTAACTACCAAGCAATGTGCTTTGAATGGTAGAGAAAGTGGTGAGACCAGGGTGGCGTAGAGATAGAAGAGTGTGCACAAAATGTGGCTACCAATCGATGCACATCATGTGGGCTACAAGTAACCATGGGTCATACAGGTTGCCAATTTGCATGGTTCATGGAGCCATCACACTAGTAGAGAGAAATTAGGTAGAGCAGACTACAGGGTGGTGTAGAGTTGGGATAGTGCATGAAATAGAGCGAGACTGATTGTGCAGACCAAGAGGAGTGGGTGTCATCGGTATAACTAGTTTTGCATGTGCGAAATTCAATTTATTCATAATGTAGATGGTCAAAGTGTGGCGTGCCAAATTATGATTATTCATGGTTGTTGATCTGATGCTCAAAATCATGATACCCACCCATAATCAATGCTACTGATAGGGGTGATGAAGTAGGGGTCTCAACATGTTGCACATGTGGGAGTACTCATTTTCACATGTGCCAAGGGTCCAACTTCATTACTCTCTCCCACGTCCGCACACACCCCTTCCGCCATCTCTTCTCATACAGAGGGAATTCTAAAAGCATCATTTCTAGGGGAGGGTGAGACATATTAGACAAACCTATATTAAAGAGAGTTCAGTGTTGGAGTAGGATAGGAAGAAATGTCAATTGCAGGAGAAACTAGCCCATGCAAGCCAGAAAAGGGGCATACAGCTTTAAGTTTATGTCTTGAGTTGACAGCCTGGTACTGGCATAGATTGTGAATGCTTGAAATAGATTTCGAGATGTTTGGGAGCATATAATTTGTCTTGAAGCAAGAACCATCAACTTCATCAATCCTGGAATACATTTGGGACCACTGGGAGGGACAAGTTTGATCACATTTTTCTTTCAAAGAACCTTGCTCCAAGAATCAGGTACTGTTCATTCATGTAGTTTTAGAATGTTTTTAGTTTTCACTCAAATCAGGGTCTATCAGAGCAACTTGCATGGAGATTCAGGTGAGAAAACCTTTAGAACAATGCAAGACAATGAAAATAATGAGATTTTATGATGCAACTTTGAAGAAGTGGCTAAGTTGTTGTTTGTTTTGGTAATTTTGTTGTTTTCTTTTAATACATGATTTAAAAGGGAAGAAAGATTTTTTTGTTTTGAAAGATACACTCTTACTATTGAGTTTTTTTACAGAAGATGGTTTGAAATAGATTTGGAGTTGTTTGGAAGCATATAATTAGTATTGGAGAAAAATTCATCAATTTCAGCATCCTGGATTACAAGAGGGACCATTGAGGAGGACAAGTTTGATCACGTTTTTTCTTCAAAGATCCCTGTGAGGTATTGTTCATTCACATAGTTTAATAGTGTTTGATGATAAGTAAATGTTTTTTTGAATTTGTAGATTTCAATCGTTAGATTTTGCATGCAATTGGGGTTTTCATTTTTGCTTGGTTTGATACTTTTCTGAAACATGTCATGTTTGTATATTATTTGTTGATGTCAATGTTATATTATATTAGGTGGAAAGTGCATGAAATCATGCAAGCCACTCATAATTTTAAAAAGGTGTATATTCATTTTCAAATAGATGCAAAAAATGCACCATTTTTAAAGAGGAATGAATCCTACTTAGGAAGTGAAAGTGATTTAGTAGCTCTTCGAAATCAAGGAAAAGCACATATGGATTTGTGGTTAGAAGGGAAAATATATCCAATAGATCCACAAACTTGTCAGACTCCTCAATTCCATGGATTGACCAGCTTAATAAAGTCCCTATGTAAGGGTGAGAATGGTTTGTTAGGATATTGTCGAAGGTTGATTGTTCATGGAGCAAGTAGCCTTCACAGCCAATATCAATCTTTGCTTAATGAAAGACATAAAAGGATCGCAATGTTGGAGGCTTGGAATCAACATTTGGTATCATCTATGCAATCTACAAGTGTTGAAATGTCTACATATGATGGCATAGAGAAGAAAAATCAGGAATTATAGGTAAAGGTTCAAACATTAGGTGCTCAATTGTCTATGCAAGCTACAAGTGTTGAAATGTCTACATATGATCGCATAGAGAAGAAAAATCAGGAATTATAGGTAAAGGTTCAAACATTAGGTGCTCAATTGGGAGAGAGCACTATAAATGCAATTCACTTACAAATGCAAAACACAGTTTTTGAAGGATGAGATCAAGAAGTTAGAAAAAACATTATCATTCATGAAGGATACTCCAATGGGTCCAAGACTACGTAAGAGGAAATTGCATCCAATGGATGAAATATCCAAGAAAAGTGGTCACTGGAAGCGTCGAGTGAGAGCTTGTAGGAGTGTTTCAGAACTCATGTCTATCCATGATGAACACTTAGTGCTATGGGTGAAGTGTTTACAAAAAAAATGTTGGATTTTGTTATACAACATCCAAAATTCAAAAGTCTAAAATCAGAGATAACATATGAGTCAATGAACAAAGTTGTGGAGCATTTCAATGCAACCAGTGCACAAGGAGTTTGTGATACTACAGGGATAAGTACAAGGGCATATCGGCTCATATTTAAGAGCTTAAAAACAACATGTCTTTCTCTGGGAGCAAAAGTTAAAGCCCCGCTTCCTAAACCAACTGATGTTGATAAGGCTTGGCATGCACTCAATTTGGGTGTACTTGATTTAGTCGGTGAGCCCCAGCATGTATGTAGTACCCTAATTTTGAAAACAAAGCCTAGAGAGACTAAAGAATTGGAAGAGTTATGCAAGCCATGGTAAAGTTTTATGATATGCCTATGGAGGAATGCAATGGTACTCTGAAGATTGTACTAAAGCTTGATGAAAGTGAGGTGGTCAAAGGTCAAAATTTAGAAAAAATTAATTTGACAATGATGAATAGAATACTAGACCTTGAAGTTGAGCTTGATGATGCAAGATTTCAGTGTGCAATCAGAACATGAGATTTGGTTGTATTTTAATGCAATAATGCAAAAAGACTTAGAATATTTTGAAATAACATGTGAGTTTTTTTTGCAGGTGCCAAAAGAGTCACATTCAATTTTGAAGTGGTTTTTTTACCAAACTAATATCCCAAGTGTGATCAAAGGTCATAACACGGTGAGCTACTTGGAGTTGAGGGCTATGGATCCTACCATGTAGAATGGCATCTAGTTGCTGACCTCAAGACTATTAAATGTATGTTTAATGTAGCACATGGAGCAAATACAAGCCATCCTTGTCCACTGTGCATGCAAACGAGAGTACCTGCAAAGGGTGGTAAAAGAATCAAAAGCAATGGGCCTCTGAACTTGCAAAGATAGATCAAACTAAGGCACCAGATAGGGATGCTCCAAGGAAAGATCCATCATGGAGCCCAATTCTTGAAATTCCTCTTGAGCAAGTACACATTTGTGCGAAGTTGGTGCATCTGTACATCATTAATGCATATAACTTGAAGCCCCAACAACAGAGTGAGAGGATGATTGCAAGAATTAAAAAGGTTCTTTTAGATATGGGACTACACTCTGGGCAAGTAAAGATTACAAAAGATGAGAAAAGATCTGGAAAAATAGGCAATGTTCCTTGTAAGCCAAGCTTTGGTGGTGTTAAGGCTTTAAAATTCCTTTCTGCAAAGAAGAAGAATGACAAGCTCAAATGTGCTAATGAGTTTGATGTATGGGAGAAAGTTACACAATGCTTGTTGTTGTGAATGAGGGGGGAAGGGACAAAAAAGACTGGAAAAGGTGCAAGTGTGGCTAGCTCTTAATAGCTTGGTACCTTTACTATATAACAAAAAGATTCAAAGAAGATGATGCATAGTGTTTCATCAATGCTATGAATGACTTTAGCCTGAATATGGAGATAGCTTGGGGAAAGAATCATTTCACAAATTACATGTGGTAATCTCTAACTTGGACATTGAGATGTGCATCTTGAATGGTCCTATATTTACTAATTTATTTTTCTATTTGGCAGCACATTTTATATGCTCATGCAACATACATGGCATGGAATTATGGAAGCATCAGAGTGTGGTCCACTCAGGGCACGGAAAGATCGCATTGGCAAGCACGTTGTGCATATAATAGAGCGACCCAACAAGGGGGTGGTAGAACTAAGTCAAGCCCAATGGTTCAATTGGTTCAATGCTAGTACAGGCATATCGAAATAAGAGCAGCTGCAACACTAGCATTCAAAGAGTCCTTAGTGTCCCATGCAGTGCAAGATGTTAACATGGAACATCAAAGAAGAATTGCAAGATAGAATCATGCAAGGTGGTGTGCAACCCATCATAGACAAGGGCGCATATGGGTGGAGACAAATGAAAATGATGGTATAGACTCTTCCAATGTGGATGCCCATGCATAAGTTTTAGAATTTCTTTTTAATTTTAGTTATGTGTTTTGCAGTAAAGCCAACATATAATGGACATGAGTTGTAGTATAAATGAGAAATTTTGTGTTATTGGATGTTAATTATAAGTATTTAGCTCAAAGTTACACTAATTTTACTTTTTTTAGGGTTTTTATTGAAACAAGTATTTTTAAAAATTAGGGTTTTTGTCCCTATATAAGAGAATGCGCCCTCATTTTCATTTCATTGTTTAAAGAGCCTTCCACTCCCACACCACCTCCCACTTGCCCTTGAGATCTCCACCCTATCTTTTGCACCCTAACCCTTTCTCTTGCACACTCTCCCCCATGGCCAGGCCCAAGATCAAGGCACCACGGAGAATGGCATAGCCAGACCCCCCACACCACCTCCCACTTGCCCTTGAGATCTTAACCCTATCTCTTGCACCCTGACCCTTTCTATTGCACACTCTCCCCCATGGCCAGGCTCAAGATCAAGGCACCATGGAGACTAGCACAACCAGACCCACCTCCAGACTCAGAGACAAAGAGTGATAGCCCCCTCCCCTCTCCCACCGATGATCCCCATCGAATGGAGAAACTACCAATCCAGTAGACAGGGAGCAAGAGGGACAGAGGAAGGCACAAGAAGATCCTCTAATAGAGATGGATGACTCGAGGAGCTGAGCAAAGGACCAAGGCAAGAACAGACAATCAGGGTCCACGCCAATGGGGGAGAGGAGCCCGAGCTCCAAGTGTAGGTCAAAGAGGCCCCAACATCCAAGAAGAGGCCCTCCACATCAAGGGCAAAGAGGCCCTCCTCCAATGAGGTGGTACAGATTCAAGCCAGGGACAGTGGCACTTCAAGAGATCAGAAACTTTCAAAAGTCCATTGATCTACTCATCTCGATGGCCAGCTTCACAAGGGTGGTACGTGAGGTCATGCAGGACCTCAACCTTAGCCCAACATCCTAGTTTTATAGGCATGGAGTTGTGGAGGCTCCCTGGCATATTTCTAGAGATGCCTTGCTTGCCCTGTAGCATGCAACTGAGGCCTACCTAGTAGACCTCATGGATGACACCTAGCTGACTGCCATCCATAGGAAAAGGGTCACGGTGATCGCCGTAGACATGCAATTTATTGTATGTCTTAGAAAGCCCACGGGCACTTAGGGATTTTGTATGCTCCACCTTGTACTCTATCTACGAGCATCTATCTTGTACTCTACTTACAGGCATCTACCTTGTACTCTGCCTACAGGCATCAATATGATAAAATGTCTTTTTTAGAATTGTCTTTATATGTGCAATCTCAAATTTATTTTCAGTGTATTTGCAATCTATTAATTTACTTACATGCACTCTCAATTTACTTATATGAAAGACTTCTGATGACGTATACAAAAGCAAAATGAAATAATAAACATCAAATCTTAATAGAACATGCAAAAGGAAATAATACTCAATTTTACTTAACATAGGAAAGGAAACAATGTTCTGCAAACGGGAAGATAAAATAATTTGAAAATGGTATTCTTTATTTACATTGAGTAGTATCACAAAGATCATCAAAGCTTGAATGCCTAAGCTACTCTAGTCTATGCTTCTTCCTGCTTGGCTCAAATCCCTTTTTTGCTTGTTGAAGCAGAGAGGGCTGCATAATTTCATTCTCTATAGCCTAGGACCTGTAACACCAGCTAACCCTACAATAGCTATAATACTATGTAGCGGACCAGATCGTGTGTTCAAGAACAAAAATAAAGCTACACTATGCCTAATCAGAACAACATGATCGACAGTGGGCCTCATCTTCACCATCTGACTGAGGACCCTGAACTTCACGATGTTCATCTTTCCATCTGGCAATAATTGTCGATGGAACACCAAAATGTGTTGAGCCACTCTGTTGATGTAGTGGCTGATTGACGACATCCCCCCACCAAAAGACCCTCTGGTTCCACCCTTGCATCCGGTATACTCATCAACCCATAAAATATCCTGCAACCAACATATTACATCAAAACCCAAAGATTATATAAATTAATAAAATATCATTTTTCAAGAATTAATAAGAATAAAGGTTTTTTCACAAATCATATCTTTAAGAAATCTCATTTGGGAGGCCACTGGGACCCTAGTGATGAAGCTGTCAAAGCTACATACCTTTTCTGCCTCATCGCAAAGTGCATCAGCTAATAGTGTCCAATTGGACTCCCTTTTGTGGTTGGTCTTAAACTTCATGTTGTCTTGATGTGCCAGATTATTCATCTCTCTCCCCGAAAAATTCCCTCTGCAAATTCATGAACTGCTCTCATCAAACATGTCGTACACTAGTGCAGCATCCTCAATTACCTTCTGTGTTAGTTGGATTGCCTGTAGATCAGTGAGGCTGAGTACCAACACATACATAGACTAGACTTATGGCCCTCTGACTAAATGGAAAAGGTTTCTAATCCCTCTAAATCTTTAGATGATCTCTCATTGTCACACATATAAAAAGTTACACGAAGGTCTCCATACTGTTAGACATCTAGTCCTCCCTTGTTTACACATTACTTGAGATAGGTGTAGTATTTTTTTCCTATCTCACTTTATTTCTATAGTTGTTTGGGGGGCTTTGCAAGGGCACATTCTCAAGGACAATAATTGGATGAAGGGCTAGCCATCTACAAGCTTAATCGAGGCTTGGTAAAGGCCACATTTAGGCCAAGAAAGAGGATATATTGGGGCTTGTTTGGACAACCAACCACCTAAACCTTAGGTTGGGTTAACCAACCAAATAGGTTAGGTTAAGATTATTAGAACAACTAGGCCTGGTTGGCTTGACAGACTAGATGATGAATCAATTTGACCTTTCCACCTTAGAAAAATGGCACTACTCGCCCTTGTATTCAATCTTTCCACTTGAGATTAATCTTAACTGTAAGAGGAGGCACTTTCACCTCATGGTTGCCATGTGAAACACACTAAGTATCTATGAGTCCAAGGGTGTGTTTTTTTGGTTTTCAAGCAAAATTTGTAGCACAACCAATTCAGACTCTTGTCAATCAAGCACCCTCTGATTTGTGATACTTATAGGTGTTGAGGCTTTGGAATGACTTTAAAGTAGGACGTGGATTCTTGAAACAATTTTATGTTGAATCATCAACTATCAAAGATTCAATCATCTAAACACTTTGAAAATGGCCCAAAAATAATGCAAACACATACAAAATTGGCTTATCTATTCTAGGTATTGTCTTTAATCCCTTTTACATTTGATAACACTTTGGCTAAAAAGATGGCCTTTTAATTTATATTCTTGTTGTGGAAATGTTTCCTCAACTAGCCGCTTAACTTCTCTTGCTACACACAACTCCAGATGTAAACCGTGAAATTGTCCAAGCACTATTCATCGTTTTGGATACATACTGGCTCACACTTGTTGAATTGCACATCTACCATTCAAGTTGTGTACCTTGGAATTGGGGCACTTTTCCTTAAGGAAAATAGTAGTACACCATTCAAGTCTTGTATAAGGGCTCTGAGACAACAAGTTGAAGGAATTGAAGTCTATATACAAACAAAAACAAAAATTTATGATTCTAATAGCGCATTTCCACATCAAGCATAAGAATGTGATGTCGTAGCCTATATAGGGTCTAAACACAGCTCAAGGCTACATGTCCTATGTGAACTAGGGCTAGACACCTCAATAGGACTAAGTGTCCTAAGTGAAGTAGGACTAGATGTCTCAATAGGACTAAGTGTCCTAACTAGGCTATAAGGCATACCAAGGCTAAATGGCAATATACATTGGGCCAGAGAGGACCCTCAACCTATCTCAATCCTTATTCTAGATTTTGGTAAGGCATGTGCTAGGGTGGAGTGTTCATTTCTAGAGGTCACTCTCCAGAGGATAGACTTTTTACGCAGATGGATTCTTGGGATTTGTTTATGTATGGAGAGAGTACAACCAGATGCTCATTGGCAATCACTAGTCTAGAGAAAATTCCCCCTAGGTAAGTATAGGATTGCAAAATCTCCACTGGATCCCCTCGATATGTGAACTATGTCTATGAAGTACTACCCATGAGATTTTGCAAGTCATGACCTTGGTCTTACCAAGTTTGGCTTTCAAGTCTCTCTCCCTACAAAGCACCTCTACGGCCTCTAGATGTCTCTGTTGTCATGCTATCGAAGAATGATGACTATATCATCCATGTATATTAGTATCTGTATCATCCAATCAACAAGCAATGATCCCTCACGTCCTAGGCAATTTAATGAAGGTCATGATTCATCAATGTAGAGCCCAAAGAGTGTTGGTGAGAGGGTGAATCCTTGCTTCTCTCTGATTTTTCTCTCAATCAAGGCCCACACTCTATTGTGCCCATTGTGCATGATGGGATACCATGAGACATCACAATGTCATTATTCTAAGATAGTTCCCCAACCCCTTACCAACAAAGACCACTACTGACATTTCCTACACCTTCAAACCCATCCAATCAGGGACAATTAGCCATACAAGGAGCCATCCCCACCAACCTAGGGCAATTTAGGGCTCAAAATCTCTTGTTACCCCCATCTATACTAGCTCCTTAACCACCTCCACCACATATCACTCCTGTGAACTAGGTGTTAGTGGAAGAATTTCCTAGTGATTGGGAGGAACCCAATCACACCCTTAGTGGGAGTGATTATTCTAAATACAATAACACTACAAATCAGTTTAACTACATAAGTCATTATGTTATGTAGGATGACCAATATATCCTAGTCTACCAAATGGTTTCTCTCTCTCAAAAGGCGAGGGATATGAACAACTCGACCCAAAGCTACCCACCACAAGGCTAGTGAGTGTCCATAAAAGGCCATGACTAATTAATCAACCAATCATGTCTTACAAATTCCCTCCAAATTCCAAGGACCTCACTTTCTCAAAGATTTCCCTTACAAGGATGACCAAAATGCACAACCACATCCAATATAGTAGCACCATTATGCTCTAACTATGGAGTGGATCACCTCTATAAGGACTTCACAAAGAAAAGACCCTTTAGAACCATCATTGATGCTATGGCTAGTATTAATGTGCTAAGTGTTGAGAGAGGCCACGTATCCTTGGTATCCTTGAATGTAATTACAAGGGCCCAAGCAAAGGCACTTAGCAAGGAACTTTGTAAGTATGCCAACCATAAAAATGAGTTATTATGGCCTTGATGGTAGCTCCTCCTCCTCCTCTTCCAATTCTCCTTCTCCATAGATATCTAGAGAACTACGCATTGGCATTAGGTTAGATAGGTGTATTTGTATGAATTTATACTTGATATCTTTGATATTTCATTGACTAATTATCATAGCGTATGTACATTTGCAGTCAGTGATAGTAGAATATTGTAGAAGAGATCTATTATGAATAATGGATCCAAACTTCTAGGACCATGTGCGCTATTCATAATTAGATAGTATGAGGGAGAAAGGAATAAGAAAAAATAAGAGGAGAATCTCTACCAATGATTCCAAAATATTTCTCATTTATTGCTTCACTTTGTGAGATCTTCTCCATGTCGTGGTTGTTGGCTCACTCTTTCTTAGATACAACAATGACTAACCACAAAAGAGACAAAGCTCAAGTTGCCATGTAGGAAGGTTGGAACCAGTTAACTTCTCAAGTTTGGTACACCCTTCATGCATAGTCTCCATAATCTTTGCTTTGATACCATCTTAGGAGAGAATTTGTAACCTAGTACAAGCAATAAAAGAAAATTCAAATACACTTCATAGCAGAGATAGAGTCGCGATCACTTGTAGAACATAAATTGAAATATATTAAAAGACAAAAATGATAGTAGCAACATAGCTAAGCCTCTGCTAACTAATGAGTCTTATTGAAGGGATACATTTTAAACCATGAGTCTAATACCTACAATAGTATCAAGCATTACAAGATATAGCAACCAAGAGACAATCATGGGCAGATGGAGTGTGAAGCCATCCAAAAGTTATAGAGAAGATCTCGCCTCAAATAAAGGACCACAAACCACCAAGAGTCCTAGCTAATTGAGTAAACACCTCCCAAATAATCATCCATGTAATGCATGCATTTGCCACGTGTTTTACAAATGCATTGGTTGCATTAACCATTTGTAGATCCTCACTGAAGTCTTCTCTTCTCAGATAAGTTCCAAGAAAGGGACAAGGAGAATGCTAGTTTGCATTTGATGTGTTTTGAAGTAGAGGCTCATGCTCTTGATCAAGGGAATGATATTAAGAACTTTTCCCACGACCTTGCATAGGGTCCTCTATATTGTCATGCATGCCATAGGTATGGTCATTTAGATCTTTGGAATAATTAAAGAGAGTTTTCCTTAGAGCTTTCCTCCTACCGAGGCTGTTATGGTTCACTTTATAGAAATGGAACCCTAGGGAGTTTAGCTAGCTTTGGGAAATTTTAAGAAAGATATTATAAGGGAATTCCAATTGTTTCTAAGGTTGATAAGGGAAGGTGTTAACACATGTCCCTTGATCAAGGCTTGGATTTATCACCTTGTGTCATGAAAGGCTATCTAGTGGTGGCAAGTGTGTCAAAAAAGGCAAGGGAATCTAAAAGGTGTATTGATTCCCATAAGTTTGTTACCATAGTACCTAAGAACAACAAAGAATCAAAGGTTCTTTTGGTAGATAAGTTTCCCTTCAAGGGGATAGGAGTCAAAATGATGGAGTTAGAGATTTTTGGAACCAAATGATAGGATATGTGTGGATTTTCGTAATATAGCTATGAGAGTTAATGAGTCCCTTAGGGAATATATCTAAAGGGTTAAATTATTTATCTATAGGGGAGCTATATCACTGTAGAAAAGTCAATAGGTGTAGCATTTGTACATGGGTTACCCGAGGGATTGCAATGATTGGTTCATATGCACAACCTTCCACTTTAGATGCTGCCATCGATATTACTAAGGACTTTGACCTCATAATCATCATATGCAAGCTAGCTGACCTTAAGAGACCAGCAAGGATGGGATGGGCCCTTTGTCTTGCAAAAGAATTAGTGATATTATGGTTATAAAAGTTGAGCCTATCAAGGACAAGGAAGTAGTGGCTAAGGAATAAAAGGGAGTGGAACTGTTCCCAAAATAGACTTTAGAGGAAATATATTTAATTGAACTACTTGCATATGCTCAAGGATCCTTGATGCATGATCTATTAGATGAAGATTATTCTAAGCCTGGGTCCAATGCAAGAGGTTAACTTGGGAATTGTGGCATAGCCAAGATTGGTTAACTTAGTTGTTACCAAAAATTCAATTGGATACTGAAGGCATAACAGTGTATAGAGATCTAGTAGGTGTGATCTAAAGATGAGTAGAATGGAGGCTATATCTATAATTGGGAACTCATTAAAAAAGTCATCCACCTTGTTGAAATGGAAGTTGGTTGCAGTATATGGAAGTTGGTTGCAGTATCTCAAGAGAAGGCAACAAGAGAGTAGAGGGCTGAGCAGCCCATGAAGGAGGAGGATTTGGCCTTTGTTCCCTTTTGGCTGCTCTAGAGAATGATGACCGAGGATATTTGATGGTGATGTTGGATACAATCAATGTAGAAGAGGCCGTAGTATGCATTGAAAGGTTGGTTGAGCTTGTTGAATGGGAGACCACATCTCAGTCAAGGGTCTCATAGCCAAAATCTATTCTCTCAAGTATTATGAACCATGAAAATGAAGGGGAGGAAAAGCAACATGTTGCATTAGGCCAAGGTTGCGGTTGGTTTTGAGCCAAAGAGTTCAAATCACAAGATTGGAGAAGTAATATTGGGGTGTCTTTATGACATGCTTATAGAAGGCATCTAAAGCCTCAAACGATTGACATTTGAATACAAAGTTTGATCTTTAGTGGCAGTGCTATATAGACTTGTAGATGGATTCACAAAGGCAACGAGATCATTTTGCTCATAGCTATGTCTTAAGCCTATGCATTCCTTGTTAAGATCACTCAAATAATGGGTGTAGTAAATTTGTTAAAACCAATCTAGTGGAATTGGTTGAGGTGTTTCTCACAAAGACATTATAGATTTCCTTTCAACCATCTTGTTTTGTAGGTAGCAACCTATCTAGGATATTTGAAATGTTATCATTGCTCTTGTTGGTGTTGTTCCTGTTCCCAGTGCTCCAATTGCTACTGGCAACTGTAATGATGGGTTTGATGATGATGACATCAAAGATGTCAATATTTTGACTCAATCCACTCAGTACATAATTTTCGGATTATTTTGACTAGTCCAATTTGCCTTACAATGTTTCTGTTAAGTTTGACTAGGTCTTGTTAAGTTTAGTTTGTCTTGTCCAGCCCAAAAAGTCTGGTTAAATTCAACTAGGTCATGTTGCAATGCAATTGCATCTCCTATTAAGTATATCTCATGTTGAGTTGAGCTATGCCTCATGTTGAGTTGCACTATTTGTTAAATTGAAAGTTTATTAAGAGTTATCACCAGTTGCTACAAAAGTTATTGAGTTTTTCTTCTCATTTGCCTTGTAGGGCTAGAAAACAATCATCCTCATTGTACTATTCAATATGCTGAGACTATATATCTTTGAAATTCTTTCTTATTGTTGCTACAATGTTTTAATGGTGGATACAAGTAGTATTGATGGTTTAAAAGTTTTGTGCCTTTATAATTATTGCTTTTGTATTGGTTGTCCATAAGATAGATTGTCAGAACGGTTTCTTGTTCAGTATTTTAGTGATGTGGCAAATTCATAAGGGACAATGAATATTCTTGGGGGTGAATGATGTAGATGATATGGTTTGCTTAATAGACCCTATTTGTAATTTTTTGCATCTTATGGATGTTTAAGAGGTTGTTTTATTGTTAGTTGGAAGTATGTGTGCAGTGTTTGTTGCCCTTTGTTTGGTTTCTAAGTTTTTGGCATGGCTGGATGCTCTCAGTAACCATTAGTCTCATTCCTAGTGTGGTATTGCTAGATTATATCCTAGCCATTGTAGGAAAGGTGGTTGGAAGAGTTAAACCCTCATGGAGTTTTGCATGGTATGGTGCTTGTTATGGGTAGACCTATTCATTAGTTGGAGTCTAAATGGGAGCATAGAGAGTTTGATGAGCATGGGAATATGGTTTTTTGGGATAGACACTATGTTATGTATAGGGATAAGGGTGAATACTGGTGGAATATTAGAGTGTATTTTCATCATTGTATGGGGCAATGGTGCTAGTAGACCAGCAGGTCTCTAAATTGGATTTTAGTAGAGATGAGTTGTATGATTGATTGTTGTGGTGTTTTTCCTTATGATCAAGCATGGAGGGGATTGTCTCTATGTCTGGGTTTTTAGTTGAGAGTGTGAGAGGTGGATGAATGTCCCACATGGTGGTAAGGTTTGCAATTGAGTGGAGTTCATAGTTGCGAACAAGGGTTGAGGACATGATGAGAGGGTCAAGTTGTTTGCTTGCTTCGTATTTCCATGGGCTACATAGTGTGTCAGGCTCCTAGCTCCACCTATAAGGGTCTAGGAAATGTTTTGCATCCCTGGGGATAGGTTTTAGCACAATTTAGGTACACTTGCACTGACTTTTCCTTGTCAATATTTTTATTGAGTCTGCATAGTCCATTTGCTTTTACAGTAGTGCCAGTAGGGGTTGGGTGCACATTTTGTCTTGTTTAGATCATTCTCGCACATGTGTTGTGGACATTTTGATGGGTGCCTATCCATTTGCTTGCCATTGAGTGTAGGGAGTGCCTATCCATTTGCCTGCCATTGAGTGCAATGAGATGTTGGTTTGCCAAAGTGGAGGAGTAATTACTTATGAGGAAGTAAGGCAATGAAGTGTTGGGTGGGTTAGGAATTTTCCTTACAGGTTGTTATGTTGAAGGACTTTCCATGTGCATTTGTTTTTACGAGGGTCCCAATCCACCTAAAGGGACTACCTTTGTTATTGCACTCAGTAGTGAGATGCCATGCACATTCCCACACTTTCACCTATTGCATGGGGCCATGCATTTTGTTTTGAGATGTTTTTTCTTTTCTTGTGATAGGTTTGTTCATGTTTTGCATATTGAGGTGATGTGGCATTGTTTGGGACGTGTTGCGTAGTCCTATAGTGAAATTTGAAGGGGTCCCACCTCGCTCGAATGAATCTATCCTTTGTATGAGTCATTTGATTATTTCATGTTACCATTGATAGTTTGGACTTCATGATCCATATTTGGAGTTCCAAGTGGCGATTGCTAGTTCAGATGTTGCAATGTTTCAAAGGATGTATGTTGATCAGTTTTGGTTTTTTTATCAATTTGATCCAAATTACTTATGTAGAGTTGTGCCTATTTGCTCCATTTCTATATGTTATATGGTTACCTTGAAATAGTTGCATACTCGAAGTGAGTCAAGATACCTTAGGTTCAAACCTTGTTTGCCATGCGGATTTGATTTACATTAGTGTGATGCAATTGTTGCCAAAGGGTTAATTATTTCATAGCAACCTATTGGTGGTTCTTCGGATTGCTTATTGCAGGTGGAGTCAGATCATTGATTGATCTGACAAATCGACTATGTTGGAGTCTTTTTAGCTAATTTGATGGGCCGCCCTTTCTCATATTTTGACACCTTTAGGGTCTCATCGGTCCAAATGTGTATGGAAGATGGTTCCAGCAGAGTACAACCAACAAATAGCTTGAGTTTGCCTATAAAAGGAGGATTGTTTGATTGTGCCCTCCCTTTTGTGTGTTTACTTTATGATCAAAAGTTATCAGACTAATGGTTGAGTGCACTATCGCTTCTCATTCTAATCTTTGCACAAGGTGAGTGTCTATTGTTGTTTGCATCAAGCTGAGGTTTGTCATACAAGAATAGAGTATTGAGGACCATGTACCAAACAGTGCTGAGCCTAAGCAAAATATTGACAGAGGTCCATAAGAATATTTAAATACCACACAAGCTAGTTGGCTCATGCTAGGGACTATTAGTTCAATAGGAGGATTACCAAAAGCGAGCGAAGAGAACAGCACTTGAGCCATATATCAATTTCCAACACTTGAGGCATATAGTGGCTTTGCCCACGCAACGTTTCCAGCAACAATCCAAGCATCAAGCAATCTCATATTCTGTATCCAGAGACATCATGAGGGGTAGAGCCTCTTTTTGGTAGTCTCACTAGCAATATGTATTGAAAAAAAAATGTATTCAATTATTATATTCTTCCTTGCTATATGAATGCTCTTAATGCATCCAAATTGTAGAACTACTTCAATACTACTTCTTAGTTATATTGTATAATAACCTCCATATGTATGCTCGTGAGACAACAAAAAAGAGACCTGGCAACCCAAAAATGATAGTGCATTGATGCGCTGCCATTTTTGGGCTACTAGGCCTCTTTTTTAATGTTTCCTGAACATAAGAACAAGCACTTATGTTCCTTACCTTTCTTTCCAATGGGGGTCTTGATTTTGGGGGTGTATGCCAAAAATTGATAAACAACATTATTTGATGCATATAGTTTTATTAAATCGATAAAATAAGCATGAAAACATCTAAATTGGCTCTTGCCATTTGATTTGATGTATGACATGACCCCATTTGGATTTGTAATTCCAAAGATATGGGGTCTTACTTTTAGGGCTTGAATGCCTAAAACAGGGCAGCGCGTCAATGCGCTGCCTATTTCATACATTTAGGCCTCAAAAATAGGACTCCATGTAGGACCAAATGAGGTCCTACTTTTGAGGCCTAAATGCATGAAATAGGCAGCACATTGACAAGCTACCTATTTCAAGAATTCAGGTCCTAAAAGTAGGACCCCGTATCTTTGGACTTACAAATCCCAATGGGATCATGTCCTATATCAAATCGAACGGCAAGAGCCAATTTAGATGGTTTTCATGCCTGATTTCTCCATCAATCAAAACTGTATGCATAAATATATACATCAAGATATGCATCAATATATGCATCAATATATACATATGTATGTATGTATATATATATATATATATATATAGATACATACATACATACATACATACATGTGTGTGTGTATACACACACACACACACACACACACACACACACACACACACACATATATATACATATAGATATATATGTATGTATATACATACATATATACATACTTACATACATACAGCAAAATGGGGATCTTGATTTTGGGAGGGGTATGCCAAAAATTGATAAACAACATTATTTGATGAATATAGTTTTAGTTGATGGAGAAAATGGACATGAAAACCATCTAAATTGGATCTTGCCATTCAATTTGATATATGACATGACCCCATTCGGATATGCAAGTCCAAAGATACGGGGTGCTACTTTTAGGGTCTGAATGCCTAAAATAGGCAACGCGTTAACGCGTTGCCTATTTCATGCATTTAGGCCTCAAAAGTAGGACCCCATTGGCAACACAATGGGGTCCTACTTTTGAGGCCTAAATGCATGAAATAGGCAGCGCGTTAACGCGCTGTCTATTTCAGGCATTCAGGCATTAAAAGTAGGACCCCGTATCTTTGGACTTACAAATCCAAAATGGGGTCATGTCATATATCAAATCAAACGGCAAGAGCCAATTTAGATGATTTTCATGTCCATTTTCTCCATATATCAAAATTGTATGCATCAATATATACATCAATATATACAAATATGCATCAACATATACATACATACATACATACATACATACATACATACATATATATATGTATGTATGTATGTATGTATGTATGTATGTATGTATGTATGTATGTATGTATGTACATGCATATATATACATACATACATACAAACATCAAAAGTAAGACCCCATTGGTTTCCCATGTCATGCATTTTGTTGTCTCTTGAGCATAACAACAAGCACTTGTGTTCTTTACCTTTCTTTGCAATGGGGGTCTTGATTTCGGGGGGGGTATGCCAAAAATTGATCAACAACATTATTTGATGAATATAGTTTTAGTTGATGGAGAAAATGGACATGAAAACCATCTAAATTGGATCTTGCCGTTTGATTTGATATATGACATGACCCCATTTGGATATGCAAGTCCAAAGATACGGGGTCCTACTTTTAGGGCCTGAATGCCTAAGATAGGCAGCGCGTTAACACGCTGCCTATCTTAGGCATTCAGGCCCTAAAAGTAGGACCCCATATCTTTGGACTTGCAAACCAAATGGGATCATGTCATATATCAAATCGAACGACAAGAACCAATTTAGATGGTTTTCATGTCCATTTTCTCCATATATCAAAATTGTATGCATCAATATATACATATATGCATCAACATATACATATACATACACACACACACACACACACACACATATACACATATAGATATATATGTATGTATATACATACATATATACATACTTACATACATACGGCAAAATTAGGACCCCGTTGGTTACCTATTTCATGCATTTTGTTGTCTCATGAGCATAAGAACAAGCACTTGTGTTCCTTACCTTTCTTTGCAATGGGGGTCTTGATTTTGGGGGGGGTATGCCAAAAATTGATAAACAACATTATTTGATGAATATAGTTTTAGTTGATGGAGAAAATGGACATGATAACCATCTAAATTGGATCTTGCCATTCGATTTGATATATGACATGACCCCATTCGGATATGCAATTCCAAAGATACGGGGTGCTACTTTTAGGGCATGAATGCCTAAAATAGGCAGCGCGTTAACGCGCTGCCTATTTCATGCATTTAGGCCTCAAAAGTAGGACCCCATTGTGTTGCCAATGGGGTCCTACTTTTGAGGCCTAAATGCATGAAATAGGCAGCGCGTTAACGCGCTCCCTATTTTAGGCATTCAGGCCCTAAAAGTAGGACCCCGTATCTTTGGACTTACAAATCCAAATGGGGTCATGTCATATATCAAATCAAATGGCAAGAGCCAATTTAAATGATTTTCATGTCCATTTTCTCCATATATCAAAATTGTATGCATCAACATATACATCAATATATACATATATGCATCAACATATACATACATACATATATATATATGTATGTATGTATGTATGTACATGCATATATATACATACATACATACATACAAACATCAAAAGTAAGACCCCATTGGTTTCCCATGTCATGCATTTTGTTGTCTCATGAGCATAAGAACAAGCACTTGTGTTCTTTACCTTTCTTTGCAATGGGGGTCTTGATTTTGGGGGGGTATGCCAAAAATTGATCAACAACATTATTTGATGAATATAGTTTTAGTTGATGGAGAAAATGGACATGAAAACCATCTAAATTGGATCTTGCTGTTCGATTTGATATATGACATGACCCCATTTGGATATGCAAGTCCAAAGATACGGGGTGCTACTTTTAGGGTCTGAATGCCTAAAATAGGCAACGCATTAACGCGCTGCCTATTTCATGCATTTAGGCCTCAAAAGTAGGACCCCATTGTGTTGTTAATGGGGTCCTAGTTTTGAGTCCAATGGGGTCCTACTTTTGAGGCCTAAATGCATGAAATAGGCAGCGCGTTAACGCGCTCCCTATTTTAGGCATTCAGGCCCTAAAAGTAGGACCCCGTAACTTTGGACTTACAAATCCAAATGGAGTCATGTCATATATCAAATCAAACGGCAAGAGCCAATTTAGATGATTTTCATGTCCATTTTCTCCATATATCAAAATTGTATGCATCAACATATACATCAATATATTTATATATGCATCAACATATACATGCATACATATATATATATATATATATATATATATATATATATATATGTGTATGTATGTATGTACATGCATATATATACATACATACATACATACAAACATCAAAAGTAAGACCCCATTGGTTTCCCATGTCATGCATTTTGTTGTCTCATGAGCATAAGAACAAGCACTTGTGTTCTTTACCTTTCTTTGCAATGGGGGTCTTGATTTTGGGGGGGTATGCCAAAAATTGATCAACAACATTATTTG
Source organism: Dipteris shenzhenensis (assembly GCF_047967505.1). NCBI lineage: Eukaryota > Viridiplantae > Streptophyta > Polypodiopsida > Gleicheniales > Dipteridaceae > Dipteris > Dipteris shenzhenensis. The sequence goes on from NC_141596.1 coordinate 66,149,604, forward strand.
ATGAATATAGTTCTAGTTGATGGAGAAAATGGACATGAAAACCATCTAAAGTGGATCTTGCCATTCGATTTGATATATGACATGACCCCATTTGGATATGCAAGTCCAAAGATACGGGGTACTACTTTTAGGGCCTGAATGCCTAAAATAGGTAGCGCGTTAACGCGCTACCTATTTCATGCATTTAGGCCTCAAAAGTAGGACCCCATTGGTTGCCAATGGGGTCCTACTTTTGAGGCGCAACCAATGGGGTCCTACTTTTGAGGCCTAAATGCATGAAATAAGTAGCGCGTTAACGCGCTACCTATTTTAGGCATTCAGGCCGTAAAAGTAGGACCCCATATCTTTGGACTTACAAATCCAAATAGGATCATGTCATATATCAAATCAAACGACAAGAACCAATTTAGATGGTTTTCATGTCCATTTTCTCCATATATCAAAATTGTATGCATCAATATATACATCAATATATACATATATGCATCAACATATACATATACATATATACATACATACATACATACATACACACACACACACATACATACATACATACATACATACATTTATACATACATATAAACATCAAAAGTAAGACCCCATTGGTTGCCTATGTCATGCATTTTGTTGTCTCATGAGCATAAGAACAAGCACTTGTGTTCCTTACCTTTCTTTGCAATGGGGGTCTTGATTTTGGTGGGGTATGCCAAAAATTGATCAACAACATTATTTGATGCATATAGTTTTAGTAGTTTTAGTACACATACATACATATGTGTGTGTGTGTGTACATACATACATGGATGCATGCATGCATGCATACATACATACATATTGATGCATATAGTTTTACTAGATGGGGAAAATAGGCCCTACTCTGATTTTTGTGGAGAGACACAACTAGACAAATAGAGCAAGTCCAAGGGGTCACTGGGGACACCCCTGGCAAATGGAGATGCCCGGTATGCAATTTTAGCACCAATTTTGGGATGTAAGCTGCATAGTCATGTCCAAAAAAAGTTGTCAATTCTTGCATTAAATGTAGGGTGGTGAATATATCCTATTTTGTCATGGGGCTGGAGAAGACGGAGGCAAAAAATTGAACCTCCAAAAAGACTTCTTTTACTAGTCTATGGGGACCGCGGCTCTTACTAGTGTTGAGAGTGGACAAGACAGCTACCATTGGTGTGATATGGGAATCTCCCAATCTGCAATTTTAGCACCAATTTTGGGATGTAAACTACATAGTCAGGTCCAAAAAAGTTGTGTCAATTCTTGCATTAAATGTAGGGTGATGAATATATCCTATTTCATCAGGGGGCCTGCAGAAGACGGAGGGAAAAAATTGAACCTCCAAAAAGACTTCTTTTACCGGTCTATCGGGCCTAGCTCTTACTAGCATTGAGAGTGGACAAGATAGCTACCGCTGGTGTGATATGGGAATCTCCAAGTCTCAAGTTTTGGGGTACATGAAATTAGATCATGCTAACGGTAACTCTAAGAGGTTCCAAAGTCAGGCAACATTCTTCATCATAGCTAACTCAAATGCAAGGCAGTGAAAATGCCAGGAGAGTTGCTAGGTAGCATTGATTTTGGGAAGGGATATGATGATACTTTGTTGTGTTATGTAGGATATTAATTTCCATTAAATTTGGGACATGTTAGATATAACTTCATAAAATCCCAAGTCATGAAATTAATACATTACAAGTTCAAGCATAAATAATAGTTGTGAAGTTAATGCATTAAATATTCAAGCCTAAAGAAGAATTAATCAAGACCTAATGCACCGTACCAGAGACTTTGGCCTTACCCTCATTCCATAGACTTGCCAATGTAAGGCCAAAATTTTCATTCTTAAGAATATGTGGAAAGACCTTACATTTGGCCCACTTTTGGCGAAAAAATTTCATTCTAAAGAATAGGTGGAGTGAAATTGTGTTTGATAAATACAAATCAATGCTCAAGTTTGGACATTATTAAATAAAGGTATCCTTTTGAAGATATTGGAACACATGAGAGAAATAATATTGAAGATACATGAATTTTTAGACATACTATTAAAGACAAATGAACATATAATGGATGAAATCCTATTGATGATACATGAATTTTCAATAGAACTGTTATTCAAAAGATTTGATGGATTGAATGTAGCTTTAATACATTATCCCTTTTACAAGGGTGTTTGAGTTTAAGGCTTGAAACATAAGAATGAATTTGTGTTGAAGCCTAGTGGTTTGTTAAGGATATGTGAAACTTGAAGTAAAAGTACTTACAATGGAAGGGATTATATCAAGATCCTATTAAGGACATGTGAACATATAGTAAAATAATTCTACATAAAATCAGTGGATCAAACTTAATGGCTCAAAAGCAAAAAGGGATGATGGTGCAACCTAGGGGCTACTCTACGGCACTATGGCAACAATCTTTGTAGTTACTATCAAAGGTAGTGTAACTTTTTTGTCGAGGAAAGAGACGCGAACCACTCCACATGACTAGATCTGTATGACCTAGGTTGCACCGACTTGTTTCTTTCATGGATAAAAAGTGAACCTTAGGTGATGCTATAGCACTCCCTTTTTTGGTCCATTATTATAGCACAATTGGGACCTTTTGACCTAATACTAGCTACCCATCAAATATTTGTTGTAGATGTTAGGGGGAATTACCAAACTACTAGTGGTAGTTTTATCACCACCATTAGTAATTTTATTTGAGTGTTCCTTAATGGTAGTTCTCCTACTACTACATACAATATTACCAATAGTAGTCCTAATCCCAATGATAGTACACATAATATTATTACGACCGTCCAACTTTAATCATCATTATATCTATGAATGCATATATATAGGTCTATCTATATCTATACCTATTTATTCGTCATCCAATACGTTTGCATTTATTTTTGGTGCTTTGCTTACTTTGAAACTAAAGATAATGTGATTTCATTATTGTTTGCATTCTTGTCAAACATGAGGAGCTGGAATGCATAAGAGTTGGGAGGCACATTACAATTTCTGTGCAGATTTGAGCCATTGAATAGCCTATTGATTCTGATTGTTTTCTTTCTTATTAAATCCTTAATTTGGTTATTTCACACCGAACATCGCCATATCAATTCTTTTTTTTTTTTGTTCTAGTAATGTCCTATCGTAGCATAGTCTAGGGTTGATCAAACAAGATAAATGGGTGCTCACATTTAATATATTTTTGAGAGTCAGAGGATAGTGGCTGTAGACTACAAAATCATCACTTTGAATAAATTTGGCAAGATTCTTCTGATAGAAGGAATAATTTCTATTGCACTAAAGATGAAAGAAAATTATCAAAAGGCTGATACAAGGCTCAAAATCACACTGGTGCTACTAGGCTTAATAGTCGTAGGCTAGTAGTAGTACTAGTGTATTTACTAAGTAGTGTGCATGCCTCTCCTCATTAAAATTCATAGTCTTCAAAAATATATAATACATAAGTCAAAATATTCTAATTAGTTTTATCATCCTAATGTTGAAACTGACTTAAATTCATAGTCTTCAAAAAGGTATAATACATAAGTCAAAATATTCCAATTAGTTTTATTGTCCTCATGTCGAAACTGACTTTCTCTTCCTTCGTCTCCTATGAGCTTCAAACCTTTAATCCATTAATCTCTCAAATAGTAAGAATGGTCTTGTATTAAGAGACGATGATATCTAAAGTGATCTACAAATACTAAGAATGGTCTTATATTAAGAGGTGATGATATCTCAAGTGTTATACAAACCGTAAGAATGGTTTTGTATTAAAAGGTGATGATATCTCAAGTGTTCTACAAATAGTAAGAATGGTTCAAGTGTTCTACAAAAGTATTAGGTACCTCTTAGTGGCTGAAGGGAAGGAGTGATGATATCTCAAGTGTTCTACAAATAGTAAGAATGGTCTTGTATTAAGAGGTGATGATATCTCAAGTGTTCTACAAATAGTAATAATGGTTTTGTATTAGAAGGTGATGATATCTCAAGTGTTCTATAAAACTATTAGATACCTCTTAGTGGTTGAAGGGAAGGGGTTGGAAGTATGGGCAAAATCTCTAGGAACTACAGGATGGTTGCAAGAACAATTTTGAATGTCATAAATGACACTTGGGTTTTTCAACATACGGGTGAACTATTTTTAAACATTTTCTTTCATGGTTGATAACACTTTTAATAATAAGAACCACTTTGAATGTCATAAGTGTTGATGCAATCCCATGCTATGAAGTCTACAGACAGTTTTTCTTCCCCACATATGGGTGAAGTGATGTTTACATTACTAAGTTCAACATATCAAGCAATGCATTTGTTTTGATTATTGAAGGAGTTTGATAATAAGACCCATTTCAAATGCAAAAGAATTGTTGTATCAGTAATGGAATCCGCTTTGGAGTGGAAATTCGGTTTCTTTCAAACCACATACTATTGTTGCATAATGTGAGTATGGCTCCAATTGGAAGTTAAGGTAGACTATAATTCACAATATTGGTATAGTTACACATAGTAACATAAGTTTTATTTTCGACAATCTTCCCAAATAGTGGTTTCCACAAAGCTATGTTGAATACCTCGATAAGGAAATTGTGGAAAAGCTCGCTCGCTTTTTTGGGCCTGCTCGCTTTTCCTCGCTCGCTCTATCGACTGCCTCGTTCAATAGGAGTTCATCATACCCATGGATGATGAGTCCAAGTTCATTTTGTCTTATGTTAGTGTGTACACAGAGTTGGAAGCTAAGTTCATTAACATTGATTTGAAGGGTTGTGATATCTATACCTATTTTCTTTGTGGTTGTTATTGTTATTAAGTGTTGTACATTGTTGATGCATTAAACTATAGTGTTTCGATTGAACTCATTTTGTTGGGATCCACTTAGCACAGTTAATGGCCATTTATAAAGATGCTTACACTTAATGGATTGCCATTTTCCATGTGAATGGATTCTCATTTGGCAAGTTGTGTTTCCATTATTGACTTTGGAGCTATGTGGTTATGATCTACTCGTTTATGTCATGAATTTAGAATTTCATCAATACATTGTAGTAAAGCTAGTGGTGGTGGTAGTGTTGGACTCATCGGTTGTGTTTTAGCTTGCTTGGCTAGTTCTCAGTGAGATTGTCATAGGCAGCTAGTAGTCGATGTGGCTTCTCCTTCCATAATGGAATAATAGATGATCACAACCTCCATTTTTGGACTTCCAAGAGACAAAGTGAACAAGAAGACCTGCGGAAGATGATAGAAGGGAAAGAATAAAAGATATAAGAAGTGAGAACCAACAAGGCTCTAATACCATGTTGGAAGGATCAATTCAATAGGGGGGAAGTGGAGTGACAAGATGATAAGATATAAGAAAAGGCTCACACATATGAAATAGCTTACTAACACACACATAGATTATGATGAGAAAATAGCTTGTATACATGATCATTAGGGTTAGTTCCTATCAACTCCATTTTCGTCCTCTCAAATCAAATGCAATTCACTAATGTCAACAAAAAAGGGGGAAAAAGTAAGCATGCATTTCATGTCAATTTTAAAGATTTTTTAACTATATTCATGTCTAGAAAATCTACCTACATGTACAATAGTATAACCACACATTATGTGAAGATAGAAGTGGCCCTTCCACTTGTAAAATGTAGACCAAAGGAAAAACCTTTCCGTTGCACCTCAAAGCTTCAACATAAGCACATGCTTAGAGCTTAGAATTTATGGTGTTCTCAAGTGGTATCTAAGAGATTATAAAAGAAGCATTGTATTAAATAAATCTCCTAGATTGAGATCTTCAATGCAATGGAGATTATTTGTTGCAATTACTTTGTTCATTTCCAACAGGAGGTATAGATCGCATTGCCAATGTTAACCAAGAGGATTGATCAATTTTTCTATTCAAGATCACTCACTTATTGATGCATGGGGATGCTTTACTATGAGTTAATGGGTTTAAATGAGGCCTTACAAAGTGATTTGGAAGACTTGTTGTAGAACAAATTTACCTTGGTGCATCCGACCAGTAGATCACGTAAATGGGAGTAGGGTGTATGGCCAATATAAACATTTAGACAAAGCTAGCATCTAGACCTCCCAAACATATGCGCTATATGTCAAGCCATACCTGATCTTGGAGTCTAGACCATTCTAAAGCTAGGTTATTCTCCACACCAAGAGCATATGTCACATACCCTAGGCCTCACACATGAAGGTAACATTATGAAGAGTCCACCTTGTGAGATCACCTACCATCATTGGTTGTAAATAGAAGCTGTAATTGTTAAGATAACTCACACGTGTGAGTCGAGATCCTATGTGTAGCTAGCCTCCTCTTTGGTTGATTTAAGATCAAATTGCACTTTAAGTTTTTGAGAGTAAAAGGAAAGGGAATGAACTTGGTCTGATCACACTATTGCTGAGGAGCTTTCCATCATGGCTACATTTTTTCCCTGTGTTTAGCTTTGTATCTCTTCTACCTATTAACCACAGATGGATTTTTGCCACATGGTAGTAGGAGGAGAAGATCTTAGTATGCTACCACGTACCACCCTTGGACTCTTGGAATTTTAGGAACTCATGAACTACCACAAGCTCTTGGACTACCACCCTTGGACTCTTAGACTATCATTGGCTCTTGGACTACCACCCTTGGACTCTTAGACTACCATAGGCTCTTGGACTATGCCACGTGCCACCCTTGGACTCTTAGACTACCACAGGCTCTTGGACCATGCCACGTGCCACCCTTGGACTCCTTAAACTATCAGTACCTCTTGGATTATGCCCCTTGTACTCTTGGACTATGCCATGTGCCACCTTTGGACTCTTGGACTTGTTTCCACTTCCGAAGACATTCCACCATTGCCAACATTTCTTTCTCATGCATCGTCCACCGACGCTCCACTACATCCAACTTTCACGATTCGTAAGCCACTGGGCGCCCATCCTGCATGAGCACCCCTCTCAGAGCAAAGTCTGATGCATCTGTGTGTATTTCAAATGGCTTGTCAAACTCTGGGAGTTTCAACACGGGCAAATCGATCATGATCTCTTTCATTTCCCCAAATGACTTACTGCAATCAGGGTTCTAATCAAACTTTTCCTCCTTATGTAAAAGGTCATTTAGAGGAGCTGCAACTTTGTAGTATTCCTTTACAAACCTTCGGTTGAAATTACAAAATCCCAAGAAACTTCGTACTCCGCATACTGTTCTTAGCGCCTCCCATTCTTTCACTGCTTCAATCTTGGATGGATCCATTTTCATCCCATCTTTTCCCACCACAAACCCCAGGAAATCTCTCGCTTACCCCAAACTCACACTTTTCATGCTTGGTGAACAACTTGTGCTCTCAAAGTTTGGTAAACACCTTCCACAGATGTTCTTCGTGTTCTTCCATCGTTTTGCTGAAGATCAATATGTCATCAATATAGACAATGACAAAGTCATCCAGGTACTCCCTAAAAATGTCATTCATCATGGTACAGAACGTGGTCGGAGCATTGGTAAGTCCAAAAGACATGACTAGCCAATCGTAGCTCCCGTACCTGATTCTGAACGCCGTCTTCTCAATGTCTTCGTCTGCGATCCTTATCTGGTGATACCCTAACCTTAGATCAATTTGGCTAAAGTACTTAGCCCCGGCTAACTAATCCATTAAGTCATCCAATAGCGGCATTGGATACTTGTTCTTGATTGTGATCTTGTTGAGCACCCTATAGTCCACGCACAACCTGGAACTTCCATCTTTCTTTGTCACGAATAAGACTGGAGCCCCGTATGGAGACTTACTTGGCTTAATGAATCCGCTCTCAACCAGCTCATTGAGTTGCCTCTTCAACTCCCTGAGCTGGTAGTCGTTCATTTGATACGATGCCTTTGCTGGTGGCACACTACCAGGAATCAACTTGATTTGGTGGTCGACGTGCCTCTGCGGGCGGTAATCCTTTGGGGAGTTCCTTTGGCATCACATCGCTAAACTCCTCCAAAATCATATCCAATCCACTGGATTTCTTTGGGCTCGCCCGCTGGCTTGCCCTAGATGCATTACAACAAATGCTACTTTTACCATGGTCGGTCTCTACCATGCGCATCATCATTAGGTGCACCTCCGCACCTTGTTTGACTTCCTTGCTCAATTGCTTGGCACTTGTGAGGTTGTTAGAAGCCCTATTTATCACTCAGGTGGCTAAGTTCTGAGCCACTACTGGTTTCTTTCCCTCGTTGATAAGACCTTTTGCATCCTTGGGCGATACCCCCGATCTGATGCACTTCACTTGGACTCCACATCCTTGCATGTCTAGGATCAAGGAATCCACTTTCTTGCCCATCATTGTGATCACAAACTTGTCCCCCCATTTAATTCCGTATATCGCTTCATACGAATCCATGGGGACTACCAAGAAGTCCATCTTGGCTTTCCATTCTCCAATCTGGCATGGGACGTTCCAAGCTATCTTCACATTGTCCTGCTTTCCTTGCCCAAATGCCACCTGAATGTCTATTAGATCAGTCGTTTTAATCTTCAGGCGCTTAGATGTTTCTGGGGTGATCACATTGTGTGTGGCCACCAAGTCAATCATTACCCTTTGCGGGACATCGTTCATCTGTGCATCGACATAAATGTTGGATATGCCCATTGCCACTCTCGCGGCCATGCATCTTGCGGTTACCGTGCATGCCCCTATCCTAGGATGTTCATCTAGTCAGGAGGAGTCTCTTTCGTCAATCTCTATGATTTGAACTCCTCCCATGTCTTCATGATCCCCGCCGACTTCCGCAGCCTGGGTCAAGGTGATTCGAGGCCTTCCAAATCTACCACGTTCCGGACAATCCTTGACATAATGGTCCTTTCCGCATTCAAAGCACCCCCCTGTTGGTGCTTGCCTATAGTACCGGAAGAGCTGGCACCTCTACTCGCGAAGCCCCCTCGACTAGCGTAGCCACCTCTCATCAGGTTCTGAGTCACCATTGCTCCACTAGAGCTCACTGCGTTAGTATTTGACGAGACACTCTCTGACCTGCCCTCGGGTTTATAGGAGCGGGCTTGCTCATCCCCATGAGCCGCCCCCCCAGTATTCACTTTCGTGAAGGATCTCTTCCCCTCCAGATCGATTATTCTTTTAGCCATCTTCAAGGCTGCAGCGTAATACTCAGGTTCTTGTTTCTCAATCTCACAATGGCGAGTCCAGTTTTGTAGAACATATAAGAACTCATGTAATCGGTCTACTTTCGTGCCTGGATCATGACTTGCATGTATCGATTCACATATTCTATGAGCTTTCCATCGTTGTGGCGAAGGTTTCTCCATTCGTCTCACGAATTTTGAACACCTCGTTTTGGGGAATGAAGTATGCCTTCATTCTCAATTTCAATTCCTTCCAATTAGTTATCTCATCATGAGCCTCCTCGGCTGGAAACCACGACGATCTTGAGATGGAACCGCGTAGGCACCTCTGCCATTTCCAACTAATCTTCCATCTCCCTGATCCATTTCTTGACATCTAGAGACTCCCTGTCTCCAGCATACTTCTTGGGCAACTGTGGCTTATATTTTCTGTAGTTTGCCTTCCCATTGTCCTCAGAGTCGCTACTTGAGTCCACCTCAAGCTTGGTCTTCCTCTTCCTCAGAGGTTCTAACTTCTTTCTCTCTGGTCGGACCCTTCCCCAGGGGCATCACTAACTCTTTCAATGTGTCGTGAACCTTATTCATGTTTTCCGACAATTGCTTCCTTTCCCTATCCCCCTGTTCAAGCTTTTGGCTTACCCACGCAAAAGCACTTTCATGCGAGTTCGCCTCTCGCTGGTTTTAACTTCTTCATTCCTCATCAACATTGAGGAATTCATCCCCACCATCTTCAAAATCCACACGAGCGCCTTTGTCCTCATGAATGGATTCTCCAACCCCTACGTTGGTTGTATCACTAATGGTATCACGTTTTCTGTCGTTAGCCACATTGGTCGTTTTCGCAACGTCCAATTTCTTTTCACGACCCGTGTCCAAGGTCTCAAGTTTCTCTTTTCCTTTAGTTCTTCTTCTCCTCTCGATTTTGTCGTTCCTGGCTGGATCTTTACCCTCATCGGGTAGTTCATCAATCCTTTCTAGCCTCTGGTGCGGCATCCTATCCGGGTTGCCCACAAGCCGCAAGATTCTCCCCCGAGTCACAATTTTCCCACCGTGCGCCTTAGAGTGAGGCTATAATACCAAGTGTAAGGTACCGCACCTCTTCCTTAGTCACGAGAGGTCTCGAGGCGACTTCGCGTCCCTCAAACATAGCCAAGCCTCACGCTAGCTTCAGCCTGAATCACTCCCTCTTGGGATCCCAACGTGGGCATCCACTGCCCTAGCCTCGAAGAGCACGACGTGCCCGTCACAACGGTTCAAGAAGCTCCTCAATCGGAGTCCAAATGCAAAAGTTATGACCGAAAACGTACCAAGGGGTCTCCACGACCACGTCTCCCTTGTCCGCCGAGGTCTCGCGCCCGTCATGTCCTCCGTGACATGTCCTGCACCCAAGCACTTAGGCACCTGCCTGGACGTTCACCCGGTTCCCCCTCTCTTTCACATGCACTCAACCCACCCCGTGCGTGAGTGTCAACAAGAAAACCAAGGGAATCGAAAACGGTACAGAAGAATGCATGTATTTACAAAACGTGCCAAAACGTCCACACGCGTTACACTATCTCATAGCACCACCTCCCATATACCCCACGCTGCTAGAAGTCTTAAAACTATGCTAGCACAACGGCTCCATTTGAAGTCTTGCTAACGTAGCATTCCAATGCCCAAGCCTTGCTATTGGTCCACAGACATTGATGTTCTTTTTCGTTGGTTGAAACAGCCTCGCCCCTTAATCGCAAGCTCGAATCACTCAAGCCTTCATGGGTACCTGCATTTTGCAAGGCTGGCTTAGCATCTCACCGTTACAGTTCCAGTCTCCAGAGCGTGCGGAGCTTCTTTAAGTGAACCATTGCTCTGTAGGGAATCTTGATAGAGCTCTGTTTGTTATGTTTCTTGGGGCTTACACTCAAATTCTAGCAATTCTAGCATTCTCAATGCTAGCAATGATACAAGATTTGAAGTGCTTCTCATTACAAACCCATTGACCCTTCGAGGAGCTAAGAGACAGCGAGAGACACTACATGTGCAATATGCAAAGATTAAGAATTATTCTTCGGTGGTTCTGCTGAAAGAACTCTAATATTTGGGTCCATGTATTGCAGCACCAAACTATCTGGAACTGTTTTCCATGACTATCACGCTTCGCAGGTAACTCAAGTACGCAGGGTTTATGTAGGAGAAATCCCTCCCAAGCACTGCAGATTTCATGTATAAATAAAGAAAGAAGTCCCCATTGATGGACCTGCAAGCAAGTGAATACACGAGGCCAAAACATGCCATGTTCAGGCACAGTCAACCCCTGCTTGGTGAAGGAGCAAGCGGGTGTGGCAGTCATCTCAAGGCCAGATTTAGGTCTCGAAGAAACGTGAGAGAGCAGTGACTTGGGAGATGCTGGGCTTAGAAGAGGCACTCACTTCGTTACTTGGGAGATGCTGAACTTAGAAGAGAGCAGTGACTTGGGAAATGCTAAGCTTAGAAGAGGCACTCACTACGTGTGGCAGCAAGGCCAGCTTTAGATCTGGTGTACATGTGAATGCCCAAGACCTGCGAGAGAGCAGTCGCTTGGAGTTGCTTCAGGTAGAGGAGGCTGTCACTTCTTTGGAATGGATGGTTCAGCTGCCTTCTGTTGCGAGCTTTATATGCATCTTGCATAAGTGCAGAAGACAGAAAAATCCAGGGTACGCCAAGCGCTTGCATACCTACATGTGCACGAGTGGGCTGGAAACTCATGGATGTCTTGGCAATTACCTTGTCCCAATGTTAGTTGAATGTGGAAGCAGGTGTGATGCTCAGCAGGTTTTTAACAGGTTAGTTGATCGGAATGAGCATTCTTGGACTTCTCTCATCATGGGCTATATTGAATGTGGGGAATCACAGCATGCGTTCCACTTGTACCGGAGGATGCAAGAGGATTCTGTACATCCTAGCAAGTATACGTTTGTGGCCCTACTGAAGGCTTGTGCTAGGCTGAAAGATTCAGACAGATGTCGAGAGATACATGCTCAGATTGACAGACAGAAATTGCAAAGAGACCCCTTTATTGGCAGCGCCTTGGTCGACATGTATGCCAAATGTGGGTTGCTTGCAAAAGCACAGGCAGTGTTTGACAAGCTGCCATTCCGAAATGTTGTGTCATGGACTGCACTAATTGCTGGATATGCTGAGTGTGGGCTTGGTGAGGAAGCACTCAACTGTTTTGAACAAATGCAATTGGAGGGTGTCTCTCCAAATGCTGTCACATTTGTCTGCAGCTTGAAAGCTTGTGGCAGCATAGCAGCCATAGACAAGGGTCAAGAACTACACACTGAGATTACCAGACAGGAACTAGAAAGAGAGATTTCTGTTGGCAACACCTTGGTTGACATGTACTCCAAATGTGGCTCACTTGCAAAAGCACGGGAAGTCTTTGACAATCTGCCAGTTCGAAATGTAGTCTCATGGACTGCACTAGTTGCAGGATATGCTGAGCATGGGCTTGGTCAGGAAGCACTGAATTGTTTCGAACAGATGCAACTGGAGGGTGTGCCTCCAAATGCTGTCACATTTATTTGCATCTTAAAAGCATGTGGCAGCATAGGAGCTATAGACAAGGGCAGAGAAATGCACACTGAAATTGCCAAACAGGAATTGGAAAGGGACCCCGCTGTTGGCAGCAGCTTGGTTGACATGTATGTCAAATGTGGCTTGCTTGCAAAAGCACAAGAAGTGTTTGACAAGTTGCCAATCCGAAATGTAGTCTCCTGGACTGCACTAATTGTAGGATATGTTGAACAAAAGCTTGGCAAGGAAGCACTGAACTGTTTTGAACAAATGCAACAAGAAGGTGTCTCTCCCGATACTGTCACGTTTTGCTGCAGCTTGAAAGCTTGTGGCAGCTTAGGAGTGATAGGCAAGGGACGAGAAATACACATTGAGGTTGCTAGACAGGAATTGGAGAAAGATCCATTTGTTGGCAGCACCTTGGTTGACATGTATGCCAAATGTGGCTCAATTGCAAAAGCACGGGACGTGTTTGACAAGCTACCAATACGAAATGTAATTTCATGGACTGCACTAATTGTAGGATATGCTGAACAGGGCCTTGCTGATGAAGCACTGACCTGTTTCAAACAGATGCAACTAGAGGGTGTCTCTCCAGATGCTGTCACGTTTGGGTGCAGCTTAAAAGCTTGCAGCAGTATAGGAGCCATAGACAAGGGCCAAGAAATACATGTCAGGATTGCTAGGCAGGAATTGGAAAGAGATCCTTTTGTTGGCAGCACGTTGGTCAACATGTATGCCAAATCTGGCTCACTTGCAAAAGCATGGGAAGTGTTTCACAAGCTGCCAGTTCGAGATGTAGTCTTGTGGACTGCACTACTTGCAGGATATGCTCAACTAGGAGAAAGTAAAATTGTTTTCCATATGCTTGATAGAATGAGAGGAGAAGGCCTAAGTCCAAACAGGGTCACATTCCTTCTTGTTCTTACTGTATGTAGTCATGCGGGTTTAGTGGATAAGGCCCAGAAGTATTTTGAGGTAATGAGGAAAGAGTATGACATCACTCCAACTATTGAGCACCACATTTGCATGGTTGATCTCCTTGGACGTACAGGCCAATTAGATGAGGCATTAGCAATGGTGGAAAGGATGCCTTTCCAACCTGATACTGTGGTCTGGCATGCTGTGTTGGGTGCTTGTCAAAAGTGGCATAATGTGGAGCTTGGAAGACGTGCCTTTGAACATGCAGTCCGATTAGATGAAAAGGATGCTGCAGCTTATGTCTTGATGTCTAACATTCTACATAGGGGCTGCCATGAAGGAGCACGACAAGAATGTTAAGGCAATGCAAGTAAAAGAAGAAGCAATGCAACAAGCTAGGACAGACTTGGACTGAGTTTGACAGAATTGTGCATTCATGTGCAGTCGACATTCCCTAAGAGACTATATAAATGAAAGTTTTTCTTCATGCCGGTGAAGATACACCTCAGTTTGCATTATGTGTCATGGGAAGCAACTATTGACGCGGTAGATACATGTGTGCCCTCAACAAAAATCTCTGGGTTCAAAAAAAGCTGCTTTTACATAATCAAACCACACAAGGGTTGGAGTGTTGGATTCTAGAAATGTCGCAAACACATGCTAGAGATTACTTGCACAGTGGAAGTTTTTTTAAGCCATGAGATCACACAATTGCCGGATCCTACTCTGCATGTGCACTATTCGAACAACACACAGGCCTAAAGGCAAGATAATCAAGTAGATGGCCAAAACATGTATAAATACAGTCCAAGATGGGAACCAAAAGTAGGAGTGAACCCGCTTGAGCTGAACCTCTGACCTCAAGTGGATTACAGCTACTGCAAGACCTAGGTAAAACCCATGTCCTCAACAATAGGAAAATTGCACTTATGGATAATTGCATAGAGAAGTGCACGAAGAGGAGATGACATCAGGGAATTAAAAGTTTGCTAGCTACAACCATTATGGACTCTGGAATAGTGTGAAATACCAAAGAAAGTAAGAGTGGGAGCATGTACTATATGGCAACCTTAAGGATTGGCGATCAAGCGAAAGAACCACGATTGAACAAGGTACCTTTTTTTGTACACGTATGTGTGGTTTCTTTGAAAGATGCATTTCACCCAATAGCTCAAATCAGTCGTGCTCTTAAGCACGTAGAGGTCGAAATGCACAGACAAAAAACTTCGACAAATCGTTTTTTTTTTGGGAATGTTTATAGACAAGATTAATGTACCATACTTTATGAGAGTCCCAAAAGCTGATGTGGAGGAAATATTTGTCCAGATGTGTCTTGTCAAATGCCTGTGTATTATTTAAAAAATTAAACAAAGCTATTCATTAACTATCCCAATGTGCACAATGATTCAACTTTTTTCTGTCACAATTATTCATCGCATTATTGCTTCATGGGAAGTTCCTCTTCCAAGGATTGTTCCAACTTGACACGTACATGTGTATGCTTGTGGATAAGGGAATTGTTGATAAGGTCAAAGTTGGATTCCGCATAATCAAATATATCATCTGTTTAGTACAATTTTCAAGAAGTTTGATATTCCAGTAGTTCACCTTGTTAGTTTGAGCTAAGATTAGGAACTACATGTTTGGGTGTAATGCCTCTATACACCATATGTTTTGGTGCTTCAAAGCACTTTTACACATCAAAAGCAGTGTGCATGCCCAAGGGATTGTAATGTTGAGACTTGTACAGCAAGGTTACTATAGGGGTCTAAATCTACATAACATGATTGGTTGATGTGGATCATGGATAGGATGCGGTGTGCATGCCCAATGTTGAGATCTCACACCAAGGTGACTAAAGGGGTCTAAATCTACATAACATGATTGGTTGATGTGGATCATGGATAGGATTTTGATTGGGTGATGGAGGCTTGGGAGCCTTATAAGATAGGTGGTAGCTTGTGTGCTTGGTGTGGAACACAACGAACCTTGACCATTGTAAGGCTGATAGCTAATGCAATCCCAAATGCTTGGCTTATCCTTGTTTTGAGTTAGGCTCATCTTGTGGTTTTGTGAGAGAGAGAGTGAGAGATTGAGACATGGTGAAGAGTTCTTTGTTGTTTCCTTGCCTCGTGGTTGCTAGTTATTTATATATCCATCGTGGGCATATTGCGACTGATTATTAGAAGTTTCTACTGCCGGAGGTTTATATTCAATGAAGGAGTTTTATGTTGCTACTCAGAGAAGGCATCTCCTTGTATCACTATTGCCAGTGAAACCTATTCATCTACAACCTCTCCTTGGTTGTTATCTCTTGTTGCTGTAATTGTTTGTCCGTAATTTTCCTACTCCATCATGGTTCTCCTAAATAACACATCGTGTCTCTTTAAGCAAGGATTCTATGAATTACAGTTTTTGTTTATGTATTGCGTTTGTTCAGAAGAAGACATCGCTGTTTTCATCGAAGGACCTTGGATGCACATGGAACTCCATTCTCTGTTTTCGTTGTGGTCTGTGATCTTCTGGAGCATATGTGGTAAAGCCTCGTTAAAGCATTGTTTCTCTGGTCTGCCAACTATCGTCGTAGCAATCTAGGAGTCTTCTTTTTTTATCCGGTTCTCACTGTTGGTTTGTGGTGATTCCTATCAAAGTTCACAGTATCACTGTCCATGGGTTTATCGTTGTTTCTGACTGCGTTCTTCTTCGGCAAAACTGAGAATCCATTGTTGTAGCTCTCTTTTCTAAGTTTCTAACTCCTTGCAGAGAGTTTGGACTCTCCTTTGTAAAGAAAACGCATCAGAGTTGCTACTATCTACTCACACCTGTGCAAGCGCCGTCTCTTTACATCTCTATACATCAAAATCTGGCAGCAAGTCAGAGGACTCGGTTGCCATTTCTGGCAATAAGCAATCTGCGATTCTCTGAGACTAATTTCTTTCCCACAGTTGACACGTCGCTTTTTTAAAACTAAAGTCTCTGAAGTCTTCTTTCTTTGATCAAATTTAACATTGACTTCGTTTTTGGTCACTTTATAGAGGTCCATTCTTCCCTTCACACATTGGGCATGGTTCGTGTATCTTGTTAAGCCAAAAAGGTTCTTTACAAAGTGTCTTAATTGAAAATCGATCTCTATACGCTTTGGGTCAAGTGTCGAGGAATTCTTTTTGGTTCAATGGCCAAAGAAATTTCAACCATTGAGAAATTCAATGGTCATGGATTCCATTCCTAGCAAATGCAAGTCAAATACTTGCTCATGTTTAAAGGCTAATGGGAAGAAGACTTCAGATCCTACAAATGCTAATGAAGTCGAGAATGGCAAGCAAGTGCAAGCAATCATAATTCTTGCCATTGACAATGCTTCGTCCACGACATATAGGAGCTTAAAACGGCTAAGGTGAAGTGGGATGAAATGGAGAAACTTTACACTGCGAGCAATCGAGCTAAACCACAGAGTCACCCTAACCTACTTGTCATGGCCCTTTAGAAGGTCTAGGCCAATACGCTCACCAACCATTTCCATAGGTAATAACCTCAGTAGCATTGTGCTTGCTTTATGTTATACATCAGTGCCAAAGGAAAGAATTTGGAAATTGCCCTAAAAGTTGAATTTTATGGCCTTGAGCTCGGTCAAGGTGATCTTGGTACTTTTATTTCACGCATAAAGGGTGTCATGGCCCAATTGGGATCAGTAAAAGCTACAATTGCTAAAGAGGATGCAATCATAGTGTTTCTCAAGGTCATGATCAAACCATACTCTAGTTTGGTCGCAACTTTGAAGAATGTGCTTAATCCAACACTTGAGGGGGTAATCTCTTCTCTTCTTGATGAGAAGAACTAGAGAAAATTCATTGGGACATCTACATTAGCAGAACCATCTCCAATGAAGCATTGTATGCTATATATGCTCTTACTATAAAAGGAAGGGCATACTGAAGCTAAATGCTTTGATAAAGGCTTCTCCCATGTTTAGCATATGTTGTTAGTGCAATACTCTATATTGAGGGGGGATGTTGAGGTTTTAAAATCAAGGTGACCAGAGGGGTGTAAATCTAGATCAACATGATTGGTTGATGTGGATCATGGACAGGGTCTAGATTGGGCGATAGAGGCTTGGGAGCCTATAAGATAAATGGTACCTTGTGTGGTTGGTGTGGATCACAAGGAAACATAGCCATTGTGAAGTTGATAGTTAATGTAATCCCTTTATGCTTTGGCTAATCCTTGTTTGAGTTAGTCTCATCCTCTCCTTCCTCATCTCATCTTGTGATCTCTAGATCATCTTCTTTCTCTCTCACTTCCATTTCAACATGTAAGTCTTCCACTTTTATAGTAATTGTATGCCTTCATTTAATCTAGAATCCTTTCCACCATCGAGTACTATAATAAGAGCATTTTTATTTTCTCCAAAGTTAACCACCTCTATCAGAGCTCTATGAGATGAGTTCTTGTTCATCTTTCTTTAATCTTTCTTGTCTCTTGCATCACCCCTTTTTCCTCACCCTATCTTTCTTGCTTCCCTCTTTCTCTTATCCATGCTCCATTTTTTCCTCCCCCTACCTTTCTTACTCCCCTCCTCTTTTTCATTGCCCTCTGTGTGCAATCCTCAACAGCATAGGAAGATGTGCCAATTTTGTGCCAAAACCTAGCATTAGAATAGGAAGGTCATATTGTACGTATTGTGGCTTGTTAAGATCTTATACAACTACTCCAAGGTGTGGTATTGCATGATTCCCTCTAGTCTCCACCTCAACACACATAATCCCCATATCCCCATTGTATGTACCCTTCCAAGAGACATAGATGTGTACATCTTTTTTATGAGCCCTTGAGTGGTCATATGCTTTCATGAGCTAATAAGTGGGCTTCATGTTTTCCTTACAACCATCCACCAGGTAAAGTTCTTGTACCAAGAGCGATAGTAGCATAGCCCTATGAAATTGATACAACTTGATGCAATGCATGGTCTCAAGGTTTCATCTAGCCATGATCAAACTTAAGGTTGAGCACTATATTGAAATAAATCAAAGTTTCATATCACTTTATGTTTAATTGTTGTGGATACTAGGATTGAATCAAAGACAAGAATCTAGGATCATTAACATTCCTACACCTAGTAATTGGAACCAAATGTTATATGCTCCTATGATCAAACTTACGTCCGTGCATACTTTGAAAAAGGCCACTTGAAATACCCTCTCTATGTATTTACTGTTGAGAGTTCACGCTTAACATCATGTGATCATATGTGCATAGCGCTAACCCAATAGAGTGCTATAAAGGAAAGGGTTAGATGCCCTAACCCTAACCCTAAATGGGTTTGTATATATTCTACATTTTCAACTAAATCTAGTGTATAGTTAGTCATTTGTGATGTGCCCTCTCTCCTCATCTCCACTCTTCTCCTCTCCCCTCTTCATATTTTTTCATGGTGTCAGAGCTCCCTTGCCTACCGCTGAGGCATTGCGATTCGTGAGAGCGTGAGAGAGATCGAGAGATCGAGAGATCGAGTGTTTCCATTCTTTCATTTCGTTGATGAAAGAGGATTTCTGTTCACTTGTTAGAAAATTTCTGTCCATTCCATTCATCTCTATGTGAGAGAGAGTTTCTTGATTGAAAGCAAGAGAGATTGTGAGTGATCTCTACAAGAGATTCGTGTGAGAGAGTTCTTCGAGTGTTCCTTACTCAATTTATTGAGTTTCTTAAGAGATCTGTTCTTCTCCATTGAGAGAGAGAGAGATCTTATTGCTCTGAGAGAGAGAGCTTGTGAGAAAGAGAGGCTGTGAGAAGTCATTTGAGAGAGAGCTCGACTTCAACAACTGCAGGTGCCATGTCTAATGCCTCCGACGGACTTCAACGACATGAGGCTTCCAGTAGCCAGCTAGCATATCCTCACAGGAGGCTCACAGGAAGACCTCCTACAATAGCAGGCTCCATCGAAGGAGCCAATCTCAGTAGCAGCGACATAGCCCAGCGCTCCAACTGCATGCTCTATCTACTAGCAACAAAGCCAGCCATGCAAGTGGCTTTAGCGCATGCAAGCTCCTGCAACTCCTAGCACGGCCAACCAAAGCTCCCTATGACCCTTCAACTCTGCAACAGGATGCTCACAGCCCACCGACGGCTCCTACGACAACATCCAACTGGCCAAAGCCTACAAAGCTTCATCAACGAGTGTTCTAAGCTCTTGCGCCAAGACGAACACTCCATGCACACAGCCAACAAGGCTCCTTGGCAGTTGTACCAGCCCATCAGCCTTGTAGAGGTCGTCGTTCACGGTCCACCTTGGAGCGTGGGACTCCAAGTTCTAGGGTGACTATCGAGAGACGTGCTCGTTTCTGTAAGGCTGGGCCTGCAAGAGTTTTCTACATCTTCACTTTACGAGGGATTCACTGGCTATATAGTCCCCCCACTTGGCTGTTAACCCCACTTCCAGAGATCCCCTAGGCAGTGAGTTGGGTTTCTCTGGAACAGGCCGATTTCTTTCTTTCAGCCTTTTTCGATTTTTTCCATACTTAGCACCTTCGGGGCTACTGTCTTGTATGAAATCTTTCAAGCATTACTAGAAGGTTCCTTTCTTTGGAAAAAGTTCCCCTATTGTCTCCCTCCTAAGTTTCCCTACTTTTTTCTATTTTCCTAAATTTTTTTAATCCCCTAAGTTTTTCCTTATCTTCCCCCCTCCCTTGCCCCCCCCAACCCCCTCTTCCTATCTTTTCTATTATTTTCTCCCAATATTTTCCTTTTTCCCAAATTTTTTCTAATATTTTCATTTTTTCAATATTTTTCCTAACTTTTCCCTAATATTTTTTCCATTTTCTCCCTATTTTGTCATTAATTTTTCCTCTTCCTATTACAATTGTTCCCTAATTTTTCCTAATTTTTCCTAATTCTAACTATTTTTCTCCTCTCTCCATTTCACCCTATTTTTCTCTACTTTTTCCCTAACTTCCCCCCCTTTTTTCCCCCTATTTTCCTTTTTTTTCTCTTTCCCCTAATTTCCCCTATTTTCCCCATTTCTTCCGCTGTCTCCCCCCCCCCCCCCCATTTTCTTCTATCCTATTTTTTTTTCTTATTCCCCTCTTTTTTCTCTCACAAACACTCCCTATTTTTTCCTAATTCCCCCTACATTTTCTCTAATTCTTCTCAAAGCTCTCCCACTCTCTCTTACTTTCTCCCCCTCTCTCTCTAGTTACCCCCTAATTACTCTCACTTTACACTCTCCCTAATTACTATATCTAACCTCTCTCTTAACTACACCCCAACTTACGTAACTAACCCCCTAACTGCTTTGTCTTCTTCACCACTCGACTACGCATCTCTCTTCTTCTTCTTCACCACCTCCTGACTTTTGACCCCCCGTCTCTCAATTGCTTTCTCCTAACTATTTAAATCCCTTCTTCTCCTTTGTTGTCTGTAGCTCCTTCATTGATGTGATCCCTTCATGCTCTGATGTGGCTGACCATACCTCAGGCCTTCGAAGCTGTACGAACCTTTCCCGCCCCTGCTACTGTTAGTTCATCGCCCTAGTGCTCTCCACCCATTATATTTCTCCGCATAGTTCCCCTACCCAAGCACTCTACAGTCTGACCGTGCCGTCTCGCTGAGCTTGTGAGTCATGATCCCCTGTGTCTCTCGGGTCCCATGCCATCCTTACTCCCCTCCCTACCCATGTGATCCTCTGAGTCTTGAGACTTTTTTGTGCTACCTATATTTGACAATTGGTACAATGCCTTGCTCCTTCCTTTACTTTATGCCTTCTTCCATTTGTGTCGCCTTCCACCATGGATTTGCAGGTTTACTTCGTTTACTATTATTTTCTTGTTGTTATTAGTTATCCTTTGTTTAGTCATTATTACATTTGCTTTTTTCTAAATCTTAGTTTCGTAAAATTTTCTTTTCTAACTCCTCCCTTAACCTTTCTTACCTTTCTTTACTTACAATGTATTTATATTCACCTTTCTCTTTTATATCCACCCCCCGACCTCCTTAAAATTTGAAACCCCCCGCTTTTCTTTACATTCTTAAGGTTTCATCTGCCCCCCCCCCCTTTTTCTTTAGAATTTCTATCTTTAATTTTCTTTCTTCTTTCTTTGAAATTTTCTTTCTTTAAAATTCTTAAAATTCTTTCTTTACATTTTAAAGGTTTAATGCCCCCCCCCCCCGCTTTTTAAAATTATTTCTTTGAAAAATTCATTCTTCTTTCTTTGTTTGTAATTCTTTCTTTTAGTATTATTTCTTTAAAATTCTTTAAAATTTCTTGAAATTATTTCTTTAATTTCCTTTGAAATTATTTATTAAATGTCATACTCCTTTGTACTTTACTTCTTACTTTATTATTATTTTTTTTCTCCTCTCAAAACATCCTCTCTCCCCATACAATTACACTTCTAGTCCATTATTCTTTATCATTGTTCCTCCATTCTATATTTCCCTCCAAATTAACATTAACTTCCCCGCCCCCCCTTTTTTTCCCCCTCTAGTCTTTCCAAAATGTTTTATAAATTTTTATCTAACTCGACCCAAAATTGTCTTGCTTTTCAAACCCTCCTCTTCTTAATCTTTATAGCTTTATAAGTTTGTAGTTAAGAAGTAATTTTTATTGTGGCACCAATAACAAGGGAGGGGTGTTTATGACACATGTCTACCCAACTAAGCTCAAGCTGGTTCTCACCATGTTTTTCTTGTTGGATGGTGGTAGGTATGCAAACTCCCCTCTTCAATAAAAGTAATGCTGACTAGGACTTATCTAAGCTCTACTTTTATGTAGCTGTGCAAAATCATTTTTACAAAATTGCCCACAGATTGGCAACTTTTAGGGGTTCACCTACTTGTTCAAATTCTTTTCCTTTAATGCAATAAGTTTCTCTTTCTTTTCCATTCTCCAACTTCACTCTCTGGTCATTTCACTATGCGAAGGCGTGTTGTCAAGTCTTCTACACACACACACACACACATAGAGGACTACCATTCTAAGTGCCTATCCACAAATAGAGTCGTGTGCAAACTTAAATTTGATAATCATACCCATAAGATATTGACTCTATCGATTACAATATATAAAAATAATAAACGGTTGTATTAAAAGTTTAAAAGGTTACCTTCTTTTTATGGAGTTTATTGCACAAACTCATGAGCATGCCATCTTGAGTCCATTTCTTGCAGCATATTAAACATAAGAGCGCTCAAAAATTAGAGTGCGCTAAAAATTAAAGTCAATAGTTAGTATTGCTAATGAGAAATAGTAGCTATTTGCATTGATATTGATAGTTAGCATTGCTAGTGAGAAATACTAGCTTTCATAGTCATTCTATGGATCCTAATTTATCTTACTTTCTAAAGTCCATGGACCGTATACTACTAATCATTGAGATCAAATTGTTTAAAATACATAGAAATTTATTTATTTAAGAAGAGCAGCTAAGTGGAGGATCTTATTACAAATTATTAATTTTACAAGACGATCAAACCATACGAGGAGATGGTTAATAATAGGCTAGAATACAATGAGGGAAAAAAAAGGATAAGGTTAGTAATAGGGCTTAATCCAATGGTGGGGGCAAATAATTGGCCAAATCCTATGGGTAACTTTTAAGTAGGTGGGGGCAAGGGTGCTGTAAAAGGAAAATTTTGAATAGATGCTCCCCCTATGAATTAAGCAGAAATTCCCTTATAAAAGGGTATAATAAAAGGCAGAATTTGAATAGATGCTCCCCCTTTGAATTTGAATAGATGCTCCCCTATAAAATGGTATAACAAAAGGCAAATTTTGAATAGATGCTCCCCTTATGAATTTGAAATAAAATAATGGACGCTCCCCCTAAAAGTCAAATTTGAATTACAATACTAGATGCTCCCCCTACAATTTTGTCTCAATTAGTCCTCTCATGATCATGCCACGCCTCACTTTACAACACCTATTTGTCTCTCACGATCATATCACCCTTCAACTTAATAACATTTATGACCTCCACCATAAAGGCTGCATAACTTCACATGGCAAGAAAATATCCAAAACTGTGTGGATGTTAATACCATCATATTATCTAATCTCTCTCTCTCTCTCTCTCTCTCTCTCTCTCTCTCTCTCTCTCTCTCTCTCTCTCTCTCTCTCTCTCTCTCCCTCCCTCTCTCTCTCTCTCTCTCTCTCTCTCTCTCTCTCTCTCTCTCTCTCTATCTTCCCTTCTATATCACACACTCAATATGAAAATTCTATGCACACCCACTTGAAATACTTTGAGTGCAAGAAATTAGGTCATCCTACTCCATTCGCATGCCACAATGTAGTATGAATGGATGGAACATGTAGTCTATTGACACAACAGTACATTTGTGCTGCCATTATACACCATCCACACATTATGTTTGTGTGTTTGTTTGTTGCACTATTAGAACACCCAAGACTTCTCCAAGCAACCCATTGCCAAAACACATATGCGAGCTTGTTGGAATACACTATAAGATCCATTTGTGTGACTAGAATTTGCACTACAAAATGCATAGTCCATTGCCTCTCTCTCTCTCTCTCTCTCTCTCTCTCTCTCTCTCTCTCTCTCTCAAAATGTCCCCTTTGCTAAAATTTCATGTTGCATCAGCTCCCAAGTGGTTTATCCAAGGTAGCTCAAATTTTGTCATACCATGGTAGAATTCAGTAGAGAATATGGCCTTGCCATGGAAGGTTCCCATCCTAAATAGTTAAGACAAGAGTGACTCACTGAGAGTGGTTGAGCGTTTTTCAGTCATGCAAAGAATCCCAATCAGATCCAGAGTGGTGCATGAGTAGCTAATGTTGTTTCATCACAAAGACTACTAAAAGTGTCCTCCCACAAACATGGAGATCACTGTAATAGCTACTACCAATGGATATGTCAAGGAGTTTATCCCTACATTTTCTTTAAATGGGTTGATCATGTATTTCAACTAGGTAGAGTTTGCTATGCAGTATTTGTAAGATCTGCAAGGTAAGGGGCACTATGACAACCATCTCAAGAAATGGACAATATGTAATGAGGAATTTTGCCAACACCAAAAAATGAGTTGTTTGAGGACTTGGGTGTGAGGAGTCTATACCATCTAAGGGAATGGATGCCACCATAAAAAAGACTATGAAAACCACAACCTTGTCTTATGAAGCTCCTCATGAGGTATTCAAAATGGAGGGAGTTTGCCTTGGTCACTCCACAATGCCCCACCCATCATTTGCAGACCCTAATGACCTAGATAGAATACAAGCAATTGTCCGTGTGAGGGAGCTCTTGAGCAAGGCCCAAGAAGACCTCAAAAGTGTGCGAGAGGAATAAGAGGCTACAAAGATAGTAAATATAGGTGAGCCTAGCTATCACAACTCTAAAAAAGAGGCTGAAAGAAGCATAGGATAAATTGTTGTCCCTACTACCAAAAAGTGTTGATGTAGTGTCAAGAGGCAATTGGCACTTGAGGTGGTGTGATGCTTTAAGTTAGTGCTAGTTATCATGCTTTAGGTTACTGCTAGTTTGCATAAAAATGCAGCACCTTATGTTTAGTAGACGCACAACTAATGTGAACATCAGTTGTAGTCAGTGTTGTAGATGGAGAGAAAGAACAAATCATTAGACCCATACAGTGCCTCCTCCTTGTATAGTTTGGCTATGGGAATAGTTGCACCATCAATATGAGAAGGCATAGTGTAGAAAGAATTTGTGGTAGCCATAGTAGACGAGTTGTGCCACAGCAAAGGCAATGGTTGTGTCTTGTCACTTGAGGTTGATCAGCTTGTTATCATGGTCAAGGTAACTTGTAGGCACATGTATCAATTTCTTTGCTTTATGACTCCATGCTTGCTAGGGACTGCATATAGGGTGTACTCAAGATGCAGGCAATACCCTCTAACTCGTTGTTTAAGGATGCTAGTCATAGGGTTTCAATCCTACATAATATGGTGAGTGTTTGCTAATTGTATGTTTTCTAACTAGAACTTCAAAAGTTTGCTAACTAACCCTCTTATCTAAAAAGTAGTACTCTAGTCTAGTATGCTACCTCTAGCACCTATATATGATGACTAGACTTTTGGTGTTCTAACTAGCACTTATAGGTATGTACAATTGATGTTATGTATGCTTACAGATTATTTATCTATAGGTGGTAAATCCATTCTGGATGTTTGTCCATGGACAAGTATGTCAAAATAAAGAAATATCGTAGTGCCTTCCCAAGCTGAGAAGTGTGGCAAGGGAGGGAGTATAGAGGGCAAAGTGCCTAATGAAGAACAAAATGGGGAGGACAAGAAAAGGCGAGGCTTGAATGAGAGAGAGAAAGCTAAGGATAACTCATGCACCTTAACAAGGTCATTTGGCCTTCACAAGTCTCTAGATGTTGAACGGATACAATAGGCACAAACACGGATGAATTTAAATATCAAATTCATGCATTGAACCTCAACACCCTAGTTGCTATTGTGGTTACAAAAATTGGTGTGGGGTGAATGGACTTTGTTTTTTGAAATGATATATGAAAATTTTTGTGAATATATTATAATAGTGAACTATTATTCCTTTGATAAAAACATCCTTTACCTTACCTTTTAACTTGTGGTTCATTTTATCTTTGTTTAGTATTTTCAAAAAATTCCCTTGCTCTGACATACAAATCTAATTTTCATATACTTTTTTCTATTAACTACCTTTTAATAAATACTTTTAGCAATTACTTTTGTCCTTACATGCTTTCCTATTATTGGGGATATGTCAGGTAGTTACTTTTGCCTTCACAATTTCCTTTGATCATTGAATTTGTTAATTATATAGTACGCTGTCAAGCCTACTTTGTCTTAAACTATTGTGATGTATTATTGTTCCTTGATGATATCATCTATCATAGGGTTATTTTATTATAGACGTGCATAAGGTAATAATCAAGCCTAATATTAACACGTTCCATATTAATTTTGTGCTTCTTGCATCCAAATCTTGATTTACATGGATGAAAGTTCCATTTATGCTAAAAATATGTTACATGTTTTGTAGATTTTGGCCATTACTTCTCCATCATCCATTGTGGAAAATGCATCTCATTTTGCAACACATTATGACTATTCATAGTGGTATATTACCTTATAGCCATGCATAAGGTAATAATCAAGCCTAATATTAACACCTTCCATATTAATTTTGCGCTTCTTGCATCCAAATCTTGATTTGCATGAATGAAAGTTCCATTTTATGCTTAAAAAATGTTACATGTTTTGTAGCTTTTGGCCATTACTTCTCCATCATCCATTGTGGAAAATGCATCTCATTTTGGAACATATGATGACTATTCATAGTGGTATATTTACATGAACTTCTTTGGCTAATCAGACTTCAATTTTCAAATATAAACAAAGTTCAAAGTATGGACACAAAATTTCCTTGTAGGCTTGAGCAAGAGGTTAGTGTCTATCCTTTGCATCATCATTGGAAGAAGGCACTAATTCCTTTAGTGTATTCAAGAAGGTGGCTCCTTATGGGCATCTTTCTCTCTCCCTCTCTCTCTCTCTCTCTCTCTCTCTCTCTCTCTCTTATTTTAACAAATTGAATGTTAGATCCAAATATGTTTGATGAATATATACCAAATTTTTCATTTGGCATGTCACTATACAATGCATTTAGACAATTGTGAAGTTATCTAGACAATTGCTAGATTGGCAAAGTATTCACAACTTGGAAACTTACATTGAACTAGCATGGAAATTCAACTATCATCTTAGAAACAACTTAGGTAAAGTAATCTCATCCAGGAATTCATGCAAAGGTAGTCACCTAGGTCAAATTACATGTGAAAGTCTCAATTATGAGTTGTTATTCATCTTGCTAAAAAGTGAAATTCCTTATAGGCTATCATCTATTTTCATGGTATGATAGTTTCAAATGAATGACAGATTTCTTTCAATATATCTTCCTCTCTGATTTACGATTGTTTCAATAGTTTATACTTCTAATCCATTTATGTGAACTAAAGTTGGAACTATGACAACTATTTTAATAGTATGTATAGATAGTGACTCTTTACCATTATTATGTTAAGATCAATATTATTTATCACTTGTAATTTCATTATTATTAATGATTTTACAATTGTTTCAATAGTTTATACTTCTAATCCATTTATGTGAACTAAAGTTGGAACTATGACAACTATTTTAATAGTATGTATAGATAGTGACTCTTTACCATTATTATGTTAAGATCAATATTATTTATCACTTGTAATTACATTACTATTAATGATTTCCTTCTTTTCCTCAAAATGGTATGTGAGTTGGTAGTTGTCATGTACTTTCCTATATAGACATTGAAATTTACTTCCTTTAAGAGGTCTATGTTCTTTCGATAATTACTTATAATTGTTAGTAGCAACAAAATCAAGTATAAATCCCTTAGAGTGCATCTATATCTTGATTATATGTGCATGTTAGCATTATTTTTGCATTATGCATAATGAATCATCTAATTGAATATCATGATGATGACACTATTCAATATCCCTACCAATATCCTATATTATATAGTAATGCACGTGAAAGAGAGTAGGTTACACAACTATTGTATCAATCTTAATCTCATCTTGTTTGATGATGGAGAATGGACATGGAAATTAGACTCAAAATGTTTAGGGCTATGGTAGATTTCTATGAGTTATGATCTACTTAAGGCTCTATATTAGGTGTAGTAATATGAGGGATGAGAGGAGACAGATGCACTTTTATAGTGGATTCTAGAAGATGACCACATACTTCTAGAAGAGATTGTTCCAGTCTAAGGAGGTGCCCCCCTAGGTTCTTTTTGGTTGGGAGGTGCTTTGGACTCATATTCTAACATTGGTCCCTTGAAGCAAGAGTAGATAGATCAAGGAGCCTTTCATCAAGGTGGAGCTTTTGGGCCCTCCCCTCCATAGAAGAGTGCCCTAGAGAGGATGGATTGTGTCTTATCTCAAAGGGGGGGAATAGGAGGAAAATGATTACACTATTGGACACCTCATACAAGGTCTTAGCTAAGTTTGTGGTTGGCAGCCACATTTAGTGGATATTATTATGGACATTCAGATAGGTTTTGTCCAAATGCACAAAATCTTGGACAACTTCTTCACCTTTTGGGAGGCAATGGATTGGGCCAAAGAGGAGTCCCAACCTCTCATTGTACTTTTCTTGGATTTTGAGAAGTCTTATGATAGGGTGGAGTGGTCCTTCTTGGAGGGCACAAAGAAACATTTAGGTTTCTCGAGCAAATGGGTCACAGGGGTCTAAAATCTTCATGGAGGAAGTTCCAACTAAATGCTTATTGGTAGCCACATAGGCGAGACCTTTTGTGCTCCCAAACCAAGGGTTCATTGGGATGATCCGATAGGAGCAGAAGATGTTGGATGCAAAGTCACGTATAGCTGGCCATGACTGAACATGGTGTCACCAAGTACAGCCCCAAAACAGACAATGTTTGGCCCTGTGACTTGTTGATTGTCATGCCGAATGCCAATCAAATAGGAAATTATCATCTCCTCATGTTGAATAAAAGTTTAAGGTTGGTCGGAATGAACATTCTATCACCAGCATTCGTACCGGTAATGATTTCAACTTCTAACACTTTCATGAGAAACTCTTTGCATATCAATCGTGTTCCATTGCATAGACCCAGGTGAGGATTCAGATTGCGCAACAAAATTATAGGAGCATTCCTTTTCAAAACCAATCGATGCAGGGGGGTATCCACCACCAAGATCCAAACTATTCAGATACTCGACTATAAACAAAAAAGAATCTCCCTTTGAGTTGTCCACTAAGTCTGCACTTAGGTACTCCCTTTCCTCACCAGGCATTTCCTTCAATGTCGTAGCATTAATTGCATCAACCTCAAGGTTTCGAGGTGCAAGAATAACATGCTTTAAAAAGTATGGTGCTCAGTCCAGAACAATTTCTCGACAGAGTTATCACCATTCCGAAGGACCCGCATATTTTGTGTCAGCTTCAATACTGTAATGCGGCCCCAAATCCTTGAGTGGCATAAGGTAGTGTTGACAATGTCCTCTTGTCCTACCTTTGGAAGCATTGGCAAGGCTTGTCTAAAATCCCCCCCCTACAACACCACCTTCCCACCAAAAATTTGCTCATTCGACATGATATATCTCACAATGTTCTGTCTAGTGCCTCGAAAGCAAACCAATGAGTCATGGCTGCCTCATCCCATATTATCAGCCTAGCCATCTTCAAAACATCTATGAGGTGACTATTAACTTTAATATTGCAGCTGCTAGTACCATCCAGCTTCAACGATATCTTCAATCGTGAGTGTGTTGTGCATCCATTAGCTAATAGCAATGCTGCAATCCCAGAAGATGCACATGCCAAAGCGATGTGCCCTTCCCCACTGAGAGCAAGCAATTTTAGAGAAAGGTCCTTCCAGAGCCTCCTAGACCATCGAGAAAAAATACCTCACCGTCGCCGTCTCCATAGGCCCTTACCAAAATCTGATCGAATGCAGCATGTTGGCAATTATTCAAGGACATTTTCATCCGTTGGGCAGTCTGTGCTCTTTCACACAATCAAACATTCTTTCTTCTTGCAATAAGCCATTTGTAACTTCTGACAAATATGTTCTTCAACAATAGGCATTCTGTCAAACTCAACCAACCTTCGCCCATGTTGTTGAAGAATGTCCTCCATGTTATTGCTAGGGCACGATGACCAATTAAATTCCCCATACTTGATTCCAATACATCAAAAAAATCATCAAAAAGCTCTATGGAAAATATTTCCCACAAAATTCCAGAAGACATTGTCTCACAGAAAACTAAAATCGTGACAAACAGGTGTCTCAACTGTGCACTATTTTGGTAAAAGACAGCCTCTTCCATACACACAAAGCAGTCATCATCACTCTCCAACAAACCCTGTGCTATGCATGCTGCCTTGAAAGTAGGGTAGAATTGCCTGTCAAAAGTACGTAGTCATCAAAGGACTTGCATCTCGTGCATACATTAAGAAGCATATAGATGAAGTAGAGCTCACCAACTGAGGGGGAAATATTGTGCATCTAGCTGATGATATTCCCCTTTTGTCTTCTAGTCCACCGCTTACTAGTTTTGTTCCAAACCAACTTGCCTAGCAAGTCACTATACAACAAGTTGCTTGTGTCATGTTGCAACTAATTGTAAGTGAACCATTCTGTGAGGGTGATCTTTTGATTTTGTTCCCTGTCCACAACATTCTACAAATCATCATCATGTAGTGCATGGCATACTTCTAAATCCACCCAACATGCTTCTGATGCTGACCCATAACGTGCATCCAAGTAACTTTTGATCTCATCAATGCTACTGTCAACTGTGTAGTGGAAATTCCCTTCCTCTCCTACATGATTTAGCTGCATCCTGATGATGGCTCTATCATGACCTTTGTATACATATTTCTACAAATACTTAAATGTAGTAATTGTGGACCATATTTCAACATTGATGTGTGCCTTGTACTTCATGGAGAGGAAAGGATTTAATGGCACAATCTAGTGATTATCAATCACACCCCCTTTAAGTTATATCTTTCTACCATCATCATGACACATGTAAATAGGATAACCATCATTGCCAACAATAGTAGTCTGCGAGAATGCACGTGGATAACGACGAGTGCATTTCCCATCAACCATGCAAGCTGCAGATGCATTCAGTGCACCACATGGACCATGGACATTACATTTTCCAATAATCTCATGCAACTCTAGGAACAATGTTTTATTTGGCAACTTTGCA
The DNA here is from genome assembly GCF_047967505.1 of Dipteris shenzhenensis. Taxonomy (NCBI): domain Eukaryota; kingdom Viridiplantae; phylum Streptophyta; class Polypodiopsida; order Gleicheniales; family Dipteridaceae; genus Dipteris; species Dipteris shenzhenensis. The sequence continues at coordinate 66,180,946 of NC_141596.1, forward strand.
CATACGAATCGGTCATAGTAGTGACCGATCTCCAGGGGTTTGAAGGTACCTTCTAATATCAACAATATATGTGAGTGTGGTAGACTTCTCTTTTGAAACTCTATCACACCCACATATCCAGCCTCTTATGTTTTGTAATTGACTGCATGATATCCTTATGCTTTTGATTAAACACACGAGCTGTCAAATCTGGCCGATCTTACACAGTTTGTCTCGACAACAATGCTTCAGATATTTCACGCCATTTCGGATTACAAGTGAATGTGACGAACAAATCTGGTTTGCCCCTTTTCTTGACAATTTCCATCGCATCTCAGTATAGCCGGCACATATATTGGGGCCCTCCCGTAAAAGAAGAAGGCAACACAACCCTATGCCCTACAGTATTGCCCAGCATAATACGTGCTGTATTTACCATGTCCATCAACCCTTGATAGACTTCAGCATGTAGGGAAGCTTGGTTGTTCCGTATCCACACCAACCTAGACTTTTTAATGCCACTGTAGGCATCAACCGTGTATTGCTAATGCAATCCACCCCCATGCAAAAGACATGCATTTGTATCATATCTCACTTGCAAACGGTATGTGTAGTACTGTCTCTTGGTGACACAATTTTGTCCTCGTATCTCGTGCAATGGTGTGTGATTAGAAACATTGCTATAGGGGATATATAGATTCCGACCATCCTCCCCCCGAGGGAACAAAAGAACATACATGAGTGGCATGTATGATTGGTGCAAATTAGATATTCTACTCACAAGCCCATTGTGGCTAAAAATTTGAATGTCCCGATTTCTAATATTGAAGTCATCCCCTTATCTCGCTAGCCATAAAATCCAAGTACTGCCTTGAGGTCGAGCGGCTCTCACAAATAACAATACTCAAGTTTGTATGTGGATTTGTTCCCGATAGCCACCAATGCATTGGCATATGTATTGCACTCATGCATCATCCTCTGCAACAACTCCAAAATGCCTAGATCCACACCAGGCATCCCATGCAAATGGTGTTCTAGTTCATGATCAGTATCATATACATACAACCATGCAAAACATGGCATCTCTTGCCTAGCGTCATTGAGCAACAAATTTCCGACCTGGTGATACACACTACCATGGACCCGAAAGTTCTCTATACCCCCATTCCCAAGGAACATTTGATCAATATGGGCTCCCAAAATGAAACAAATGCCAGGACGCTATTATAAACCCTAATGTTCTTTTTAAACAATTTGCTTCTAGCATAATGTTCGTGCAATAGAACTCTCAAAATCTCTGATGGTTCTTCTAAGAACAACAATGACACACGAGCAACTTTACAATAGTGCTTTCCCACAACCTGATGCATATGCATTCGCATCTCTTGTTTCCACAGTTGAGCCTGGCAAAAGCTATATGTATGATCCATGGATCCAAGTGCATGGAGAGAAGGCGCATTGAAGACTAGTGGATACAAAGATGGGTGCTCTACATTATCCCTTAACGAAAATGTACACAAGATAGAGAAGCTCCCCCCCCCCCCCCCCGCACCCAAAACCACACCCCTATTGTGAACAATGCGACTTCGTACTCTTAAATGAGTAGCAATCCTGGTTGCATCCATTTGAGTAGTTGTACCTATTACTAGAGCATGTTAATGTTCATTACCTACTACTGTTTTGCTGAAGTAGTGAGATCCATTGTATTTTCAGCAATGCATGCTACATTAATATGTCCATGCATCTGATTCTATTGTCTCCAAAGGCCGACTTCTACATCCATAGATTCCACTGCCACCCTCATGCTTCTAGCACCTTTTTTTTTCAACCTTGTTCTTTGTATAGCATAAACTTGACCGGCCACCCGCATTGAATCCATTTGAGTAGTTGTACCTATTACTAAAGCATGTTGATGCTCACTACCTACTGTTATACTGAAGTATTGTGGTCTGTTGTATTTTCAACAATGCAAGCTACATTACTGCATCCATGCATCTGATTCTGTTGTCTGCACAGGCCGACTTTTACAGCCATAGATTCCATATCCACCCTCATGCTTCTAGCACCTTGTGTTTTTTACCTTGTTCTTTGTATAACATAAACGTGATGCGCCGCCCTTGTTGAATCCAACAATCTGACCTTACTAAATGTAACCTCTTCTATTCATCTCTATATATGAGAAATTGAACCCCCTTAGAAAGTATCCACTCAACCAACTACATAAGGATACATTCCTCAGCAAAGAAAAAATAGCTTAATCAAATAACCCATGCATCATCCCTGATGATGAGACAATTGATGGATCTCAACCAATGAGCCCCAAGGAGGAAAAGAATTTAGAAAGCAAGAAGCATGGGTAAATTAGCAAAGCCATCCTTTTCCCATCTATCTAAAATTGAGAGCTGACCATCTATGCATCACTCATAGTGTCCCATAACCAAGATTGAGTGTGTCACCATCTTTTGGTAGGTGTAATGCTCCTATTTTGTCAACATATGAGCAAAATACAACACTATATATATATGTCTATGTATGTATGTATATGTACATGTATGTATGTATGTATGTACATATGTACATGTACATATACATATATGTATCTATATATGTATATGTATGTATGTATGTATGTACATATACATGTACATATACATATACATATACACATACATACATACATACATATATATATATATATATATATATATATAGTATGTATTTCGCTCACATGTTGACAAAATAGGAGCATTACACCTACCAAAAGATGGTTACACACTCAATCTTGGTTATGGGACACTATGAGTGATGCATAGATGGTTAGCTCTCAATTTTAGATAGATGGGAAAAGGATGGCTTTGCTAATTTACCCATGCTTCTTGCTTTCTAAATTCTTTTCCTCCTTGGGGCACATTGGTTTTTGAGATCCATCAATTGTCTCATGGTCAGGGATGATGCATGGGTTATTTGATTAAGCTATTTTTTCTTTGCTGAGGAATATATCCTTATGTAGTTGGTTGAGTGGATACTTTCTAAGGGGGTTCAATTTCTATGTATATGTATATGTATACGTACATGTATATGTATATGTATATGTATATGTATATGTATATGTATATGTATATGTATATGTATATGTATACGTATATGTATACATATACGTATACGTATATGTATACGTATACGTATACGTATATGTATATGTATATGTATATGTATATGTATATGTATATGTATATGTATATGTATATGTATATGTATATGTATGTGTATGTGTATGTGTATATGTACATACATACATAAATACATACACAACGTCAATATTAGATAAAATGGAAAATCCCAATTTCCATAAGAAAGAATCTCTAGGGAAAATTGTCGTTACATAAGAAAAGATTACAAATACTATTTTGGCTCTTACATTCACACACAAATATAAACATATGTACATTTATAATCCTCAAAGAGATTTCTCTACCTATTTATTTATCCATATGTATATATAATCATATATTTCTATGATATAGGCATGTCTATAGGTATGGTTGTTTAATGCAAAAAATGCCTTTTTTTACTCAAACTAATGCTCAAACCATGAGACAATGTGCCCCCAGGAAGAAAAGAATTCCAAATGTAGAAAGCAAGGGAAAATGGTAAAAAATAATCACCTACCTGAGTAAACAAAAGCAGTGGAGAGAAGCTAGTGCTGGTCCAACAACAAAATCAAGCACCTGTAAGAAAAATATCCACACAAAAAAAGGAAAGCTAAGTGAACCGTACATGTTTTAAGCATATGTGCAATGAATCATATGTCTTATGGTCAAAGCATTTCAGTACATTTTTAGAATTTCATGCAACGTAAGAATTCAAGCCTCTGCAATAATTTTCATAATAGATACAATATATTTGATGCAAACTCTCTCTCTCTCTCTCTCTCTCTCTCTCTCTCTCTCTCTCTCTCTCTCTCTCTCTCTCTCTTTCACTCTCTCTTTGTGCAAAAAAGAACAAAAACCACCTCCATCATTGAAGAGTCTAGGGACCTACCCAGATGGTATCCCATCAGCCAACTACGTAAGGATCTATGCCTCAGCAAATTAAAATTTGGTTTAATTAATGCATCATGCTCAGACCCATGCAACACTTAGAATTACCTATGCATCATGCTCAAACCATGAGACAATGTGCCCCAAGGAAGCAAAGAATTCCTTCTTGCCACATGTCTCACATTCACACAAAAATATAAACATATATACATTTATAATCCTCAAAGAGATTCTGTCTACCTCTCTCTCTCTCTCTCTCTCTGTCTCTCTCTCTCTCTCACTCTCTCTCTCTCTCTCTCTCTCTCTCTCTCTCTCTCTCTCTGTGCTTATGGTAGAGGATGTTGGATTGTGTCAAACTAGAAGGTAGAGCTCTACCATGAAGGGAGTTGGCAAAGGATGTTGGAGTGTGTCAAACTGGCACTACCATGAAGGGAGTCGACAAAGGATGTTGAAGTGTGTCAAACTAGAAGGTAGAGCTCTACTATTGTGAAGAGACTTGGCAGAGGATGTTGAAGTGAGTCAAACTGGCACTACCATGAAGGGAGTCCGCATAGGGAGTTGGGGAGAATCCTAGAGATTCAAAATTTGGGGAGAAGGCTAGAGGAGCTCTAGAACACACACACACACACACACACACACACACACACATGCTAACCTTCATATTTCCTTTGGTTCCAAGTTTCAAATTTCAAGCTTCCTCTCCCTCCACCCACCTACACACTCCCTCCCACCAAGCTTCCACTCTAGCCTTCCTTGTGGCACTCTCCAAACCTTCACTCTCGATGCAACATGTGACATGCCTTCCCTTTTGCCACGTGTTTCTGCCTCCTTAAGAGATGACAAAGCTCAAAGAAATGTTCTGCACCCGCTAAGATTATAAACCAAAAGTTTTAGCTTACCATTTGACTTCCAAAACATTCATGTGCATTAGAGAATAGAGAATGTGTGTTGATTACAATGCCATCCACGTTTCTGCCATGTTTGTACATATAAACTCGGCATTCATAGACATTTTAGGTGGCCTACCTCGTTATCGAGGTCTAGCAAGATACATGAATGGTCTGCTACTTGTTGTGATTCAAACACAACATGTAAATGTGAAGTACACAAGATAATTTTAGGAGCCATTTGTCATTTACTTCAAAAATTAAGATCAAAATGTTTTTGATCTTTTTGAAAATGTAGCTTGTCTCAAACCATGCAAATGTAGTTTCAACATACAGATAGATAAATAGGTAGATATCATAGATAGATGTATAGCTAGTAGGTAGATAAATTGAATCTCTCTAGGTAGTTAGACAAATGCGAGAGAGAGAGAGAGAGAGAGAGAGAGAGAGAGAGAGGGGGGGGGAGGGGGGGTATATAAAATGCCCTCACACACACACACACACACACACAATCTCTCTCTCTCTCTCTCTCTCTCTCTCTCTCTCTCTCTCTTGCCTCCATTATCTTTTTTTTTTAATGGTTCTTAGTTCATTTTTCCCCTCCCAAGAATCTAAGTGTCCATGCATTATAAGATCATAATGGTTTTGATGATTTTGAAAATGTAGCTTGTCTTAAGCGATGCAAATGTAGCTTCAACCTATAGATAGATAAATAGGTAGATATCATTGATAGATATATAGCTTAATGAGTAGGTAGATAAATTAAATCTCTCTAGGTAGATAGACAGATGCGATAGAAAGAGAGAGAGAGAGAGAGAGAGAGGGTATATAAAACACACACACACACTCATAACCTCTCTCTCTCTCTCTCTCTCTCTCTCTCTCTCTCTCTCTCTAACCTTCATTTTTCCCCTCCATAAATTTCGACAATTTTCTAAGCCACCCTTCTACATAAGTAAATATATAATCTAAACACAAAGCCGCCCTTCTATGTAAGTAGATGCTAAAACATCTAATCTAAACTCCTTTGACTTTCGGCCACCAATATATTTTTCCCTCTCTCTCTCTCTCTCTCTCTCTCTCTCTCTCTCCCCCCTCCATTATCCTTTTTTTTAAATGGTTCTTAGTTCAGTTTTTCCCTCCCAAGAATCTAGGCATCCACGAATTATAAGATCAGAATGGTTCCAATGATTTTCAAAATGTAGCTTGTCTTAAACAATGAAAATGTAGCTTCAACATATAGATAGATAAATAGGTAGATATCATTGATAGATATATAGCTAGATGAGTAGGTAGATATATTGAATCTCTCTAGGTAGATAGACAGATGCGAGAGAGAGAGAGAGAGAGAGAGGAGGGGGTATTTAAAATGCACGCACGCGCATAGACTCAGCCAGTGTGAGGACTTGAAAAGACAAAGGGTCTGCTAAAAACACAAAAGGTTCCTTTAATGAATTATTGGGTGAATTGAAGTACTTTTTTTATAGTAATTTGCAAGTATATGGTTTGCTTCCTTAGTGAGATGTAGATCATAATATTAAAGAAATTATTAGATCCACCCTTGTTTGTTAAGCTCCTTATAGACTTAGTAAATTGAAGAAGAGGAGGGTTGAAAACAACCATCATGTATTAGAAAAGGGGAAAATTCAATTGCATAATTTTGTATTGGATTGACCAATGTTGTTGGTGAAGTAAAAGCATGATAATATGTCCCTATGCATAGACTATGAAGGATTAAATAGTGATAAAAAAGTATAAATACTCAATGCCTTGCATTAATGTGCTCTTTGACTTGTTACAAGGATTGAAATTGTTTAATAGAAATAAGATTAGGTTATCATCAAGTTGATAGTAGGAGGTAGAGAACAACCTTTAGATCTCAGTATGGGCACAACGAGTTTAGAGTAATGATATTTGGTTTGATTAATGCTCCAGCTACATTCATACCTCTCATGAACTCTTAAGCAAATGTTTTAGTTATTTGCAAAAGCAATGAAGTATTCGGGACATATTGTGTCCCAAGATGCAGTGTTGCTTTTTTTAAGACACCCTTGAAAAAGGAGCACCTAAGTGGGCTATCCCACCATCCTCACCTTAAGAAATAATAGCCTAAAATGGGTGACCGTTCTCTAAACTTGGTGGAGAAATTTAGCCATTTCTTCATAAAATAATTCTTTGGAGCATCTAACTTCACTAATGGTGCAAAAAATAAGATAATTATCTAAATCATGTCTTCTCAAAACTGATTTGATGCGCTATAGGATTCGACTTAGATTTGTGAGTCAAAAAATATAGGTTGTCATATTTTGGTTGGTTTTGGTGATCAACATGAAGTTTTCAACATACAAAATATATCCTCTCGCCTAGCCTTTAGTCTAGACCCAAATGAGCACCCAATTTTCTAACATTTGCCTTTAAAAAGAACATTGCCAAGATGGCATTTCATGGATTCTAATGAAGTTAGTGCCATATTAGATTGGCCACGCCCCACTATTTATATGAGTTGCAAAATCCTAGGTTTATAAACTCTATTGTTGATTCATTAAGGAATATGCTTAATAAGTTTGTACGGTCAGGTTAAGAGGAAGGGAAATATCTTTACTACATTTGGGAAGAGGCCCAAATAAGAAATTTTGGAAATGATAAAGTGGCTACACATATAGCTCCAATTTTGAAAGTAGTGGACCCTAATGAAATATATGTGCTTGACACAGATGCTAGCAAGTGTGGTGCTTTTACAAAGTGGTCAACAAGTCACTTTTGACAGTAAAAAGCTAGACCATGCATAACAAAATTGCTCAACATATGAGGATTTATATATACTATAGTCTAAGGTTTGAAAAAAAGGAGGTGCCAAATTTAAAAGCCTATCTGTTATAGAAAGTATTAAATCAATTTGTAACCAACCAAAGCTTAATTAAAGAAAACTCTGATGGGCTAAGTTAATGGAGGAAATTGAGTTTGACCTAAGGTAGCAAAAAGGGAAATTCAATATTGTAGTTTATTCGTTAAATTGAATACCAATGATTAATAAATTGGATTTTACTAAATTCCAAAATGACTTCCAAGAGTCATTATAACAAAAATATGAGCCTGGTGCTCCATAATTCCAACATGAAAATTGAGTATGGAAATGGGCCCAATTAATCAAGAGGCCTTCACTAATGAATCACATTGAAATGATAACACACCAAAGGTTGGTGAAGGAGACCTTACATGGAAGAAGTATATTATAGAATTGGCATAACTCTGTGTGGGTAATTGTGGATCGCTTATCAAAAATGACTCACTTTATTCCAATTAAAGTAGAAGTGAAAACTCTTGAATTAGCTAGACTATTCATGAAGAGCATATATATAGTTTATATGGGCTACTAGATAGTGATGGGGAAAATAAATTTGACAACCACTTTTGAAGGCTATTTCTAAGATGTGAGATATTGCACTAAATATGAGTTATGTCGATAATCCACAGAGTAATGTTGAAACTTAATGAGTCCATTAGATCCTAGAAGGTATCTTTTATGCAAATGTACGTAAACGAAAAACTAATTAGGAAAAATATCTAGCCAATATAGAATTTGCATATAAAGTGTCAAACATTCTACAGTGGGTTTTAATCTATTCAAGGAAAGGTATGGATTTCACCTAGAGCAATAATTCCTGGGACTCAAAAGAAGAATATTCAAGGAGCTAGAGATTTTCTTGAGTGTATGAATCAAAGTCTTAAAGTAGCTAAAGATGGCATTAAAAAAGGGTCAAGCTAGAGAAGAAGTTATGCAAATCCATGTTCTAGAAAGGTGGAATTCATAGAATGTGAGAAACTCTCGGTGTCAAAGTCTTAAAAGACCCTAAAGATGTGTAAATGCCCAATATTATACTTAAAAGAAGCTGCTGACAAATTCATTCTGGTAGAAGGATAGATACAATGCATCCAATCTTTCTTGTAAATAAGCATAAAGAAAAACTAAGTGATTATGATAACTTCGAGGTGAAATTTTTGTACTTAAACGTACCAAATCACCATCTTTACCACAATGAACTATAAAGAATTATAGATGAAAAGAAAAAAGAATAAAACCTACAAGCAAGTTTCAACTTGGGAGAAGGTAAACAATCTCCAAAAGAGTATATGAGGCCTTCATAAGGAGAAGGGAATGTGTCATCAACTATAATGCTAGAATCATGAATACAAATCATGGTAAGTTGGAGAACCATAAGGGCTTAACCATTGCCTCAATGTAGGTTGACATTTCATGGGGTAAGTATGGCTAAGTCCTATTCAATCATAGAGAAACTTGCACAAAACCCACGAAATAAGCCTCGTGGGACACTTAGTTGTGTAGATGAACAAGAGGCTAGACTTAAAGAAGGCATTACTAGAACAGGGTGAAGATTTCACTAGGCATGTCAAAGGAGATGGGACAACCTCACCCTTAGAATAGGACAACCTTTAAATCCCCTCTCAAGTTATCCTTCAATGATAGCATTCATCTAAGGACAACCTCACCCTTAGATTAGGACAACCTTTAGATCCCCTCACATGTTATTCTTCCATAATAGCATTCATTTAAGGCCCTTGCACAATCCCCATAGGTAGAGAAAGGCAAAACAAATGCTAAGGCATTTGCCTTTGGCATGCCAAAAACTATAGCAAGCTAATAGAGCAAGCTTGTGTAGGCATGAAGTCTAAGTGCTCACTCTCTTCCAAACACAGTGTGCCTGAAACCTTTGAAATAAGATAGATTGAGATTAAAACTTTGATTGAGGGTCTTTTTATATTGGGCTTCTCAAAAGAATGAAATGTAAGGGTAAAGCTTGAGGTCAAAACTTTGATCAAGGATCTTTGAATGAAATCTAAGGGCACAACTATGCGAAGCAAAAAGAGGCAACTACTATGGCCTAAAAAATTGACACCTTGAACCATGCAAGGGACCAAAGTAAGTCATGCTAGTAGGGCCTCCTAGTTTGAAAAAACTATAATAAGCCTTGATACCATGTTGAGGACCCCATTCAATAAAGTATTGGTGTAAGAGAGAGGAGAGGGAGGAGGAGCCACTACAAAGTATATGTCGGTTGGAACTAATGTGGCCATGGCTGACTTGACTTGGTGGAGTTGGATCTCCTCTATGGCAGTGCTAGTCTAAAGCTAGACAACACGTCGATATAGAAAATACAGCAAATTAATTTTATCTTGATTCAATAGGGGGCCCTAACATTCTCAAAAAGAAATTCAATTAATTAGTTTGGGGGACATCGTCAAAGGGAAGGGGAAAAGGAGGGATAAATGGGGGAGGCACATGTCCACCCTTCTCGAATTTTCTCCATCGCCTCTCCTCACTTATAAATTGACTGTTATTCCTCTCCTCTTCTCGCCTCTCCTGTGGCTCTTTTATTCTCCCTTCAACCGACTTTCTCTCTCTTGCCTCTCAGCTTCCCACCCATCTACGCTCCTCTCTTGACTATCAACCTCCCACCCATTAGCACTCCTCTCTTACCTCTTAGCTTCCCACCCATTTGAGCATACAAGAATTCTTTAAAAAATTACGATTGCAATGCAAGTGATGCGAGATCAAAATGATGCGCAAGTTAGCAGAGACAAATTTTTAAAATCAAAGAAGCCATTAGAATAGTAATCCTTGATTCATTTTATGTGGCGTGCACACTGTAAAGGATCAATGTAAAGGATCAAGACATGGTTCCAATGATGAGGATGCAATGATGTTGGCCTATGAAAATGTTAGATGGTAGTTATGAGCATCTCAATGCATAGACCACGAGCTAAAGAGCAATTTTGCTATTTGGAGCGTTGCAAATTCCCTCAAGATCAAAAGATTCGACTCTCGAAAGGATAGGCCGAACTTTGATCTCAAGAGAGGGCAAAAAGGATGAGGTGGCCCATTAAGATGTGGCACTAGTGTTCACATGCTGTTGAAGGGTTGTGCCTATGGAGATATAAGTGTGTCTAGCAAGCACACACTGATGTGGCATTGTCACATTGTTTGATGAGATGGCAATACAAGTGGCACTAATGACTTGGCACTTGGGGCCTATAATTCTAAGCTTGCACAAGTGCCACGTGGCACACAAGATGATGTGGCATGGACACATGTGACATAACATGGCATGAGGGCTTATCTTGGTAGGCATGACAAATGAGGTCTTCTTAAGCTACCACATGTCATCTAACTTAGCTAACAACTAACCTTATCCAAGAGTCTAACCCAAGGTTAACATCACCAGAGTTGGTTTGACCCTACCCGTATCTTCAATAGAGGGTGCCACATGTCACTAGTCGAAATCTCAATGATACATACGAAATCTAAACGATTATGTTTGGCCTCCGTTCACTGTGAGCCAATGGTGAGTTAGTCGAAGGTATAGCCCTAGGCCATCGCTAAATACATCATCAATGATTATTACTCCTTAAACCCTCTACTTCAATGTGCATTTTTTCTGTTTGGCTCTAGAGCCTCCACCTTAGGCTAATAGCCTTGACTTCTAGAGTCTCCCCTAACCAAAGGGCTAGCTACTAGTAACCCCCCTAATCAAAGGGCTAGCTACTAGTAACCCATGGTCAAAGGGTTGCCAATACTCAAAGGGCCATGGTCAACGGGGGATGCAACATAAACACACGTAACTCTTGAATAGACAACATTGGCACCATCCTAGTGTACGTGAATGGAGAATTATAGATCTTTCATCGAGTTTACTCCCTACATTTTGGTAAACTCTCACAATCAACAAACTTTTCAAAAGGGGATGCTTTAATTTGTAGGTCAAAATGGTGGATTGATCTTTCTAAATCGAATTTGAAAATAAGACCTTGCACCCGCTTTGAAGGAGGAAAAATAAAAATGCAATGGTGTCGGGAGGTGATTGCACCGCATTTAATTAAAGAAGCCAGGGCATTAGCTAGGCTGCGGGAGCCACAATTGCACGCCGTCTTAACCTTATCCAAAACAGACAAAGGAAAACGGTTTGCCGTTTCAACAACGCATCCGTTCGAAATTCAAACATATGCCACCATATGCCTGGTGTCATGCCAGCTTTGTGGTATTTTCAAAATCGAGCACTTTGTTGCACGCAAAAAGTCACCGCTCTTGTAGAATTATCACACAAGGCAGTCTTATGTTCCCACACATCTAGGCTGCAAACTTCCACTTGCAAGAACATACCGTCACTCTGTACCCAACGAAGAGAGGAGGCGGAGGCGGAAAGGGAGAGAGAGAGAGAGATCAATAAAGCCTCATTTAAGTATCAAAATACATAAATAAACAAAAGAATACATAGATGCGGAATCACACAAAACCGAACGGAAAAGAATAGGACCTCTCCTGATACACAAATGGCTGCAGCTAGGCATCTATGGACATCACATAACACATCTCTGGACAGGTCAAGAACGATCACCGCTAACCTCAGTATACACAACTGAGTACCTACTACTGAGGGAGCAATAATAATAGAATAGCCCCACAACCAAGTATACAACAAGATCATAGTAGTGGAGACACCGGAATGTGGGTTTACAGGAGCAGCTGGACATGTACACGACCATGGTGGGTGGGGGTGGAGGACGAACTTCTGATCCGCAAGGTAAGAAATAATTCGATCAAACATGTTTTGAGATGAAGATCAGGGGTGGGTTTAGCCAAAAACCTTCCAATCTGCAAGCTAGGGAGGGTGAATGAGGGCCAAGTGAGCTGAACTCTATGCCTCCTTCACTGTGTACCTGTACACTGCCAATCTCTTTCGTCTGGTGCCTGTATTGTCAATGGTGAGCACTACCTTGCCTGGCTCACTCGCCTTAAATGAATTCCTCACTGGCTCCTCTGCAGATGCCACCTTCTTCGACTTCCGTATAATCACTGTGTAGCTTCCTTCTCCACTGGGCACAAACTCTTCCCCATATACCACCTCCCATCCTACTACCGCAACATCCCACACAACTGTGCTGCCCGACTGTAAAAACCACCATCACAGCTTTAGTAAGATGTTTCGGTAGGAGACATTCAAAACTCCTTAGTAGTGGTTAATTAAGATGACAACAAAGTTCTCTTTAGTAACAGGAGCAGAATCAATCCATATGGCAAGGTAGATGGGCAAAATTATCTTAGTAATATGGTTTTGTGGGATGCCTGGCATCGAAAATTCTTTTAGTAACGTGATTTAGTAGGAGCAGATTATGTCAGACAAGAATCGCACCCAAATTATCTAATATGGTTTGTAAGAGCAGAATCAAATCCATTCAGTGATGGGAACCTTTAACGGCATCAACATTCCTGCAATCTCTCACTTTCCATCTCACCTAGGTAACATCTAAAATGGCATACCTCTGTCGCTGGCAGCTCGATTGTCTGCTTCTCGCCGGCTTTCACAATTACCTCCTTCGCCGGAGCCTTCACACCCTCGAACTCTGTATCGTTTGACCTGCTCAAACCGCCATACTGCACAGGCACGTTTTCTGGAGAGATGTATCTGCAACAACACAGGGTCAAGGGCTCCTTTTCCATGAGTTTATCTTGGCATTACAGTAGTGATAAACTCGAACTAAAATCCAGTCTTACTTGAACAACGTCTCTGTAACCTTGCCGGGTCTGGCCACCACGACCTTGCTTTTGGATCTGGGTGTCACAATTCTGCCGTGCAGAGAGTAGAGAGCTCCGAAATACCACGGCACATTGATAAAGATCTGGATCCACGCAGGAGAAGTCAGAAACATTAGCGAGTAAACTTTTATCGTCTTGATATTCATAGTATGCTAAATTGAAAACTAGCCTACAGTTACACCACAGTTCCTGAGCTTGCGGCACTTAACATAACGAAGAGGGAAAGGATAAGGGAAGTAACGTAAATGGAAAGCTACGATAGGTACTCACCTGATGCGCAACAAGCTCGGGATAGTTGTCTTGCAACAGAGTGAAAGCCTTTCTGGTAATGTTTCTGCGCTTTACAAAGCCCGGAGAGCCCTTGAGGTCCGTGATTTGAACCATGGAGTGCACACCGCCAGCACTGAAATCGAGCTTGTGGATACCCTTCTCCAACACCTGGATCCTCCATCGCAGGAATTTCTTGAATTGTGCCTCGTCCTCGAACGTCTTCTGGTAGAGCTCCTTGTCTTGGAAAACTCCATAATGGTTGTAGCAGACAGGATGACCTTCTTTGTCGTAGCCGTGCATGTAAGCGACGGAATCAAATTCGGTGGCAACTTCTTCGTCCACAAGACTATCCGCGTTGAAGTCCTTCCTCCACAGCAACGTATCCCTCAGCATGCCGTATGCATCATTCACCTTGAAGTCTCTGGCGCGCAGGAACTTAAGTAAAATCACGTCTGTCCTCTCATCGCCCTTGGAGTGAAGAAGGGGTACTCCCCAAAGAGCCAAATCTTCCAGGGAAGGAGTGTCGTCCTCGATCACGACATCTCTGGTGGTCTTCTCCACCTCGACCTCCTCTGTGGGAGGAACCTCGGCAGCAGGAGCGTCATCTGCCACCGACTCGGGAGTTGCAGCGCCAGGAGCATCCTCTGCCACCGGCTCGGGAGCAGCTTCTTCCTCTTTGACGGCCGTGGATGGCACCTCGATGATAGATGGCTCCTCGGACACAGGCAGAAGCACCTCCTCCTTTACAGCTTTCTCTTCTGCAGGAGGAACTTCCTCGGCAACTAGGGCTGCCGCTGACTCTTCTGCTGCTGGGACTGTAGCTTCCGTAGAGAGGACAACTTCGGGTGTCTCCCCTTCAGCAGCTGCTGCCTCCTCGGCCTTTACGTCCGCCTCCCCTTCCACCGCTGCTGTCTCCTCGACCTTCACCTCTGTCTCTCCTTCAGCCGCTTTTGCCTCTGCTTCCTTCTCGCTAGCTTCTATTTCCGCTTCCTTCTTTTCTTCCTCCAACTCTCTCGAAGTCTCGGGCTTTGGAGGCGCTAAGAACGTATTGCTCTTGATCGCCTCCTCGATTTTGGTTTTCAGATCGAGCAGAGCTTTCTTTTCTGATTCTTTCAAATCCTTCACAAAGTAGCTTTCCTCCGTAAAGCCGACGGCCGACTCCTCAACAGCCGGAGGGAGTGATTCGCCCACTTTGCTCTCCTCAACAGTCTCTACCGTTTTTTCTTCCACCTGGGTTGTTTCAACGGTCTTCTCTTCAACAGGGTTTTCAGCCTCCGCGAGCTTCTCTTTCTGCTCCTCCGCTGCAAGCACAGCGTCTTCTACAACCTTTTCAACCGTTGGTTCCTCCAAACTGTCAGCATCGACTTCTTCCTTCGGCGCATCGCGAACTTCCTCACAGAGAGGAGCTGCGCTCTTGTCAGCTTCTTCACCCATATCAGCGTGGTTAATGGATAGCTCCTAGCTACCAACGAAATGAGTTTGGGGAGCTAGATTGCCCGGGAATGATAAGCGCCACTAACAAACCGACGACTAGGCAACCGAACGAGTGAAACGACGGGCGATCGACCAATCAATATCAATAGCTCTTTAACTAGCGGATAGCAAGCGGAGCCTGCAGATCGGATCATGCACCGAAGAGAGAAGGCAAATGGGATGTATACGAAGAACGTGGGGATCGGCGGGATAGACGCAGAAAAACAGCGTGCTGTGAGCCGAGAGAAGGGGCCTCGGTTACAAGAGGAGCAGGAGGGGGGGGATGAACTACTGGAGCAGCTGTGGGGAGTCTGACACTATAAGTATGCGCTATGCTAAGCTTTGCTTCCTCCTTCAATCAGGCGAAGCTCTTCTTTGGGGAAACTTACTGCAGAGGTAGTGGGCGTCTCTGACAATACCAAAGTAATCTGGTCTCTACGCTTTCTGGCTGTCTGTCTCTTTCTGGAAGATATGGAGTGCAGCAAGATGCAACCTTGTGATTAGCTCCAGGAGGGCGTCAAGGCAGGATGAAAATCTGAGGGAGGGAAGCAGGGGGTTGAAGCAAAAACAGGCGAGACGAAGAAGATGACGGGAAACACTTGAATTGTTTACAGAGAACGGTGCCCTGGCGGTTCATTCCCCCAGCGAATAGTAAACGAGGCGTATTATTTTGGGTGTGTAATAATAATGATTATTATTATTTTTGTGCATATACAGCAGGGCACACCCAGGGGCCGCCACCTTTTGTTCCATCATCATCATCATCAACATGGGGGGTTCTGCCCAAGTGGTGCGCCACGTGGGCCCTCCCCATTGTCCGCCGCCGGCTGCCACGCCATCGGCCGCTTCTACCGCCTTTGCTTTGCACATGCCCCCTCGTGGCCCCCTTTGTGTCCCAGTCTACGTGTCCTCCCCACCCCCCTCCCTCCTCTTCCCCTCACCCTTTCTTGACTTCGCCTCCCATCCCATGTGGCACCCTTTGTCGCCTTGCCTCTCTCCACGATTCGCCTCCCCCTCGCTTGCCTCTAACTTTACAAAGTGTTCCCCAACTGCTTTCATTCTTATTCTTCCAAGCTAACCACAAAATTTGTTAGTAGTGCCCCCCGCTAGGAGCAGGGCTCTAGTTACTAGAAAGTTGCTAATTTGAGGCCCTTTGAAAGCTGAACAACTAAGCCACTTGGGGCAGTGCTCAAGGCACTTGTGCCTCTCGTTCTTTTTCTTGGAACGTAAATTAGTTGTGTTTTCCTCAAAGCTAACTTTTAAGGGTAAGAATACACAATAGATTATTTTTTAGCATTGTGAAATGGAATCCTCACCTACACAAATTTGGAAGTGTTTTTGCAAAGTATCACTGGACCATAACCAAAAAGAATCCATAAGTTCTTTGGTTTAGTTTTTAACAAGGCCTCACACTAAACTATGTCCTTTTCGTGACCCGCTACTAGCACTAATTATAGTAAAGGATTATTCTTATATACCACACATTTTTCTCAAAGACACTCTACCTAAGCACACCCTTCTTTCTAAAGGCTATCTTTCCACAAAAAATAGAAGAAGTAAGAAAAGTCTTTTCAATCAAACACCACCACTTGTCTACTAATCATGTCTAGCCACCTCCTCAATGCAATGTAAATTATTGGTCATAAAATGGGGACAACATTCATTGAATAGTAGAACATACCCACCTAATATTCGCCCTCTACTATAATGGCCGAAATTCTAATTCTCCACAACTAGTTCAAGTTCCATTAATGTGTCTATCAAACTTGTCCACAATATTACAAAATTAAGTAACACCAAGGTGGTGGTGGAAGCGTCCTGCTAGGCTAGCTCATTCGCTTCTTCCAACCTTGCTCATTCATTTCTTCCCAATTAGTAGACCAGAATCAATCCCTAATTTTGACTGGGTAGAAAACTCTTAATACAACACTATAATGCCACAAAAACACATCATTTATTGAGAGAAGAATAAATATTGCATGCCCCTTTAGAATATATTGCTTTAAAGAGCATAAGGTAAAGGTCTATCATTCCTTTTTCCTACTTTGGCATATGATCTTGTTCAAGTGTAAAAGTACCACTCTTCCAAACTATAAGTCTCATCAATATCTACATCAAAATTAAGTGATTTTGTAGTATCAAGCTACCCGTATTTGTTGGCCCTTAATTAGGCTCACTCTTGGGACCTAATCCCCTCTATCATTGATTTTAAAGCAAAGCCCAAACTCAAAAGATACACACATTCACCTATAGTATAAATGTCATATGATGAAGCCACATTTTACCCCTCTGATCAAGCTAAAATCTCTCTCTCTCTCTCTCTCTCTCTCTCTCTCTCTCTCTCTCTCTCTCTCTCTCTCTCTCCCCATATGTGTGTGTGTGTGTCTATGTCTGTGTCTGTGTGTGTGCGCGTGTGTGCATGTGAGCGTGCACGCGTGTGTGTGTCTATGTGCATGCATGTGTGTGTGCACATGCGCACTATGCAAGTGCATGTGTGTGTGCCAACGTGCATAGTACATCCGAATGTGTGATGGGTGCTGTACTTTGCAAAACATACATATAAACATCCCAAAGGAAAGGCATGGACACTTCCATACAAAAGTAAATGACTCCTTCACGTCTATCCACCTCATTCAACCTATGAATCTACTTATAACCCAGCCTGGAAAGCCTTTTTGCCACTCATGAAACCATCACACTTTGTCAAGGCCATCTATATGCCAACTCTTATTCTGCTTTTTTTAATACACCTTTATGGCAAATACTTTTCTATGGCATTTGTCAACCTTTTTTCTTCAGCATGTTGAAGAGAGCATCCTTCCTCATACCTACCTTTCTTTTATAAAATTGTTCTCACTTTTTAAATCTTCTTATGTTCACTATCCCCAAATCTAGTATTTCAAGATCTTACAATGATTGTCCTCTCTCTCTCTCTCTCTTTTTCTCTCTCTCTCTCTCTCACACACACACAAAGGCCCCGATCATACATACACACAAAACACACACATTTTCCCTTTCTCCAAGAAATGTAGAGTGGCCACCCTACATTCGCCCCACATGTCCATAGGGCCATGGCCACCCTACATTCGCCCCACATGTCCATAGGGCCATGTGTCAATGATGTTTATGGCTCTTGTAACATGTCACATGTTACCACAAGGGTGAGGGTCACATATTGCCCTCTCCTATCCTCCCGTGGCCCTTACTAGAGGGGCTAAGGAGTTTAATACAACCCTCCCATAATTTGGAGTTGTTGATACATGGACATTGCCACTTCTCTTCTTGTGGATCATCACATCTCTTCAGAGGATAAAGTCACAGCTTGCCAATTGTTACATGTCATGTGTAATCCATAGGAGTTGAATCATGTCTATTATTAATGGCTTGAGTGGCCATGGCTAACCTTCTTTATCTTGTCATTGCCATGTGGGACACACATGCTAATGGATGTGTTTCTGTCGAAACACCCCAATTGGTGTTATTATGTTCCAATGGCCATAACTATCTCATATGTACCATTTGACAACATCATTATCATGATATAGGTGATTGTCTAGTATGAATGTGCAAAGGAGGTTGATGCAACCCTCCCTTAACCTAGAGGTGTTATGATGCATGGACATTGCCACATCTTCTTCCTCGTAGATTGTCACATTCGTCAGAGGATATGGTCACAACTTGCCAACTATTGCATGTCATTTGTGCAAGAGCTACCATCATTACCATGTTTTTAATCCATAGTGGTTACACCATGCCTACCACCATTGGCTTTGAGTGTCCATGACTAAGCTTCTTTGTCCGACCATCACCATATGGAATGCACGCGTTGATGGATGTCTTTATCTAAGCACCTATACTTGGTGTTGTTATGTGCCAATGGCCAAGAAATCTATCTCATCTGTGCCATTTGACAATATCACCACCATGATATATGTGGTTGTCTTTGATACATTTGGTGCCAACATATTTCGAATCACTTGCCTTGGTCATTGCTACATACATATGTCAGGTATATGCATGACTGACAACATGAGCAAGTGTCGCACCTAGTCTAATACCATGATGAAACTTGGGAGTCTCCCCCCTATGCATATGGACCATGTGTCCATAGCTATTTTCGCTTGCCTTATGGTCCTACCCCTAGCCCCTAGCCTCCCATAAGAAGTCCTCGCTCCTTTAAAAAAATTTTGATGGGGCCATGTGAGGCCTCTTTGCTCTGGCCTTTATATGCCTTGTCATCTAATCAACCCACTTGTATGTTGGATTATGCTTTGTGTTATTGCCACATGTCAGCACGATCATGACAATCACATGAGGGCCTCCCTTATGTTTCAAAATTCCCCTCATGGATTTTGTAGTTTTCTATGTATGCTCAAAAGTAATTTGATTTCGTTGCTAAATTAATAAGTTCTAATTAGTGCTTAGTCCTTTCTTGGTAATTTTTAAAGCTATACTCAAACGTTTTTGAAAATTAAGTGTGAGTAAGAAGGCCCCATGTAGGTCACTAAATTTTATAAATCTCCAATGTTTGTGCATGTAAACTCAGTCCAAGACAACCCTTTGTTATCTTCTTCCTCTATTTTTGATATGAACAAGTACTTATATAGTTTGTTACCTTTAGTAAAATTTGCCAAATTTTTAAAAAGGGAATGAGATTGTAGACTTGCCTTGATTTTATGGATATGGGATGTGACAAAGACCATTGACACTAGAGAAGTTGGTTATGCCTTCCTCGAAAGCTGTAAAAACGTGAAAGCATCATATATTCCCATAATTTTTATGGGTTTTAATCATGAATTTGGTTGAAAGCTTTCTATCTAGGTTATCTTTCTCCATTTATTCAATGGCCAAGTTTTTCTTAATAAGTTGCTAACTCAATGCTATCCCATATTCAATTGTGTGTTTGCTCCTTTCATTTTGTTAATTGTTGCCTCTATTCTTAGTTTTCAGCATTCACTCTTATCTTAATTATGATAGTTTACGCATTCAATATTTTGTTACTCTTGAAGATTTTCTTCTATTTTGGGATTTATTTTCAATTAGGAGCTTGATTTATCTCAACTTTGGTGGTTGTTATAGTTAATAGTTTTGCCACTTTTAATTGACAACAAAGTGGTAAGAAAGGCGCTTTTTGTAGGTGGTGGCTTTTTCAGTTGGGATTCTTTCTTTTGTTTGATCACATTTTTGTTGAGATAACTCTTTGTTTGGAGTTTCTAGAGTTCTAGTTGGTTGCCATTATAGGTATAGATTACCGATTGAATGGTTGTGCCCACATGCTAGATGTTTCTTATTCTTCTTAAGATTTTAAGGGAGGGAGCAGGGGTGAGGGACTGAACAAGGGGCACGTTGAAATATTCTTAATTTTTAATATTGTAACTTTTCACATGTTTTCCATCCCCAATAACAACGTTGGGCTTTTTTGTATTGGGAGTAGGCTTTCTTGTGTCAAGATCTATAGGTTTCAAATTAGTCTTATGAGTATCGTATTAGAGTTGGTACGATTATGTGGATTGGTCTTGGTATTATTTGTACATTGTACTTTATAAAACTTTGTTGGGTTTTTAATTCTTGGACCTTTGTATCATTGTTGCTCAAGATGATTTTGGGATTGAAGCTACTCAATTCCCAGGTTTATTCATGGGTTTTGATTCCTACCATAACATTGGCATCAACCCTAGTTCGTTATTTGTGCAAATGCTAAAAATGTGTATTATGAGCTTACAAAGCCCTTGATTTATATAAGGGTTTACTATTAATGTGGGGGTAGTTCTTAGTTTTTCACAACCTTTTTGCATTGCAAACTCGTGAGTTCCTTTACAATGCTTCACTACCATTCGATTTATACTTCTTATATTTTCTAATGTATACCATAGGCTGTGCATGAGATCTCATACTTTCTTTTCTCTTTGTAGCTTTTAGTAAAGCACAATTCCAAGATCTAAGTCTAGGAAATTAAAATCCCTTCAAATATTTATTGATAATGCTAAATAGTTTAAGTACTATATATATGAAAATTCAGTCAATTGGCTAAGGATAGGACAAAATCTGCATATTTTGTCCATGTAATTCCTTCAATAAGCTACTTCCTTTCAAAACCAACCCTTGACAAGATTCTTTTTATTTTAAATGGATTAATATCAATCCCATTATTTTTGAACCATGGTCATGCCATCTATTTTGATGTTTTCCTTCATTTAACATCTGCAAATTGCATGGTAGGATAATTATATTTATCTTATGTCCACACCAACAAGGTGATCAATTCAAAATGCTATATTGCATTTTTACATGGATTACCTATTATTGAGATACATGTCTTTGTGTGGTTTTAAGATTGCATGACATGAAAGAAAATTTTAGCTAACATGGTTGTATCCCCCCTTAGTTGAGGGTATATATCATATATGTTGTAACTTGTTACACAAAATTTGTCAACACATATTCAGATTTTGGGTTCATTTCCAGTAATGAAACATATTTGGCCTTCATCTTTCTTACAAAGGATGTGCCCTTTGATGATATATTAGTATTAATGATTTTCTTGACTATCTCAAATTTTCATACAGTAACTAGGAAATTGCAATCAATTAACTCTACTAGATAACATCACAAGCTTATTATTGGTATATACTCCAAATTTTTTGCACAATTTTATTGAAGAAAAATGATTTTCACATGGATTGATATGTATGTATTATTATCACTTGGGTAGCAGAATATGTACTACTCCCAAGAAAAAGAAGGTACTAAAGAGTATATATTTCAAGTGTGTAGAATACACTAGAAATGGGCTTGCAAGGTTGGCTCATAGGCCTTTTTGAATAAGGAAACTATTTACAAGAGTTGTTTAACCCCCATCAACATGACATAAAGACCTTAATAGAGTAGGACCTGCCCTTGCATGATTCTTTGCAATTTCAAGCACAAAATGAGGTAGATGCACCCACCCATGGTAACTAAAAGAGAGATTTACTCATGACATTTGGAGTCTAGATTAGATCCTCTTGTGAAGATTTCATGTTCATGGATTTTGGAGTCTATATTGGTTCCTCTTCTCACATAATCTTTCATGAGCATTTTGGACATGATTTTGAAAATTGAGGAGTATCCCTAATGACCATAGTTATGGTGGAAATGATGAGCCAAATGTGGCTTGTATGCACACAAGACAACAAACTCACATGCCCTTGAGCAGATCAGCTAGAGTGTCTAAACCACCGGATAGGTTTGTTCTAGGGGCATACTATGTGATGCTTATTGATTGCAGGGAGCCTTCTTGCTACAGAAAGGCTATGATGCACGAGGATCAATGCAATCGGGAGTATGCTATGAAATCAGAGATGAGTTCACTCATGAAGAATAAGACTTGGGACTTGGTTTCTTTCCCACATGGAAAGAAAGCATTGCAATGTAAATGGGCCTGCAAGATGAAGGTCATAGGTGATGATGTGCCTAAGTATAAGGCATGTTTGGTTGCTAAAAGGTCAAGTAAGAGAAGGGTGTGGACTTTGATGAGAATTTCTCTCCCATTGTGAAGATGACCACATTTAAATGCATACTTGGACGTGTGGTAGCAAAGGATATGTAGCTTATGCAGATGGATATCAAGATAGCTTTCTTGCATGGGGATTTGCATGAGGAAATTTACATGGTGCATCCAGAAGGCTTTGAAGAAAAGGGCAAAGAGCATTTTGGTTTGCAAGCTGAAAAAGAGTCTCTATGGCTTTAAGCAAGTGCCTAGAGAATGGTATCAGAAGTTTGATGCTTTCATTTGGTCCTAGGGTTTCTGAAGGAGTGAAATTGATCACTGCCTCTACACTAAAAGGACTAAGAATAATAGTCTGATTCTCCTGGCACTTTATGTGGATGATATGTTATTGGGTAGCAAGAACAATTATGAGTTAGATGCATTAAATGCCAAGTTGCATGAGGCCATTGACATGAAGGATTAGTAGTATTTGGCGTATGCACATTACACGTGACCAGAGTAGGAAACTCCTCTGGCTTTCACAAATGGAGTATGTTACAAAAGTATTACATTGTTTCAATATGGAGGGGGGAAGGCAATAAGTACTCCATTGCCTCCATATGTGAAACTGAGTCAGAAAGATAGTCCCAAATCAAATGAGGAGAGGGCCATGATGGCCAAGGCCATCAGTGGTTGGGAGTCTTATGTATGCTATGATAGCTACTAGACTGGACATTAAAAACCATTAAGCAGAAAAACAACTTTGATACCCCTCCTCCACCCCTCAGAAGGAGAAAGCTAGCCCTATTGTCCTCAAAATCAAGGTGAAGAGAAAGGCGACATATCTTTTGTCTCTAAACATGCTTTTGAGGCACTAGTGAATCAAAAAATAGATGAATAAATTGAGGCACAACAAAATGAGTCTAAAGACATTGAGATAAGGCCAAGATGGTCAAAGGCTTTTGAGAATGAGTTTAATAAGGGAGATGATATGGTAACTAACCTCCTTGAGGAAAATGATTCTAAGGACGAGCTACCACATGTAGAGATATAAGATAAATTTTGATTGTTCAAAGTAAAGTCTTGGCAATTAAGGAGAATAAAATAAGACTTTCCAAGATAAAAGAATCAGCCTCAGAGGAGAGAAGCCTTGACCCTAAGGTTAAAAGGGGCAAAAAAATAATGGTAAGTAAGCATGTCTCCTTCCTGACACTCAATGTGTGTGGCCTCATAGACCCCTTAAGAGGGGATGAAGTGTCCAGCTGGCTTGGAGCAAATCCACTTTCTCCTACTATTATGGCTTTGCAAAAGTCAAGGTTACTAACTTGACTCTTGAGGCTAGGCTGAAAGCTATAGATAGGAGGAGACGATGGTTTTATGCCAAAAATGATGAGGATAGAGGAGGAACTATTATAGGAGTTCTTTCTCGCTTCTAAAATGGTGGTGTAATTAGAGACTAGAAAGATGCTAAATAAAGCTAGATTATTATTCAATTATTTATAAAAGGGATACAATTCACTAGGGTGTCAATTTATGCCCCAATGTGTAATCAAAGTAGAATTGAAAATTGGGAGTCTCTTTCAAGGATTGGTGGTAATTCTTTTGTGGTTGGTGACTTTAACATGATTGAAGATAGGGAAACAGATGGTTGGGGTGAAGGTTCAATTATTAGAGGGACAAAATGGTAGGCTTGGGATAATTTGAAGGGCTCAATTTGATTGGTTGACCCAAATGGGCATAGTATATTTACCTAGAGTAATAGACAAACTAGCGATAATATGAGACAAGCAAGACTTGGGAGATGCTACCTGTCTCAAATTTTGCTCATATCATCCCTTAAAATATCATTTTAGATACATGTCGTTAATGCTGTCATCTCACAAGCCTAGGTACATGGTCTATGGCTTTGGTACAGGTATGAGAGTTCCCTCTTGGTTTAAGGGTAACCCTAGCCTATTTTGGCTACAGAGTGTGTAGGACCAAATACAGACTCTTTGGTTCTCAACTTTTACTAAACAAAGATCTACTTCAATATCTTGGTGACTAATAAATAGTCTAAGACACTCAGATAGTACTCGGCACTTTTAGAAAGAATAGGGCTAGAATTTGAGCCAAGAGAATGGATTGTATATTAAAAACTTGGAAACTTTGGCCACAAGGAGCCATCAAAGCTCAAGAGTAGACTATAACCAAGCAAAGAGACTTTCAAACTTCCCAAGAGGAAAAGATTCAATGAAAAAGTACCCCTTCTTCAAAAATGTGACTCATCCCATGCTCCAAGCAATAAAGAAAATTTGTAGATAACACAACAACATTTTCAATGGTTACGTTCCCCCTCCGTGGAGCCAAACAAATATGTGAAGAGAATGCAAGTAGCTAGGAAAAGAACAATTCAAATTTTAGAAAAACATTTCCTAGAACCTCCACTAACACAAAAAGAGCTCAAGTAAGCAATGGATATATTGGCCGATGGAAAGACTCCTAGGGAAGATGGTTTTCATATTGAATCTACAAGGTTTTTTGGAAGCTTGTTTCTCCCTTTCTCCTTTTGATATGGCAAAAGAGTGTCCTGGCTAGCAGTTGCCAATGTCAATGAACGAATAGTCAAACTTAACCCCAAAAAGGGCAACAAAGAACATTTTAAAAATTGGAGACATCTTACTATGTTAAATGATGTTGAAACTACAAGGCCTTTCCTAAGGCCCTAGTTTTAAAGATACAATGAAGAATGGACCCTTCATTCTTCAAGAGCCAAAGTACTCATTAAAACTAGGCACTTTCTTGAGGCCATCGTCAACATATGGGAGGGGTGTGAGTATGCAAAAGACATAGGTCGAGATATATGCTTGCTTAAAGTGCGCTTTAACAAGGCATATGATAGAATTGAATGGGATTTCTTGATTCAATCTCTACTAGATATAGATTAGGCCCAATATATGTCTCATATGTCAAAGTTCTTCTCACAAATGCTTCTACAATGATGTATGTGAATGGGACATGTCTCAACCCTTTACTTTCAAGAGGTCTACCAACAGCGTATTCATTCCTTTTTTTCCCCACAACTTTTGATTCCTTGGGATGGCTCCTCCACAAGCAAGTAGATGTTAACAATATCAAGGACATGAAAGTAGCTTGTGAACCAATACTTTGATTATGACACTAATTAAAAACCCTAAAATACTATTTAGGATGTTAATGGGGTTTTGAGTGTCTAAATTTCTTCTTTAAGGCCTCAAGCATAGTTATTAATAACACAAAAACAAGGTATGCCACCCTTTGTGGAGAAAACCAAGCTTTCCTAGACCAAATGGGTTGTAAGAAGATCCCTAAAGGAACTATTTTTTGGTTGCTTAGTATCCCAATGGGTTTTGATATCTCCATGAAGAATAGATGGGAATAGCTCCTTGAGAGGTTTAAAAAGAAACTTGACAAAGGAAGAGGTTACCAAGCTAACCTAGCTAGTAGGATAATGGTTCTAATCCACTAAATTTATCCTATAGGCATCTTCTACCTTTCCAACTCTCATACTAGCACTCATCTTCTTATGCAATATAAGTCTAATATTTATATATGTTTGCATAAACACATAGTCTAGCTCTCATCTCTCTGTTGAGAATTGTGTAATATAGTCTAAGTTTAAGATTTGGATATGCTTGCATAAATGCTTAGTCTGGCACTCATCCCTCTCTTGAGAGTTACGTGATGCAATCTAAGTCTAATATTTAGATATGTTTGCATAAAAGCTTAGTCTAGCATCCTTCTCTCTCTTTAGAGTTGTGTGATATAGTCTAAGTTCCATATTTAGAGATGTTTGCATAATTGCATAGTCTGAAACTCAAAACTCTTTTGATAGTTGTGTGTTTCAATCTAAGTTTAGGCTTGGACGTGTTTGCATAACATTTCTATGCTGAACATTTGAAAAGTTTTGTAATTAGTTTGTAAAGTTATAGAGATGGGGCACTCATCTCTCTTGAGATGTGTGTATTACTATAAGAGTTTGAATGTAGAATTGTTTAGAGTTTTGGTTGTCTATGTTCTACACTAATAATTGACTCAAGCAAGAATAGTGTGTGTCAATCTTTGGGACTGTAAATTTATGAAATTGATTGCATATTTATTTGTCGTTGTTGGCACTGAGTTTGATTTGAATTTTGTTTTCTAGCTTTGTTGTTACATATTAGATGGCTTGCGTGAGCAAGAAGAAGAGGGTGGAGCATTTAGATCTCACTCAATCTCAAAAGAAGGTTTTGAACAACAAGAATGTGCATTCTTAATGAATGTTATCCAGGACATAATTGAGACCACTTTCTGTTAGATATGCTCAATGCCTCACCCTCCTGGTAACCACTAGTGGTCCAAGGTGCTCAAGTTGTAAGGCCCCCATATGAGGAGAAGCCATGTGTGAGCTCGAGACACTAGATGGGGATCCTGACTTGCATGTCAGATGACGTCTATCAATGAGACCGTTGATGGTAGAAAGGTTATTGTCTGTGAGCCCCTTATTCTTGCTAGGGCTTGGGGTCCAGTTGGCCCCCAGCTGGGAAGTCCCAAGGGGGCCAGCGGCCCCCCTAGTGGGGGTTCAGGGGCAAGAGCCCCCGAGGCAATGGTAAAGGGAATATTCCATGGATGACTGGTCGGCTCCACCAACTAGGTTGACTGGTCGGCTCCACCGACTATGTCGACTGGTCGATTTCACCGACTACATTGATCCCCGACTATCGCCCTCATAGCTCTATAAAGAGGTGACCTCCCCAATCCATTGTATCAAATCAGATCTTCCAACAAAGATCTTCCAACTAGTAGCTCTTCACCTAGTATCTATCTAGATCGCCATCTAAGTTCCACTGTGGGAGCGAACGAGTGGATGGAGCCATCATCTGTACTACATCAGTATTGAAGGAGAATTTTATTCCTCTCCAGTTTGCTATGTACTCTCTATTCTTTGTTCAATATCTGTTTCGCTGTGCCGTGTAATTTAAGATGGTATTAGAGCCCAGGCGGCTCTAAGGATCGAAGAATAGAAGAGGTGTGAGGGCTTCAACAGCAGACGGAGTGATGGCAATAGGAAGCGGCTCGAGTTCAGTAGCTTTTGTTGCACCAACAATCTAGGCATTAAGGATTCACCCACTAGCCTTCACTGAAGGCAAGCTAGATGGTACGAACTACACTCTGTGGAATTTTAAAATTACTGCTATTCTGGATTCATATGAGCTTCTGGAGACAGTACTGGGGACTGACCGAGAACCACAAGGAACCCCTGACCCAGCAAATCTAGGGAGTATGATACCTCCTAATGCTGACCTTCTATGAGCTTGGAAATGCAGGAACACAGATGCTCTGTGCACCCTGGTTACAAGTACTACTGATAGTGTTTTGACCTTGATTCAGCATACACCTAAGGCAACTGTGGCCTGGAACATACTGAAGCATCAGTATGAGACGCAAAATCAGACAAGGATCCAGAACCTAGAGAATCAGCTTGGAACTGAGAAGTTTAATGAAGGAAAGATAGCGAAGGCGTTCATAACCCGAATCAAAAATCTGCGTGACCAGATGGCTGGTGTTAGGATACAAAAGACTAGCGAAGAGCTAGCTCGGTGGTGTCTCCGGATATGTCCACAAAGGTTTGATGGATTGGTAACAGTGCTTAACACTCAGGTGAGACCCCAACCATTGTTATTTGAGGAGTTCTATGCTTTACTTATGGAGGAGGAATTGAGGCTTAAAGCTCGAGATGGAGGCGGCAATGGGGCTACTGCGTTCTCTACCACTGTGAAAGGCAAAGGTGGTTCCTCCACCAAAGGTGAGTCCTCTACTAGTGGGGTGACAAAAAGAAGAAGTTCGGCAAGAAGAAGTTTCAAGGAGAATGCTTCTACTGCATGAAGAAGGGCCATGTAATTGCAGATTGCCGGGTCAAGAAAGCAGATGAAAAGAATGGTGCCCTAAAGAAGACAGATAAGGGGAAAGAGATAGCTAACACAGCAGAAGTAGAGTTGGATCTATTTTTGGCCATTGAGGAAGAGTGTTCCTCAGTTCAAGAAGCTTCAACCAGTGATTCATGGGTGTTGGATAGTGGTGCCTCCCGTCACATGACCTTCAAGAAGGGTCTATATTGTTTCATGTAGCCTCTATAGGAACCCATCACCATGATGGTTGGTAATAATGCAAAATGCCCTGTTGAGGGTACAAGTACGGTTTCATTTGTTTTTGTAAATGGAGATGTTAAGAAACAATCTAATGTGCTATATGTGCCACAAACCAAGAGAAATTTGCTATCAGTTGCTTCCATAGCTGACCTTGACGATGAGGTGAGGTTCAACAAGACAGGAGCAAAAATTCTAGATAGTGCTGGCAATCTTGTTGGCATAGGAGTAAGGAGGAACAACCTATATGAGCTAAGTTCTCTTACAGCCACCACTAGAGTGGGCACAAGCAAACTTTGGCATGAAAGATTCGGCCACATCAGATTTGCAGTGCTGAAGGAGATGCAGAAGTAAGGTATGGTTGCTCACTTACCTGTAGTAGAAGAAATCAAAGAACCGTGTGAAGCTTGCATGATGGGCAACCAATAGGGAAAGGCATTCCCCAAGAAAGCAAGAATAGAGCAAACGCTCCTCTAGAGTTGGTGCATGTTGACTTGTGCAGTAAGATGCCTACACAGGCCTTGGGGGGATCTTCCTATTTTGTATTGATTGTCGACGACTATAGTAGAGGAAGATGTGGGTGTACTTTCTTCGCAAAAAGGCTCAAGCTTTTGGTAAATTGAAAGAATGGCTATAGCTTGTTGAAAATGAAACAGGGAGAAAAGTGAAGAAAATCAGATCGAATGGTGGTGGTGAGTTTGTTTCTATAGAGTTTGGAGATTTTTGCAAGAGCAAAGGGATTAAGCGCAAATGATGACACCACATACGCTGCAAAATTTGGTTGTTGAATGCCAAATGCAGACCACCGTGGAGATGGGGAGGTGTATGTTGAAAGGTGTTCGACTGCCAAACCATTTTTGGACTGAGGCTATCAATACTGTGGTTTTTATCCTTAATCGGTCACAGCTATACAAAGGCACTCAAAGGTAAAACACCACATGAGGCTTATAGTGGTAAGAAGCCATCTATCTCCCATTTCAAAATGTTTGGGTGTGAATGCTATGCGCATGTACCAGACAAAGAGAGAAACAAGCTACAACCAAAAAGCACTAAATGTATCTTCTTAGGCTATTGTGATGAGAAGAAAGCCTATAAGTTGTATGACCGAGAGGCAAAGAAGATCATAGCGAGCCGCGATGTGTTCAAGGAGTAGCCACATGTAGTGGAGGCAGAGAAGAGCTCTTCCACTTTATCATCAAGCGAAGAGTAATTCACTATGAACTTGTCCTAGGAGCTATAATGGAGGAGGAAATATCAGATGATGAAGGTACAAGTCACCAACCTGTTGTTACACCATCAGAAAAGCCATTGCCGTGATGGGTAAAGCAGCTCTACGACCATGATAACCCAATGCCTATGTCTGTTGAGCAGCATGCAGATGGACTAAGGCGGTCTTAGAGAATCGAGGGGAAAAGGAGGGCTTCTGCTCACATACTCAATATGGCCTTGATGGTTGAGATTATTGTAGAAGTAAAGGAGCCTTCAAGTTTGGAGGAAGCACTTCAGACCGAGATTGGAAAAATGCTATGCAAATAGATAGCATCATAAAGAATGAAACTTGGGAGCTGGTAGATTGACCACCTAACAAAAAGGTTATTGGCACCAATTGGGTTTGGAATTTAAAGTACAAGGCCTATGGGACTTTGGAAAAGTACAAAGCCAGATTGGTTGCACAAGGATTTTTGCAGGTTGAAGGGTTTGATTTTCAGGAATCTTTCACTCCGACTCCCAGAATGACCACTATTCACACAGTTCTACTGGTGGCTGCTCATCATAAAAAGTGGCCAGTTTATCAAATGGATGTTAAATCAACATTCTTGAATGGTGACCTCAAGGAGGAGGTGTACGTGGCTCAGCCATCTAGGTTTGAGGCCTCCCATTCTAAGAACAAGGTATGTAAGCTGAAGAAGGCTCTATATGGGTTGATACAGGCCCCAAGAGCATGGTACCAAACAATGGATAGACAAACTCTGTCATAAATTAAACTTCAAAAGATGTGCCTCAGATGCTAACTTGTATGTGTACAGGAAAGGTGGAAAATCTGCTATTATTGTTCTATCACATACGATTGAAAGAATTTAAAAAAATCCATTCAAAAATAAGTCTAATAATTCCAATACTTAAAATTGAAGTACATTAATGTTCTTTCAATTATAGGTGTAAGAACTCAGACCTTACAAAGTGTAAGTGCAAAGCATTCATTCACATATTCTCTCAATAGTAAGTCTAAGAATATCAAAAAATATATTGTAAAATTTAACCATATTATATTATGCAAAAAATTCAATTGCTCTTTATGGAGTGCATCTCTTCCTGCATGGTTGTCCGCCAATGCTCATTAGCATTTGCAACATCAAATGAATCTGGCTCCTCTTGATCTGCACATACTACCATAACATAATCTGATAGATGAGCCTGCTCATGCAACCTAGCATCTGCACATGTACGGCCAACAACAGGAGTATCTAGCCTGCTGTCCCGCATAGTAACTGTATACCACTTGGGTACTCGCCTAGCTTCCTGTATACCTTCCAACTCTTGCTGTACTTCCTGTTGCATTTCGAAATCTGCCATAGGCTGATTTTTAGCAGCAACTGGAGGTGCTATTGGTTGTGCATGACCACCAACAGCAGGAGTACAAATAGTGTCATCCATAGACATAGGCAGAAGCCTCTCAAATATGTCAGGAGGAGCTTGATAAGACTCATAACCAGCCAAGGAAAGTTCTAATTTTTCATCAACTGCTAGTCAAGACTTTCTTACTGACAGGATTATAGAGCCTATAGCCCTTGCTTTCCTTACTATAGCCAACAAAAATGCATTTGACTGCCTTATCATCCAGCTTTCTTCTGATCTCCTTTGGTACATGAGCATAAGCAATACAACCAAAAGTACGAAGATGTGCTACAGTAGGTCTCCTGCCATACCAAGTCTCAAAAGGTGTAACCTTCTTCAGTGCCTTTGTAGGACACCTATTCAAAATGTGGCAAGCTGCCATGATTGCCTCCATCCATAGGATATTCGGCAACTTCTTAGCCTTGAGCATACACCTGGCCATTTCAAGATGTGACCGATTCTTACTCTCAGCCAAGCCATTTTGCTAAGGAGTATAGGGGCATGTGTACTGATGAGAGATCCCTCTCTCCTGTAAAACAGTATTCAAAATTTTAGACATGTACTCCCCCCCTCGGTTAGATCTGAGAGACTACAATTTACATGAGGATTGATTTTCAGCCATGGCAATCCAAGCCATGAAGGCATCATACACCTGAGATTTCCTGGTCAAAGCATATATCCAAGTGAACCGAGAAATGTTAAGTCATTAGTAGTGACCCCCTAATGACATAACATTCATGGGTCCACATACGGCACTGGGAACAACCTGAAGTTTCTGTGTGGCTCGAAAGGACGACCTGGCAAAAGAGAATCTGTGCATCTTTCCCAAAATACAGCCTTCGCAAACATGTGGTGGTGGCTTCTCCATAGGAGGCAAATCATCCACCATATTGTGCCTGTGCATGAGCATCAAACTTCCAAAATTTACATGCCCCAGACGGGCATACCACAACTCTGCAGTGGACTGTGCATGAGTAAGTGGGGTGACTAAAAAGCCAACCTGGTCAATAGGCTATCATGTATCCAATTGATACAAACCACGAGTCAAAGTACCTGTCATCAAAAGAGAGCCATGCTGGCTGCGTACAACACACTGATCTCCCTCGAAAGCAACAACAAGTCCACCCTTCGCCAAGGAAGATACTGATAATAGATTCTTTTTTATTCCTAGTACAAACAGAGAATCCATGAGGCAGATTGTGGAGCCATCTATGGCTGTAAGCATAATCTTACCCACACCTTTTACTAGATAGGTGGCACCATTTGCACATGCCACTGTCTTTTTGAGAGGTGGAGGAACTATGGACACAAAGAAATCATGCCTGGCTATAATGTGCTTTGAAGCACCGCTATCAAAGCACCAAGCATCATCAGACTCACCAATTTGAAGTGCATGTGAAGCATCATAACTGCAAGTATAAAAACACAATTCTGCTCTTCAACAAAATCAGCATTTTCATCTGAAGTACCTGCTGTAGAGGCATCGGCAACCAAGCCTTTCTCCCTTTGCTTTTCTTTTGCAATCCTCTTCGGACACTCTATAATAAAATGCCCTGGCTTTTTGCAATAGTGGCATTTGCCCTTCTTTTTAGGCTTGCTGCCATCCTGCTTCACACCGGAAGAGGTTGATGCACTTTCACTTCCCTGCCCACCAACAGGTGCATGTGGTTTTGTTACAGGATGGGGTTTAGGCTTAGTTTTGCCTTTCCCTCTGGACCTAGCATAAAAAGCATCCTCTGCTGCACCAGATCTCAAATCTTTGTTCTTTCGAACCTGCTCTTCCTGTAACAATAAAGAAACCAGCTCCTGAAAGGAAAGTGGCTGTGCTGCGTTTCTCAAAGAGAGATTCAAAGAAGTATGAAATGATAAATAAGACGGTGGCAGAGAGCTCAAAGATGTCTGAACAAGTTGCGTTTCAGGTATAACCTCATCAATGTTTATCAG
The DNA here is from genome assembly GCF_047967505.1 of Dipteris shenzhenensis. Classification (NCBI taxonomy): domain Eukaryota; kingdom Viridiplantae; phylum Streptophyta; class Polypodiopsida; order Gleicheniales; family Dipteridaceae; genus Dipteris; species Dipteris shenzhenensis. The sequence continues at coordinate 66,214,377 of NC_141596.1, forward strand.
TTGCTCTCTCAAATCCTGTATTCTGTTCAAGTGAGTCTGCATAGCATCACCTTCCTTCATCTCTAAATGATCCAGCTCCCTTTTTAAAAAGGAGATTTTAGCCTCATTCATGGCTGCGTATAACCTCTCCAAGGTTAGCCAGGCTGCTCTAGCATCTATGCAAGAGTGAATGTGAGGAATTATCTATCTTTGCACTGAAAGAGATATAAGAGACATCGTCTGTGCATCTCTCTTGTCCCATCTTTTCTGATCATCTGTCCTAGGAGGAAGTGGAGGTGGTGCCAGTTGCTGATGTCTACCCCCCTGTGGTGGAGTGGCAGGTGCAATTGTGGGAGGCCGAAGCTCGTCACCATTAACATACTCCCAAAGGCCTTTGGCCACCAAGATGTTCTTCATCATAAAGGACCACATCGAAAAATTGGTGCCATCAAGCCTGTCCTCCTTGGACACAATCTATAACACATCATTTTGATTCTGTGCCATTGCGTGCAATCAAAAAGACAAATAAACACTGTATGTGTTCTCACACTGATTGTACCTACAGCAAATAAAAGAATACCCAAATAACGAAGGTCACCTTATGTGACACTTTTGGATTAAGAATTCTGATTTTTTTGCTGCACAATTACTAATGCATCGAATGTTCTGCTACTGCATACAACATTGCCCAAAATCTCCCACTGTTGACTGTTAAGTCAATATCAAATGCATTCACCACTGAGAGTACTCAAAGCATATAAATCTGAATATTTAAATTCAGGTCTGCATTATTTCTGAGCACAAATGCCAACCAAATCCACTCACAAACTGAGTATTTTTGCCCAAGCTTGCATTTGATACTTCACACAATGTTCCTGAGCACAAAGGAATAAAAAGCCCCTTGTTTATCCACCACAAAACTGAGATTCACTTAGTGTGGATCAACAAGTACGAATCTGAGTAAAAAACTCAGAAATCAACAACATAATTCCTCCTCGAAAACCGTTCTACAGTAGCAAATGATGGTTGGCAAAAATCTGAAGTGAATTGCATAAACCCACAGCTAGTGTCTTGCATAAAAATAGATGTTCGCAATGTATTTGCATACGATTGTGAGAGACCTTGAAAGTAGCAGAATGGGCTAGATGCCTACGTGTGGTGTGTAACACTTTGCCTACTTGGTTGTGCCTATACGGCCCGCTGCCTGTGTGTCTACCGCCTATAAGGGAAGTCGCAATGCTAGTGCTGCTGCTGCTTGTGGTCGCCAAGAAGCCACAGAATAGTGTCGCCCAGCACAGAACAGGAAGCGACCTGTCTAGTAGAAAAAACGGCAGCTTTAGGGTGATCACGAACTGAAGAAATGTATTGCTCAACAGCAAACGGCCTGTAGCAGCTTCGTCCAACTCGCCCACAGCCAAAACGAAGGAGCAGGAGTAGGGTAAAACGACCAACAACCACTTCGCCTAGCCCACAGCTCGAGTAGAGCAGGTCGTAGGCCTCCAAGAGTTCGCTAGGTGAGGAAAAACGAGCAGGCAGACAGAAATGAACAGCCTACTTCTCACAAATCGTGATCCCCAATAGCAGCCTCAAAAAAAAAACGACAGGAGCAGCTCCACAAGTAAGAGGGAGAATAGCAGGAGAGAAGGAGTCACGGCTCCACGTTTCCTACTCCAAGAGACGACCTCCAAGAATGAAGATGCCAAGAGAAGGAGAGCCTGCTCTGATACCAAATGAAGGATACACACTGTGGAAGCACACTGAACAACGATGCAATGATTGGGATTTTTTAAGAATGAAAAGTACAAGGCTTATAAGCCCAGACCCCAAACGGGATAAAATAGTGCTATCTAAGCACACCCCTAACTAAGCACAATGCTAGCTAAGCACAAAGTGCTGTAAACTGAAATAGCTAAATAATAAATGAGATATCATGAGGCCATGTGGGCCCCATGGGTCCGGGGAAAAAACCTCCAGCTACCGGAGTAAAAAGTGTCCCGAACCACTACAGTGTGATCACTAGCACTCCCGTGGGTGCATACTGACGGTAAAACCCAATAGAAGGGAGGTGCTCCATGTCTCTTTATAATTTTAGCATAAAGAGGCATGAATGGGCATGTCCTTAACTTAGACTTTGGATCCATGTGAGCTAGATCAAACAGCACAACTCACTCCATGTAGTGCATTACTGAAAGGCCAAATTTGAGTAAGTGATGATTTCCAAATTCACATCAGCTGGCTGCTAATACATCGATTTATTTTTTTCCCATTTATCCATATTCAAGTGTAGTAGATGTCAAAAGGCTGATCTCAATTGCGAAGAGTAGATATTAGACACCTTTTTCTTTGAGAGAAGCAACTTTCATATCTAGAAATTCTCTTTGTGTGATAGGTATTGTATAGTTGGTTAAGGGAATAGTGCCTACACTAGCATAGAATAAGCACAAAATGCACTACAAGTAGGTGACAATTCCTATGATTAGTTGGATGTGAAAGCCATTGACATTTTCATACCATGTTCAAAGAAAGTATTTAACCCTAATTTGATGCATCTAATAAATGCATCATAAATATGAAAAACACTAGTTCCATCTATGAGGTTAAAACTTTGGTGACACGTCTCAATCCAGAGATGTAATTAGCCAATCACCATGAGAGTTGGACATGTCATCATGGATCATCCAAACAAGGATAGATTGAATGAGGACATCTTTTAATATAAAGGACTATGAATTTGTATTACATACATCAAAGATTAACCCCATCCCTGAAAGACTATAAAGGACTATGAATACATAAAGGACTGTAAAGGCTTTTAATATAAAGGACTATGAGTTTGTATTCCATAAATCAAAGATAGCCACATATTTGAAGGCCTTAGGTGGAACATATAAATTAGATGAATTGATAAGCCTATTGATCCAAGAGGAGGACCCTAGCAAAGGAATGGGCAAGACTATGTGGAAGATTGGTGTGCAAATATGCACAACCTAAAGTTCAAAGGCAAGAAGCCTTGGTAGAATGCACAATATAATGGTATTTTTTTATTGGTCCAAGATTGGACAAAACAAAACAATGGAATCCAATAGTAGTGTAGTCTCATGAAAAACAAAAGTCACCTACAAAGAACAAAGAAGCAATTTTGCCACTTATGCCTAAAGTAAAGTGTGCTTTTGAAGGGTGAAATAGAGATGATACACCTCATAAGATGTGTTTTACAATGGAAAGAGAGCCAATTGTGCTAGACAAATTATGTGAAGATCTTGGAGACCTTTGAACCATGTCATTATTCATAGCTTTACTTGTAGCAAAGAAATTTGATCTTAACGTTAAGATAGTAGAATGAGGTGCATCATAACATGTGTTACGTAGATTGATTCAAGACACTTTATGCAACCAAGGGTGCTTCAAATATTGATGTTGGAGAGATTTATCCACTCCCGATGAAAGGAATAGGTGACATACCCATTCAACTTCCAAATGGCAAGAACAAGTTCATTGGTGATGTGTTATATATACCAAGACTTGAATGAATCTAATGTCAACTCTACAATGTTTTGATCAAAAGATTTGAGCTCTTTTTTATGACAAGAGTGTGATCTTGTTCACAAAGGAAGGAACCATTGCACATGGATTGAGGGATGGAATCTTCTACAAATTAGTAGTCTCAGTCCCTAGATAGAGAGCATGCATGCTTGCAGAAATTGATTCTCAACTATTGTACTAAACATTTTGTCATGTTCACTATAGATCCATGTCAATGCTTAAATGAATGAACATGATTGGGGACTCCCAACGGCAGTATGTGAAGGATATTTGGGAAATAGGCCACAAGACCAAAGAAATTGTTAGAGGTAATGCATATGGCATGACTTAGTTTGTCTACTTCATGAAAAAGATTGCTTTACAAATTTCAAGAGTTGAAGACTATTTTATATTGTTGAATCAAATGTCTTTGATCCAACAATAAAGGAGAATATATATCTTGTGAGTTTTGGAGATAGTGGAGAATATGAGGAGATAATTTCCCATACGTAAGACACACTGAACAAAATAGTGTAGCAAAAAGAAAGTTTCACAAGATTGTCGAGTGTGCAAGTGGGATGTAAACAAATACATCCTTTGTTTTCATTGATTAGCCACATGGATTTGTTTAGAAAGGTTTTGAAAATATTTGTTATGCCATTTGAAAAAGGCATTTTATAGCCTCAACAAATAGGTCCCATGGGCTACCTCACTTCTCCATAGGGAAAGTCCATTTGTGTGTCGCAATGGGTATTGGCCTTCTTTTCCCATGGACTGGGTTATTCATGCTTCCAAATTCAAGGCTACATAAGACATCTTCCAAGCAAATATTTTCTTCAAACACTTACAATATAATGATAGGTGATGTAGGATGATCCAAGCAAAGTACTAGCATCAAGCAAATAAACATATCTAGGAAGTTCATTATACCATTTACAACATGGTGTAGCTTGACCTTACAAGGAGGAAAATGAAAGGAAATCTATATGTCAAAGTAGCCCCCTTGAGGTATGGCCCCTTTATATCTCTCATAAGGTACATAATAACGAACTGATCTCCCTCCCACCAACTCATTCGTACCTGAGGAAGGTATACCTCAACTTCCTCTTTGAAAAATTAGAGATGGGTATTATTTTTATTAGCTACGGTCTAGTCCATTCAAAGCCAACCCCTTTATCTCGAAACATGGGCTCCTACCTTTGATCCATATGCTTGTAGATTAAGTATGGCCCCATTATGGGGTGGGCTATTAGATTTAGCTTTATCTTTTTGTCATCATGCCAATCGGCTTTGCTCCTATTCAAGCCAAGTTTTAGAAATTTAAAAGGAATAATTCATCAATCCTTGTGCTCATCCCATAATCCTCATGATCACCCAGAAGTCTATGTCTAAATGGAGCTCTTTGAGAAACTAACGAATACTATTTTGATCAATTCAATATGTGGTCCACAAGTCTAGCCATCGCTCTATTAACATTCACCTAATTTTTGTTTCTTATGTAGCCTTGCTAAGAATTAATAAAGGATTTCACTTTAAAGAAAAGGGGAAGAAAAAGAAAATAATACTTCTAATCCAAACCTCCTTTGACTTCAAAAGGCCTTTTGGATTTTATTGCCCTTTCTTTTCATGCAATATGCTTTAGGGAACAATTTATGGTTACATTTCCCTTCTTTATCAAATTCCATTTCAACTTTGAAGCATGCACTATCGAAGACAATGCCTTTGGAAACCCATTTGGCATGCATATCAAAGGCCACATCAGATAATAATGAAAATAAACATGTATGGCTCTTGATTTAATTTGGATTTCTTGATTACACTAAGATGACCCTGTAAATAAGGAGGAACTATCTCATGCCTATTATAAGGCTTTTTTGAAGGTTACATAATTCAAGAGATGTTTGAGATAGAGGTAAGCTCCAATGAAGGACACGAGAGAGAGAGAGAGAGAGAGAGAGAGAGAGAGAGAGGAGAGAGAGAGAGAGAGAGAGAGAGAGAGAGAGAGAGAGAGAGAGAGAGAGAGAGAGATTATTTTGATAAAGTTTGATATAGCTCTGAAAGCAAGTACATGACTATATTTTTGGAAATGAGTAGAAGACCAATCTCTTAGCCACTTCAGTTTTGCTGTAACCACACTTGAACAAGTGAGGAAAAAATGGATCTTGTAGTTTTGCACTTAGCAAAGATTTGTGAAGTTGTTTCATGCTCCTAATGTCCTTCTCAATTAGGATTGTTCCAAGAAATAGGACTAGAAGTGAGCGGGTGTCATTTTAGCAATCTTAGTAGGAGGGTAAGAGTTGAGGATGAGTACTAAAGATGAAGGACGCTCCTTTCCAATCCTAGTTTGAAGTTTGTCGAGAAAAGCACACTATCTTTGTGTAGACCTAAAGTGACAACTGTGCTACTACTTTCTGTGTGAATTCTAGCATCTCAGCCCATGTTTTATAGATGAGGTTGAAGAGGAGAGATTGAAGGTGCAAAAGTAACAATTGAAATTGAAGCAGTTGATGAAACATGTGGTTTAAATTCTAGAAGTAAAGTTTTTTATGACAAATTGCATATGAAATTTCCCTTGTTTGGGTTTAGAAAATTAGTAGAGTGTAGGCATGGTTGATGATGATACAAATCCCAAATGTAATCTCCAAATGGGCAGGAAACATGGGGGTATTTGGCTTTATGGCATGTTATAAATGTGATTCTATAAATAAACATAAAGGAGAGGTTAGAGTACAAAATTAACATAGCTAGAGTAGATATCATGTAGACCCATTATTGCTAATTTGCCTTCTTTATTTCATGGTGTGGTATTTTATGGCATGTGAATTTTTTACGTAGAAAATAAAAAATATTGGTGTTTGAATCATGGTGATATCAATTGTATTATGAAAGTTATGAAGTTTTTAGTAATCTAGACAATAGGCTATGATGGTTGTTTTTAAGGTGCCTAGGGTCAAAGAGCACATTTTTCACTTGTTATGGTTGCTCTCTTGCTACAAAGATGTGGAAACTTGTGAAGGACTCCATAGGGATACAATGTAATTGGGATATTTGCCTACTAAGAGACCCATGAGGAGAGCTTAGAGTAGAAAACTAACATAGCTAGAGTGGCTATTATGTAGACCCATTATTGCTAATTTGCCTTCTTTATTTCATGGTATTGTGTTTTATGGCATGTGAATTTTCTCTGTAGAAAATAAAAAATATCGGTGTTTGAATCATGGCGATATTCATTGTATTATGAAAGTTATGGAGTTTTTAGTAATCTAGACAATAGGCTAGGTGAAACATGGTTGTTTTTAAGGTGCCTAGGGTCAAAGAGGGCATTTTTCACTTGTTATGGTTGCCCTCTTGCTACAAAGACATGAAAACTTGTGAAGGACTTCACATGGATACAATGTTGCCTACTAAGACACCCATGAGGAATGCTCAAGAAGGAGAGGACTACATGGAGAGACAATGTGGATGTTGTGAAGCTAGCAACCACTATGTATTTGATGATATTGCTATTAATACTGTGGGTAGAATGGTAGTGTAGGACTTGAGGAAGCTCTCAAGAAAGATTAACAAAACAGATAAACATCTATAGGAGTGTATACACCAACAAGATTTGTCTTGATAGTCTTTGTCCTGGCTATTGCTAAGGAGGTATTAATGCTATGTAAGAATTTATACAATGAATTATCACTGGGAACGTGTCTAGTGAATAAATTTGTTATGGATTACCTATGCCATGGTTCATTTGCTAGATATACACTCAAGGTTTAAATGATATTCGATACAATTGTGGAACTGTAACCTTCTAGTGTATGAAGGGCATGCTGAAATTCTTATTGTTTGGGGTTGAGCTATCTATCATTTAAGAGTTAATACTTGCTTCTATGTAATGCCAATTTTTTTGGCTTTAAAAAAATGTGCAAACAATATCCTAAGGGGCTATTGAGGGATGTACTCAAATTTAAAAGCATATTGTGTTGATTTATTGGCATGGGCATGAAAGGTATTATAGGGGGATTTAATGGAGTGGGATGAATTCCAATTATTTTGAAAGAATTTACGTTGATGATGAGGATTTTCTTTCACATTTGTAAATTATGCCATACACTTACGAACTTGCTTTGGGCATTAGAGTGAATACTAACATTTTTAGTGATGGACCTGCACAAGTGATGCGTGAGGGGTATTATGGCTTTACTTGGTTTTGGTGGGCGAGATACTAAGTGTCTTACGTCATGGAGGGGAAAAAGACTAGAAATCAGTATTTTATTCTGTAAGAAAATAATACAACGTCTGTGCTTAACAAATAATAGGATCTCGTACGCAAGAGAGAAAACAAGATAGTATGGAGAATCAAAAATTTGATTACTATAGAACTAATACAATAGATGGCACTGCCTCCTAACCGTGCGCTCCTATGAAAGAAGCTTCGATGGCATGCTAGAAATAGTAGAAGACAGAGGTTGGATGCTAAGGAATTAGGGTTGCTGTAGCCACTGATGAAATGGGCTTCATGGGCTTGCTCTTATATAGCCACCAACCAGTCGTAGTCGGTTAGGCTCAATTAGGTGACCGACCCAGCCCACCCAAAATGGTCGACTGGGGGTTAGTCCCAAAATAGGCCACCGACCATACGATAGAACTGTGTGCAAAGCAGAGCAACTGACCTATGGTCATTGTTCGGCCCAGAGCCATCCGAGATCATCTGAGGCTCCAAACGGTCCCTGCAACCTGAGAGTGGGTTGCCTCGAGAAATGCTCCATCTACCCTTAATGCAGTCAGTCAAGGGATGCCTTCCTGCACTTACATGTAGCCTAGTTGGCGGTGTGCCAACTCTATCTAAAGCCGTCCAGCCATCAGGCCACACATGGCCCCCATCTGGTGTCCAAACCAGGACCTACCGGATAACCGAGCTAGTCAAATGCCTTCTCCTCATATGGGGGGCTTACAAGTAGAGTTAGTTGGTTCTCGCATAGTTACACGAGAGTGGAGCATTGATATCTAACACCCCCCCTCAATGTCCACCCGCAAGTGAACTTACTTTTTTAGCCCAATGCCAAGTGGATGAAGATGCCTCTCTAGCAAGTCTCTTCCAAGATCCTTTGTGAAGATGTCCGCAGCATTCTTTGTAGTCAGACAGTACACCAAGTTGACATCTCCACCATGATGAGCTCGTGTACAAAGTGATATTGAATCTCAATGTGTTTTATGTGAGCGTGGAAAATCGGGTTCTTTGCAATCGCCATGCAACTCTGATTATCACATGATAACTGCGTAGGCTTGTTCTGCACTGCATCCATGTCCCCCAAAATCCTCCTCAACCACACTGCCTCACAAGAAGCAAAGCATGCAGATTTGTACTTGGCCTCGGTAGAAGAAAGAGCAACTATGGGTTGCTTCTTGTTGACCCATGACACAACTCCAGATCCAAGTGAGAAACAGTACCCTATCACTGATCTCCTGCTATCCACGTCTCCTGCTTAATCCAAGTCACAGAATCTAGTCAAGATGTTGCCCTTGGTATAGGTGATGCCATAATCAAGTGTGCCTTTGATGTATTTCAGCACCCACATCCCTGCCCTCCAATGGTTCTCCCAGGGCTTATTGGAAAACCTGCTCAGTACACCAGTCGCAAAACTGATGTCCGGTCGTGTGTTGCACAGGTAAATCAAGCTACCCACAAGCCTTCTGTACTTCGCTTCGTCCACCAGTGGTGATGAATCCTCATTTGAGAGCTTCGCGTCAACCTCCATAGGGGTACCAACTGTCTTCCACTTAGCCATGCCAAATGCCTTTAGTATCTCTCCAGCATACTTCAGCTGTGAAATGAAGATCTGTTTCGACTCCTACCAAACTTTGATCCCCAAACAGAAATGCATCAGTCCGAGGTCTGTCATTTCAAACTCTCTTCCTAGCAAATGCTTTGTCTACGAGATCTTCTCTTCATGGTTCCCTGTTATGACAAGGTCATCCACATAAAGGACCACGATCATACACCTGCCTCCTTCTCTGAAGATATACAAATTTGCATCACATGGGCTCCTCCTGAACCCATTTTGCAGAAAGTAGACATCAATTCACTGGTACCATGCTCGTGGGGCCTGTTTTAGCCAATAAAGTGCCTTCTTCAGTTTGCAAACTTTACCTTCTGAACCAGGGATCTCAAAACCTGGTGGTTGTTCCACGTATACCTCCTCCTTGAGATCTCCATTCAAAAAGGTGGATTTCACATCCATCTGAAACACGGGCCAACTTCCCTGGGCAGCTAAAGCCAAAACACTGTGAATTGTGGTTAGTCGAGCTATGGGAGCAAAAGTATCTTGATAATCAAAACCATGTACGTGTGCAAATCCTTTTGCCATGAGCCAAGCCTTGTACTTATCCAACATGCCGTCAGACTTGTACTTGGTCTTGTACACCCACTTGGTTCCGATTACCTTGCGTTTTGGTGGTCGATCCACAAGGTCCCAAGTGTTATTCTTCATTATGGAGCCATACTCCGACTGCATAGCCTCCATCCACATATCATCACCTTGTGCCTCTTCAAGACACTTGGGTTCATCAGCACGGATCACTTTTATCATCAAAGCATAGTTGACCAAGTGTTCCTATGCCCTTCTTTGCTCCTCTAATCTCTTGGACCGGCGGTGTTTGGATGGTTCCCCCTCAATGGCTTGAGGTTCTCTGCCATCCAAAAGCTGCTTTACCCACTTCGGGAATGGCCGTTGCCGTTGTGGTTCTACAGGCTCTTCTTTATCTTCTTTGTCTTGAATCCTCCCAATGGTGTCTTCTTTATCTTCTTTGTCTTGAATCCTCCCAAGCACCGTTGGGGGAGTTCGATCTGCTATTGGTGGTAGTACTGGATGGATATCCTGGTCCTGGTTGTCTGGGAAGGAAGCATCCTCCTCCAATTGATGCGACTGTTCTGAGAAGACCACATCACGACTTACAATTACCTTCTTGGTAACAGGGTTATAGAGACGGTAACCCTTCGCCTCTTCACTGTAGCCCAAGAAAACACACTTCCAGCTCTTCGGTTCCCACTTGGTCCTGGTAGCATCAAGGACATGCACAAAATAGTCACATCCAAAAACTCTGAAATATGCAGCTGAAGGTTTCTTACCAGAAAAGGCTTGCAGTGGAGTCATCCTGTTCATAGCCTTCGTGTAGCTACGATTCAGGATGTAAACTACAGTGTTACATGCTTCAGCCTAGAAAGTCTTTGGCAAATCTTTCCCTTTCATCATACTCTAGCCCATTTCGCAGATGACATGCATCTTGCATTCTGCTACTCCATTTTGCTGTGATGTATGTGGTGGGAGTTTTTGCCTCTTGATTCCGTGACTTTTGCAGTAACTTTCAAATTCAGTTGATGTGAACTCTCCACCTCTGTCTGATCTCAACTTCTTCACCTTCCTCCCCATTTCTTTCTTGACCATTACATGCCATTCCTTGAACCTACTAAAAGCCTCATCTTTAGTCTTCAGTACGTATATCCATATCCTTCTAGTGTAGTCGTCGATCAGCATCATGAAGTAGTAGGAACCACCCAAAGTTTTCATCTCCATCTTTCTGCAGAGGTCCATGTGTATGAGCTCTAGAGGATTCTTTGCCCTACTGGCCTCTTTAGGAAAGGGATGCCGATGCTGTTTGCTCATCATGCAAGCTTCACATACATCGGGCAGATTTGAAATTTTTGATAGGTCTGCAATCATTCCACTTTTATGCATCTCCTTCAAAGAACTAAGGTTTAGATGACCAAACCTCTCATGCCACAGCTTAGTGTTCTTCACATCCGCTCGAGCACTGAAAGCTAAGAGTTCGTAAGTGTTGTTACGCCATGTACCTTTACCAATGACCTTCCCTTGAAGATCAAGAATCTGTGCACCATTCTTATCGAATTGAACTTTGAGGTCCCGATTTGTGATTGCGAAAATGGACAACAACTTTCTCTTGATATCTGGCACATAAAGAACATCAGACAACTATTTTATAACTCCATCTGACTTGAGAGCAATCGTACCTTTTCCTTTTGCTGGACATTTTGTGTCATTGCCGACTGCTACTAGGATGTCATTCCCTACCGGCTGTAGAGAGGTATACCAATCCTTCCGACTGGTCATGTGGTGCGATGCACCACTATCAATGATCCATGGTTCATCCGCAGGTACATGAACTGCCTCCATGCAAATCTCCTCAATTGCGACAAATAGCTCTACTGGTACTACCCGCGCACTGTTGCTGGACTCTTTCTTTACTCCGTTCTTCTCATCTGCAATTTTCTTTCGGCACTCATTTTGCTTGTGCCCTGCCTTGTTGCAATAGAAGCACTTGATCTTCTTCTTTCTCTTTTTATCATAAGAAGAAGATGGGTTACCAGAGTCCTTACCCTTACCTTTCTTTGATCCGGTCCAGAAAGCCAAATCTTCTCTAGTCCTCATCTTTTGACGCATCTCCTCCTCCAGAAGCATTGCACTGAAATCCTCAAAGTTGAGGGGTGGATTTCTGTTTTGCATATTCAGCACAGTAACAAGACCATCGTACTTTGGTGGGAAAATCCGTATGCACCTTTGTGCTAGATTCTTGCTAGTTATGGTGATGCCAATTGCGGTCATCTGATCACGCAAATTCTTCACCCTAGTGATGAACTTCTCTGTCGCTTCAGACTCAGACAATTTCTCGTTCGTGAGTTGAGTCTCCAGATTCTGAATCCGCATCTGATTCGTGGTCTCATACTGATTTTTCAAGACCGTCCATGCCTCCTCCGCTATGGTGACATGTTGAATTAACGCCATGATGGAATCCCTTACACTGCAGACAATAGAACATAGTGCATCTGCATTTCTTCTTGTCCACGCGAGAATCTCATCTACAATTGGTATTATCTGTTGTGCTGCATTAGCTGGATCCGGTCTTGCAACCAACCTCAAGTCCACTCTAGTAGCAGTGTTCCAAAGCTTGTATGCGCTTAGGATGGTCTTCATCTTGAACTTCCAGAGTGGATAGTTAGAGCCGTCCAACTTTTTGCTTTCGCCGAACGGTGGGATTCACAGTCTTATGGGCTGGGCCATCTCTCACAATCTGCTCGCAAATAGAAACACACTACCAAATCTTCTTGCTAGAGTCCAGGCTCTGATACCATGTAAGAAAATAATACAACGTCTGTGCTCAACAGATAACAGGATCTCGTACGCAAGAGAGAAAACAAGATAGTATGGAGAATCAAAAATTTGATTACTATAGAACTGATACAATAGATGGCACTACCTCCCAACTGTGCGCTCCTGTGAAAGAAGCTTACATGCTAGAAACAGTAGAAGACGGAGGCTGGATACTCAGGAATCAAGGTTGTTGTAACTAGTGATGAAATGGGCTTCACGGGCTTGCTCTTATATAGCCACCGGTCATAGTCAATTAGGCTCAATTGGGTGATCGACCCAGTCCACCCAAAACGGTCACCTGGGAGTCAGTCCTGAAATAGCCCACCAACCATACGATAGAACCGGTGCACAAAGTAGAGCAATTGACCTATGGTCATCGTTTGGCCTAGAGCCATCTGAGATCATCTGAGGCTCCAAACAGGCACTGCAACCCAAGAGTGGGCTACCTCGAGAAATGCTCCATCTACCCTTAGTGCGATCAGTCAAGGGATGCCTTCCCACACTTGCATATAGCTTAGTTGGCGGTGTGCCAACTCTATCTGAAGCCGTCCAGCCATCAGGCCACACATGGCCCCCATCTAGTGTCCAAACCAGGACCTACCGAATAACCGACCTACTCAAATGCCTTCTCCTCATATGGGGGGCTTACAAGTAGAGTTAGCTAGTTCCCGCGTAGTTACATGAGAGTGGAGCATTGATATCTAACACCTTCATGCTATGCAAAATGCACCATGGCAAACAGAGGGGAAATATGTGGAAAATAAGGGGGGCTAGCACTCCATGCTGTAGACCTCAAGGTATAGCATGTCTGTGACTTGAGAACATAAGTGCCACAGAAGGAAACAACAATAACTATATAGGAAGCTTGTAAAATATGCATGGAATGAGATGTGTATAAGCATGGAACCAAGATTTGAAAGACCATATGAAGCTTGTTTTTTTTTAATAACAGAGAAGGTCTTGTAAAGGTTATAATGGCCCTTAAGGCATTCTATGTGGCTAAGGTGTCTTAACAATATATATATATATATATATATTGGGGGCAAAAAAAAGAGATATTATATTATCTTTGAGTAAGATTTGTATATCATCAGAGTTTAGCCAATAGAGCTTTACTATCCCTAGATAGGACTAACATCTTGCAAAAAGACTACTAGTAGAAAAAAAAAAGCAAGATACATGCTCAGAATTTGTTATGTAGACTAGAAGGAACTTGAAAGAAGAAGCTGGTAGCCTCTTCATTGAGACCTAATCTGTGAGTAGAGGTAGTAGCAGCAAGAGGAACTTTGCCATTGCGAGTTGACATTTTCTTTTGGGCCAAATTTGCTCATATGGATGCATAGTATATGCACATGAGTCCGATGCATTTTGATTCTTTGAGCCTTGAGTTTTGGTGACACTAAGGTAGACATATTGGGTGCACCTAGTATTTGGCATGATTTCTCTCTTGCAGGTACTAGCATTTGGGATTTTGTTTCATTTGCATATGGCATCCTCTTCCATGTCTGAAAAGGAGTTTTTCAGTATTAAAAAGTTTGATGGGACAAACTTTTCTTTGTGGAAAGAACAAATAAGGGATGTGCTTATTCAAAAGAAGCAGATTAAACCCTTGGCAGGGATTGAAGCTAAGCCTACAGATATGTTTGAGGATGATTGGAATGAGTTGGATGCATTAGCAAACTCCATTGTAAGACTTCATCTTGCAGAGTCAGTCTATTTCACAGTAGTAAATGAGCAGACTACGGAAGATTTATTGAATAAATTATGTGCCACTTATGAGAAGGAAACTGTCTCTAATAAAGTTTACCTCATGAAGAGGTTGTTTGAGCTGCAGATGAAGAAAGGGGTCTCCATTGGTTCTCACTTGAATGAATTCAATATTATTTTCAGCCAGCTTAAAGCTAAGAAGATGAATTTTGATGCGGACTAAGGCAATATTCCTCTTGTGTTCATTGCCATCCTCATGGGATGCCTTTCGTACAACTGTCAGTAACTCTACACCTGGTGGAGTACTGACGTTTGATGATGTTGTGGATAGCTTGTTGGCTGAGGAGATTATATAGAAGTCCATGGATGGCAACAAGCAGGATGCAGCTTTAAATGTGCAAAGGGGAAGATCACAGTTCAGGGGGGAGTCCCAAGAAAGAGGGAAGTCTCGTAGCAAATCCAGGGCACATAACATTGAGAGTTGCCACTATGGCAAAAAGGGCCACATGAAAAAGGATTGCTACAAGCTGAAAAGAGAGCAAAAGGATAAGAAAAAGAATGCAAATTGGGGTGCAAATAAGAAGGAAGAGAGTCCAAGGGAGGACAAAGGAAAGATCAAGATCGAGGAGATTAATGCAATCACTTATGATAGTGACAATGACATTCTCTTCATGTCTAGTCTACCTGCAAACTTGCTTACCACTTCAGATGATGCATATTCCCAGAATTGGATTTTGGATTCTGGGAATGGTTCTCCACTTATGACAGTGGAAAGATAGGTTGTGTGCATCTTGGAAATAACTATGCATGTGACATAGTGGGAGTAGGTGACATAAAGATTTCTTTTACAAATGGGTCTGCATTTGTTTTGAAAAATGTGAGACATGTGCCTAAGCTGACCAACAGTCTCATTTCAACAGGTCAGCAAGATGATGCTAGTTTTCAGACCACTTTTGGCTTTTAGAGTTGGAAAATTCAAAAGGGCTCTATGGTTTTGGCCAAGTGTGGGACTTTGTATCCCTTACATGTATTATGGGTGTTTGAGTATGTTGTTGCAATAATCGAGTAGCTAAGTACTTCTTTGTGGCATTGCAGGTTGGGGCACATGAGCTAGAATGCAATGAAACTCTTATGCCATTTGGGTTATGTACCGCATTTGAGTTTTTCTGATTTTGAATTTAGTGAGCACTATCTCTATGGGAAGCATACTAAATCAGCCCATAAAAGAAGGGGAAAGAAAGAGCTTGAAAGGCTTGATTTGGTGCATTCAGACATATGTGGTCCCATGCCTACACGGTCATTAGGCGAGGCTAAATACTATGTGACATTCATTGAGATGCAACTAGGAAAGTATGGGCTTATGCTATAGCTCGGAAGAGCAATGTGTTCCAAGTATTTCAAAAATGGTTGGCTTTGGCTAAAAATCAGTCAAGTACAACACTTAAATGCCTACGGACTGATAATGGTGGAGAGTATATCTCTCATGACTTTCAGCATTTTTGTGATACATGTGGGATCAAGAGGGACCCCTCATACTCTAGAGCAAAATCTAGGTGAAGAATAGATGAGCCGCACCATTCAAGAAAGGTTGCAATGTATGTTTTCCAATGCAAGTCTTTCTAGTGGTTTTTGGGCTTGGGCAATGAAGACTGCAGTGCATGTGATCAATAGATCACCTAACAAGAGTTTGGATGGTGGTATTCCTGAAGAGGCATGGGGTGGCAAGAAGCCCTCTTACTCTCATTTGCATATATTTGGGTGTGAGGCATATGCACATGTGCCAAAAGAGCTTCGGAAGAAGCTAGATCTTAAGTCTAGGAAATGCATCTTTCTAGGTTATGGTGAAAGTGGAGTGATGGGCTATTGTCTCTAGGATCCATAAGAAAAGAAGATTATACGAAGCCATGATGTGGTCTTCAATGAGAAGAAGATGCATAAGACACCCATGAGGATGTGGAAATGAGGAGAATCACTTTCCAGGATGTGAATCCACCTACATATGTTGATAGATAGCAAGTTGTCCATGCACCGAATGTGCAAGAAATGGTGCCACTAGGTACTCCCATAGGTACACAATCAAGGGCAAATGATCGATCATCTATTGCTGGAAGTGATGAGCCAAATGTGGCTGATATGCAGGTGGGACAGCAAGCTAAAATGCCATTGAGAAGATCATCTAGATGTTTAGACTGCCTGAGAGATTTGTTCCAGGGGCTGACTATGTGATGCTTACGGAGGTTATGGGGCTTCTTGCCACATAGAGGCTATGACGTGCGAGGATCAGCACAAGTGGGAGTATGCTATGCAATCAGAGATATATTCACTCATGAAAAATAAGATTTGGGACTTGGTTTCTTTGCCACATGCAAAGAAAGCATTGCCATGTAAATGGGTCTACAAGATGAAGGTCACAGGTGATGATGTGCCTAAGTACAAGGCCCATTTGGTTGCTAAAGGGTTCAAGCAAGAGAAGGGTGTGGACTTTGATGAGATCTTATCTTTGGTTGTGACGATGACCAAACTTAGATGTGTACTTGGACTTGTAGCAGTAGAGGATATGAAGCTTATGCAGATGGATGTCAAGATAGCTTTCTTGCATGAGGAAATTTACATGGTACAATCAGAAGGCTTTCAAGAAAAGGGAAAAGAGAATTTGCTTTACAAGCTCAAAAAGAGGCTCTATGGCCTTAAGCAAGCACCTAGAGAATGGTATCAAAGTTTGATGCTTTCATTCGATCCTAGGGTTTCAGAAGAAGTGAGATTGATCACTGCCTCTACACTAAAAGGGCTAGGGATAATAGCCTGATACTCTTGGCACTTTATGTGGATGATATGCTATTGGCTAGCAAGAAGATTTATGAGCTAGATGCATTGAAGGCCAAGTTGCATGAGGCCTTCAACATGAAGGATTTAGGATCTGCACGTCATATTCTTGGTATGCGCACCATGAGTGATCAGAGTAGGAAACTCCTTTGGCTTTCACAGAAGGAGTATGTTACAAAAGTATTGCAGCGTTTCAATATGGAGGGGGGGAAGGCAGTAAGTACTCCATTGCCTTCATATGTGAAACTGAGTCATGTAGATAGTCCCAAATTAGATGAGGAGAGGGCCATGATGGCCAAGGTTCCTTATGCATTAGCAGTTGGGAGTCTTATGTATGCTATGATAGCTACTACTAAACTGGACATTGCATTTGCAGTGGGAGTTGTTAGCCTATATGGCTAATCCAAGAAAGAGGCATTGGGAGGCAATTAAGTGCATCATGAGGTACATGAAGGGTACCAAGGAGATGTGCATCTGCTTTGGCACATGAGAGATACGTGTACATGGGTACACAGATTTGGACTATGCAGGGCATGTGGATAGCACAAGATCCACTTTTGGTTATGTGTTCACCTTTGCAGGCGGTGCATTGTCGTGGATGTCTCGCACACAGAAGTATGTTGCCTTGTCTACCACAAAGGCCGAGTATGTTACAGCCATAGAGGGTTGCAAGGAGGCTATATGGCTTGATCGGCTAGTGGGAGATTTTGGAATTCATACAAGTGTTCCGATATTGCATAGTGATTCCATGAGTGCTATTCAGCTAGCACAAAAACCGCTCTTTCATGCAAAGACCAAACATATTGAGGTTAGGTACCATTTTATCAGGGAGGTACTTGAGGATAAGCGCATAGAGCATATCAAGGTTCATATGAATGATAACCCCATAGATATGCTGATAAAGAGTCTACCTAGTCAGTGATTTGCGTATTGTCATGTATTGATGGGCATTGGATAGTATGTCCATTGGTTGTTCTCTCTTAAAGGCACATTGGCCTTTAAGTGGGAGGTTGTGCGGGTTAAAGTCTAGGGTACCTTAGCCCCAGTTATGTACAATACTCAAATACATATATATATATGGATGACATAGAAGATTAGGGTGTTCTGCACCCACCAAAACTTGTGTGGCTCTCTCTTCTAGCTCTCCTTCTCTCTCACCCTCTTCCATTCCGCTTTTGTTGAGAGTTCTCTCATCCTTCAGATTCCATCTAGCATTAAGTGTTCTAAAAAAATAATCCATATCAGTAGTTGGGGTTGCAATAGGAAGGATAGAAGAGCCTCCTACCAACCTAAATTCTTTATGTAAGATTAGCACAAAACCACCCTTCCATTTGACATCTCCCTGCCATAGTTCCAACCTACCCAAAATAAGGCCCTGGCTTTGATTGGATAAGTAAAATTACCTTTTGATCTCATGCCATGTCTTCCATCTGAAAAGGTCTCTGCACCACAGCTATCCCCAAGATTGCATTCCTTTCTTAAACAGGGTGGTTGCCAAAGTAAATTGCTCATCAATTAGTTGAAAGTTCCTGAAAATTGTTAAAGCCCAAATTGAATCGATGGCCATAAAAGCACCTTTGCCAGAGGAGTTCTTGTTGACTGTTGGTGTCACAACAATATCCTTACCCTTTCCAATGTTTATGTTGATGTTTTGATCATCCTGTTAAGTATTTAGTGGTGTTGCAGGAGGCTTGGGAGTCCATCTCTCTGTAGGGGCAGCTTGTTTAACAATAGAGGGCTCAACCTCCTTGGTCTTGCCCCTATTTAGAGGATAATTTTGAACAACATGTGTGGAGAGACCACACAAAACGCAGGAATTGGGAAGTTTTTTATATATCAAGGGTTGCTCCCTAAAAGTGCTACCATTTCTATTCAGAATAATGAGAGTCTTAGGCATCTCCTCTGCTATATCCATCTTGATACAAATTTGGGGATTACCCTTGGGATTGATGAAATTTTCTTGCTCCATACCCAGTACTTCACCCAACCCACAACATAAGAAGGGTAACTGGTTACATAGATAAAGAGGTAAATCAGGTAGTTCTACCCATACACGAATTCTAGAAGATCTAGGGGCATATGGAAAAAAGTCCTTGGACCACCACTCTAAGTATAAAGGTTGATTTCGAATGGTCCATAAGCCATGTTGCATTGCTCTTGCAGCCATTTCATGCTTCTCAAATAAAAAGACCAAAAAGCATTTTTTCAAAAACCTCACATTCAATACATTCATGCCCTTCCTAACCCAGTTGGTTCTAATCCAAGTTTCTATGAAAGCCATTGGAGGTCTGACAGCAGAGAGAAAACCTACCAGTGCATGGGTGCACAACTAAAGGACTGAGTCATGCAACAGGGTATCATCTAGAAAAGCCATAATCGACTTACCTAGGCTAGCAACTTCACTCTCTCCATTAGATTATTGTGTTCCTCTAGCATTTTGTTTTGCAGCAGCTCCTATTTCAACGTTTTCCTGGGGTGTCTAGTCTTTAGCTTTCTTCTGGTTGGTCGCTAGAAGCCTCGGTTCAATCAAAGATGACTCAAAACCTTCGAAATATGATCTTCTTTCTCTTCACGTTTATCTCTGGGTGTATCTCTGCTTGGTGAGATAAGTCCGGCTCTACTTTGATCGATGACGACTCCACCATTTTTATCTTTGGGATTCCGAAGCAAGTCACTAGCTGCTCTAGTTTTTGCTGATGTTGTCTCCTCTTTCTACTGATTCATGCAAGGTATGTGTGTTGTTGCCGCGGTAGTTGCAAGACCTCCGTTTTCACTAAGGCTTCGAAAATCATTTCTGAACTGGTGAGCAACAATGGTTGTGGCTTGTTATACACTTCCCGAAGCTAAGGGCCCATCTACAGTACGCATTCCTGGGGGGGGCTAAGGAATCCCCCCCATGGCTTTTGAGTTGCATGGGTACAGGAGGGTCGAACCACCTCCGCCTCCTCTGCCTCCTTGGGTGCTAGCAAATGATCCATTTTGTAGAAGAGCAGGAAAGTGCAAATTCGTCAGATTTCGGGTCAGTGAAGGGAAGAGACACTTGTCTAGAGTCTCAAACTCATCGAAAGAATGCAGAGGTGAAAGATTCATCTTTGCTCGAGCATCACTAGGACCCCCTATCATAGTCAGGAGCTCACTCGAAGCATGCAAACGAAAAGGAGTGGAGTCAGAATGTGGGGATGATGGGAAGTGAGGGTGATTTGTGTGGCTGTCACCCTAAAAAGTTGTGCCCTCTCCATCCCCATTGCCATCCTCAGTTTCCATCCATACTCTCCGAAGATCAATGTTTTCCCAAGTCTTCATCTCAACAACATTTGAATTGGCAACAAAAGCGATATACTCACTCTAAATAATTTTAAGGCACCATTATCAAGACATAGCCCTTAAGGCATTCTTTATGGCTAAGGTGTGGCAACAAAAGTGATATGCACACTCTAAATAAGTTGGAGGCACTATTATCAAGACACATGTTGATCAAAATGTAAAAAACTAGGGAAGATAGAAAGATGTCAAGTTGAACAATTCCCAAAAAATGTCCGCTACATGGGAATTAAATTGTTTAGGAAACAATTCTTAGCAATTTTTAAAAACACCCCACAATCCCCTACATGGAAATTTGTTCATTAAGGAAGTAATTCTTGATAGTTAGAAAAATCTCACACCCCCCTACATTTGGAGCCTAAAGTAAGGGCCTTTATAGACTATGTAGGTGCTTGCCTAGTCACTCTAATTAACAAATGAAAACTCATAAATGAAATGGTGGGCACTGCTTGACCGATTGCAACGACTCAAGCCAATATTGTTGTCAAATCAAGCCCTCCATTTGCCCTAAGAGCCTTTCATCTGAGATAGGTGCCTCCTCGTCGACATAAACCGCCCAAGATTTCCAAAACAAGGTGGGGATCCCACTAAGGCCCTGCCTTTCGGGATGTCATTATAAGTCTAAATGTAGCGATGCTCCAAAAATATTTCTATTAGCTTGTAAAAGGGAAATGATAGGTGTAAATTGGAAGGAAAGGAAAAGAGAAAAAGCAAGTGAAGGTGAAGGAATATGGGGAAAGGTCGATGAGTGAAAGAGAGCAGAAAAAAGAGGTGAAGGAGGTGTGTGGTGGATGGACCACTAAATAAAAGTGTGGGAGATTATAGACAGAAATGTAGAAGTCTATTGAGCTAGAAAAAGCTGCATAAGATGCCGGAGAGCAATAGAGCCAGAAGGTTTCTTGATGGCAATCACCTTGTTACCAAGTTTTACTTTCGTATAAAGCAAGGCTATAGTAGCTATGGTTTGCCACCTTGTTTTGAACTTAGTTCATTTGGTCAATTTGACCATGCAAATTGTGGTTAGTATGAGCTTTAAGTGTGCATTAGTAGTAGTTGAAGAGCTTCTAATGTGTTTAGGGTTTAAGGTTTTTGTTTGCTTGTGGAGGTCCTAAACGTTCTTGTCTTTTGTTGTAGAAATCCTAAATGGTTTTGTCTTTTGTTGGGTATTTCTCTCTAAAGATAGAGGCTCTCTTTATCAGTTGTATGACACCACCTTTATATTACTCGTGCCTCCGATCTTTATTGCTTCTTTGAACTTATTTCCTTTCTTCTCATCTGTCATAATACTCCTCACTTGTTTCTTTACCTCAAACTTGCTCACCATCCCACTTAAATTTGGCTGTAATGCTTTGCCTATCTTCCATCTTGTTCGATGCATTAGCAAATTTCACATCTAGACTTAATGATAAGTACACGTTTCTCCATCCTCTACTAGAAACCGTAAGGTAGGATAGAAGAGCTACTGTCACTCACAACCACTCCTAAACAATTTAATTCCCATGCTAGAAACTGTAAGGTAGGATAGAAGAGCTACTGTCACTCAAACTTGCTCACCATCCCACTTAATTTTGGCTATAATGCTTTGCCTATCTTCCATTCTTGTTCGATGCATTAGGAAATTTTGCATCTACACTTAATGATAAGTACACGTTTGTCCATCCTCTGCTAGAAACTGTAAGGTAGGATAGAAAGCTACTGTCACTCACAACCACTGAGAGGAAAGAGAGTCTAGTCTTTTCAAGACCAAATGCAACTCGGCAATCAATAGGTATGAAATGGGAGGACAATAGGTATGCTCGTCCTTCAAACGTAGACAAGCAAAACGGAAGCAAAGAGCTAGAATGGAGAGAAGAGGTGCAAGGATAGAAACAAAGAGTAGGAAGCATGGGTGTGAAAGTAAATAAAGACAATTGGCTCCTAATCGCTCCTATGCACTAATCTATTAATTAATCTGCATCCCCCTTTCGCTGATTAACTTATTAACCTATTCTATTTCGCCAATTAACGTATTAATGGACACCCCCCTTGGACGACCATCCTGCTATTCCCTCCTCCGCGGCCTTGCTTTCTCTTCCAACTGCTCCCTCCTCTGTTTCCTGCTTCCTCCTCCTGCTTCTTCCTTCCTCCTCCCCACCTCTCCTTCTTCCACCACACTCCTTTCTCCTCCTCCTCCCTCCTTCTCCCCACTTCTCCTCCTCCTCTCCCTCCTCCTTCCTTCTTCCCACTCTCCGCTCCTTCCCACTCCTCTCTTCCCCCTCCTCCGCTTCTTCCTCCTTGTATTGGGAGGGCTTCACAGCCCCCCTGTTGTACTCTACTACCCCCCATTCCTCTTATAAGGTGCGACAGGATGTTTTGAGATTTAAACCGACACCCCAATAAATTAATTGGCCCCGAATGCCTTAGGTTAATTACCATCGCGGCCCCCCAACACACATAAATTAATTAATACCCCCTTCTACTTAGGGGGGGCCTATTTGGTTAATTAGCACTAATTCACTCAATCTAATGATTGAAGCAAGATTTAAACACTTCTAACACAATTAACTCTAACCACCCTACTAACCCTCTAGAAACCTGGAGGATTCCACTAACCCACTCAAACTGACCCATTTTCCCAACCCAAGCCCGAAAACCCAAAAAAATTTGGTACTCATGAAGAGTGTGAGCCACACTATGATGGCATCTGCTGTAATGGTGGTGATGATATGGCCGCATCGCAATTCTTTCCGTCCCTGTCCCCCTTGCCCTCACCAAGCTTGAAAGGCTTTCGTCTCCTCACACATAAGTGTCTGCTCAGAAAGCTGGCTCTCAAAACAAAAAATGAATTGGACCTGCAAGATGTCGCACCTTTGCGACACAAGGAACTTCTAGCTGTTCACTATATAGGGAAAACCTCACAAACTAGGAAAAAGGATGAAATTTCCTAGATATAACTAGGCATTTTAGGTATGTATATCTAGGAAAACTCCTTCCCTAGATAAAATGCATACCCCTATCTAGGAAAAAAGGTTGTCATCTAGGAAATTGGATGAGTGTGCTACATTTCTATATAGGAAATCGATACCCCTATCTAGGAAAAAAATAAAATGCATGCCTCTATCTAGGAAAAGAGGTTGTCATCTAGGAAATTAGATGAGCGTTACACATTTCTATATAGGAAATCGATACCTCTATCTAGGAAACAGATGTTTTCACCTAGGAAATAAGACGTGTGTGTTGCATTCCTATATAGGAAATAGTTAAGATATATACCTCTATCTAGGAAAAGGGGTGGTCAAGTAGGAAATTAGAAGAGTGTGTTACATTATTCCTATATATATATTATAAGGAAAAGTTCTTTATTTATGTATAAGAGATTAATTAGACGACATGGCACATAAAAAAGCAAATGTGAATTGGATTCTAAGAGATCAAGCTCTGTTGTACCTCTTCTCTAATCAAATGACTAGTTTCATGTACCTCTTATCTAATCAAATGACTAGTTTTTTCTACTCAGTCAGGATTCTATCCCATGCTAGCATCTTTGTTTCACTAAGATCTATGGCAAGTGATGGTTCTTTATCTCATTAAACTATACCATGACATTGTTGATTATGGAATCTACCCAAAGAAATGTGCTTGGTGACTCCTACTCTGCCATACTACCCAACCCATGGTTTAGAGCATTTTGTTCAATCTTTGTCTTTGCATCATGTAATATATCTTTATCTTGAAATTCTATAGCCTATCCATGCTTTCTATTATGATGTGCATCTCTCTCACCTACAAGCTATTTATATATAAAGGGGTGCATTGCTAAGAAACCCTACGTATCACGTGCATTGAAGGGGTGTTTATCAACTTGAATTTTCTCCCCACTAAAACAACCCCTCTTTACTTATGAACTAACATATTGTTCTTCTAAAGTTGAATTAAAATCCCCTCGTGTTCTTGTAATCCTATTAAATTTTTCCCAATAGTGGAATTTTAAAATACCCTTCTTTTGAGTGCAAATGAACTACACTAAATTTCTTTGAGGTGACCCCCCAAGATTTATCTAGTCGAAATCTTGTTCTCAAATGCTTTGGTTAACAACCTTGTTCTACTTCAATGTTAACCCATGCTTGTAGTGAGTACACCAACAAAATTTTCCATCTTGCTACTTGTAGAAAAAGTTGTGTGGAAGTGAAAAAACTATGTGAACAAACTATAATATCTGCATATATGGAATTAAACATGTTAGTGCAACGTGTGGTGTACAAACAAATTTTAACACTTACATATGTAACATGCAATGCATGTAACATTATGTTGAATGCATGTGCACATAGCACGACACACAATGCATCTTGCATACGGATTACATGCCAGCACACAACCTATACATATTGTATGCATGTAATTCAATATGATGCATTATGTATCATGCATATTGATTGCAATGAAAGCATGCAATATAATACATTTTACATGCATAAAAAAAGAAAGCATGCATGCAATATGTATCATATTACATTGCAACAAAAGACACAACATGCTATCTACAAATAAAAAACTGACAAAAGCCACCTCCCCCTTTGAGACAGTCCAGAAACCTATACTCCAAGCATGGTCCCATCTAGCTCTCATTCCTTATGACCATAGCTCCCAAGGCCAAGCCTTCTTGATAGGAGAGGGAAATTACCTCTCAAATCAAAATTAGTAAAAAGATATCAGAGGCATCCTTAAATTATTGTGGTGGGGTAATTTTATCATCATTGGTATAATTACTATTACTACCATTAAAGGCATAACACCATCGACAAATGATGTTTTATTAACAGTACAAGTCATGAAACCAAAAGTAGAGTCCTAGTAATGCTAGGAAAAATCGTGCCTAATTATACCAATTAGGAAAAATCAAGCAGTTCAAGTCATTTTGAGCTCGCCCAACATAGTAATTGAAGGGGAGATGCTTGTGAGCTAAATAAGGAACAATAAGCAAAATTCCAAGAGCACGAGCTCAAAACAAGCCCAACTACTTTGGATTCTTTTGAGCTGGACGGTCTCTTGGAGAAGATAAAGCAGCAAAATCCTTTGAGTGATATGCAAGCTTGTTTGTATGCCCTAAAATAAGGTTACGTTCAACCATATATCATTGGAACTTCTGCCAAAGCATACATAACAAGACTACAAGATTCACTTGGATTAAACATGCAATAAATCTTTGAGAATGGTAATTACTCATTTTGTTTGATGCATCATTCTTGTAATTTCCTTTACTTCTCATTTTTGTCTAACTAATCAATAACTCATCATCCTTTTTCACAGGGTTTGATGACTTGTCGAAAGAAGTGAACAATAAATTAATTCTTCAATTTGATCCTAGGGTGAATGGCTCCTGGGATCAAGATCTCCTAATACCAATTGATTTTGTATTCAAGCTTAATGGTGTTCAACTTGAAAACGCAAATACATCTTTGAACATAAGATTTTTTCTATTAATGTCCTTCTAATTCAAGTTCAATTGGCCTTTGATTTTTGACATTTTTTTAAAAATGGGAATTGGGATTTTCCCAAAGTTACTAATACAGTGTTATGGTAGAATTCCACTTGGACAAATGGACCAACAACAGAAAGGTGGTGAGTGGTAATGGCTGAACACCTAGCTAAGACTCAAAAAACCAGTAGTGCTAGTAGACTTGTCAAACAATTCCTCCTTTACTTGGTGCAAAACTCAAGTAGGAGACAAACATAGAAAGGATCAACTAGATAGGCTATAACTCTCCAAGACTATGGGAGATGAAAATCATAGATGGGAGGATTAAACTGAATGTTCCTTTTTTTCTCTTATCATCTTCTAATACGCTTGATTTTGGATAGAGGTGGAGGATAAGTTAGAAGATCCTAGGTCTCAAATATGTCAAAGGTGCCGCGACTCTCCAAAGGACATTGCACATTTGTCTATGAACTACATGTATAGGGAAAGGGCTCCCTAGTTTGGAGTAGAATCTTTCAAAGTAATGTTCTAATGGTGCCACTAGGAGATCTTTCTCCAAGGTTTAAGGCAAATAGATGGAACTAAAAGCAATGTGAGAAGGTTTATTTGGCTTCAAAGTACTCTATATGTTTTTTTTAAAATGCTGTTAGATGCTATGCATCATGCGACTCATCATGCAATGGATGTTGTCTATAAGAAAGAAATTAGGACATTCAAGACGTTGAATACCATCTAAAAAAGATCATGGAGGGGTTTAATAGAGATGCCTCTTTAGCTAAATAGCTCATCAATATTACCAAGGTTGTTTGTAGTTTATTAGGTGATGGAATAGAAAAGATGGATACTTGAATATACTGGCACATATTAGGAGTTTTTAAAAATGGTAGCAAGTGAGGATGCAATAGACAATAGTGTTCATGAAGACTCACCATTACTACCCAATACATGGCAATTTTACTTATTCATAAGTAGCATTTATCAACTATACAATTGGATATTTTTTAAGTGTTGTAACATGAAAGAAGGCTTAGTACAGCTTACAATATCAATCCATGAAGATCGGCCATTATGATCCAATGCATGTCCAATACACGGATTTGGAGGAGGCCACATGCTATTGACATGTGTTTAAGTGGGGATGTCCATCCCATAAGCATATCTACTCTTGGGGAGACCCTGTATGTATTAGCCTCTTCACCCCCCCATAGTCATCTCCCCCTCTCTAGACTTTTTGGGAGACTGTGGAGCTTTGGTGGGGCAGCTATGGGACGGGTGCTAGGGATCTCATATTCGGCTCACATCCTGAGTGCCATGTGGTGCATTCTGTGCTAACAACACCAGCCACATTGCATTAGTGATATTAGGAATCCCGTACCCGGCTCACTCTCTGGTGCCATGTGGTAAAGGAGAATTTCTCTTAATTGGAAATCTTATAATAATAAAACTTAGTTTTATTAGAAGTAAGGAGGAAATTATGGAGACTGGGCCAATTGAAAAAGGGCTTATAGCCTATCGGGGCTTCCATAGTCTACTCGTAGTTGGGGATGTGCCATAACATGAAGATTGCTTTGACGGACCACATGATGAGGATGTATGCAAGGAAGCTGGGATTCATGAACTTATCAAATGATTCCACATTCTGGTAGGTCTATGCACAGGAAAATCTGGGTGTATGGAAATCACATGAAGGTAAGTATTGCATGAACTTATCAAATGATCCCAAATTTTGGTGGTCTATGCAAGTTACATCTGAGTGTATGGTTCGATGACCTGAAGGTACATGATCTTAGTAATGTGTGGAAGTCATACCATTAGACCTGAAGGTACATGATCCTACAATTTAATGTGTGGAAGTCATACCATTAGACTTACATGATCCAACTTGAAGGGACTATGCAAGGGTCTATTTTGGTGTGTGGAAGGCATACCATCATACAAACCTTTTGTTTGGTGTATGCAAGGGACTTATCAAATGAACATTGAACCCATACATGAACTCTTCAAATGATCCCACAATATGCCAACAGTATACCTGCTAGATCAAAACAATGTAACGGGACTTCCATTACATAGCAAGTGAACATATCCAAATCCTTGAACTTTTACAAGATACTTGGGCAAGGTGCAAAGGCTCTTAGCGACCGAGGTTGATAAGCTTTGGTTGATCAAGGTTGAAAGGAAAACTCCACCAAATACCAAATGGAAGTTGAAGCTCAAATCTCATTTCGTATGGTTTGGAATATGATGTAAACCAATGGTTTTGCAATACAAATAATATAAAAGGCAACTCATTTATGGAAATTTTAATGGGTTAATGTAAACTCTAAGATTATGAGGTGTAAGTGCTATGGTGAATTGAAAGTGTTAACCTTAATCAAGTTAAAAAGGTTAATATTAAGGTTAATTACGTTAATATTAATGTGAATTAAGTGCTTAAGATTATGTTAATTGAGCCATCGTAGGAAGAATAACTAATTAATTAATAGAGTTTAGACTGGGAAGCCAATCCGAGAGAGAATACTCATAGTTTCTTAAGGACTCCTAAGCTCAAGAATACTCAAAATTTGATGGGCTTTCACATAGGCCATTCGACTTAGACAAGAATAGAAGTTAAGAAGCATGGAAGGTGCAAGCATGGAGCATGGAAGGTGCAAGGCCCAAAATTTTGAGAGGGAGAGGGCCCAAAAATTTGAGAGGGAAGAGGAAAGAGGGAAGCGGGAAAATAGGGGGAAAGAGATTTCCCCCAAACCTATCCCTAACGGCTCATTCTACACTCACAACGGTAATAGCAGCTAACCCCTACTTGCTCACGACTCGAGCTTACCATATCTGGCCTTACCTCTACATTCCCTGTACCTTCGATTCCTGAGCCGCCTCATCTCGCATCAACTGCACGTGCAAGCTTAAGGTCCTTGATCAAATTAATCAAGCGCTGAACTTTGAAGTGAATATATATGGATATCTCCACGCGTGTAGTTTCGGAGTCATGAACATTGATGACTAGCGCGAGTACGTCTGCAATTAGGTCGACTACTAGCTATAGCGCTAGCTATAGCAGCTGCTAGTCCATCAAAAAATCGACGCGTGCGCGACTGCAAGGTACGGTCTGGTACTCCTCTGGCCCATCAATCGACAAAGGCACGGCGCTGTCTCACAGACTGGACCGAATATATATCACTTTAGTCGAAATCGAAATCGATATATATTGTACTGTGCCTGCGCCTGTGCCGCCGTCCACGAATCGAACCTTCATATATATTTCGCTATCTCCTAGCTCGAGGCTATCCATTTTGCGGCTGTTTTTCCATGATTGCTAATTTGTCCAGGTGCTCGAATTGATATCTCGATCTGTGCACGCCCTAGTCCTGCAGCAGCATATGCGTAGCCAGCTATAATTATAATTATACGCTACTGTAGATGTCGATCTAGTCGACTCCTCGCTGCATCTGTGTGCCATATGTATTATTAAATTGGTGCTGTACGACGTGGACTGCTCGAGCTCGAGATTATACAGTACACTAGTCGATTGGGCATCAAGGCTTAATTAATTTGAAGGTAAGAAGTCCCTACTGAGAGCTAGTTGTTTTTCGTCCACTAAGGCTAGCTAGTATACCGCGTCGTTTTTCGAGATTATACACTACACTCGATTGGGCATGGAGGCTTAATTTAAAAGGGTGATATATCTGTACATGTGTATACTAGCTGCTGCACACCATTTGAAGCAGCTCGCGGCCGGGGCGTATGTTCGTATACATTCAACGTTCGTACCTTGGGCAGCAATTTCCAGGTTAGTATACACGAATTCGATCCATTTACCAAGGAATGTTCTAGCATTAACCCCCATTTTAATTTCTATCCTAAAGTAATCCTATCTCTTAATATATATGCCTCCCATGCCACAAATCCTGTCAAAGATGTTGCCATAAATTTGTATATGCCTAATCATGTTTTGCCTATGTGTATGCTTCAATATTTCTATAATATGCTTGTACATTTTCATTCTTCTATATTTATATAATTCTATATGCTTCTATATCTTTGCATTGTGTTTCTATGTGTAGGCATGCCTATGCTTCTATGCCTATCATGCTAAAGTAAACCTTTGCAATTACATGCGTGCCTATTTGCCTATGCATATTTGCTTTATGCCTATTCTTTAAGTTTATGTATGCCTATGTCTATGCTTCTATATGTCTATATGCTTATGTGAATGCCTACTTTATGCTTTATGCCTATTTGCCTATGCTTCTATATGTCTATATGCATTATGCCTATGCCTTATATTTGCCTATGCTTCTATTTGCTTTATGCTTTATGTGAATGCCATTGCCTATGTTTCTATATGTGCTAGTCTACGCTTGCTTATGTCTCTACATGCTTTATGTGAATGCCTATTTGCCTATGCTTCTATTTGCCTATGTTTCTATGCCAATGTGAATGCTTATATGCCTATGCTTGTCTGGAAATTATGCTTATGTGAAGGCATGCCTATGCTTCTATGCCTATCATGCTAAAGTAAACCTTTGCAATTACATGCGTGCCTTTACTTTTCCTTAATTTAGTACCTATGTGAATGCCTATTCTTTAAGTTTATGTATGCCTATGCCTATATTTGCTTATGTCTCTACATGCTTTATGTGAATGCCTATTTGCCTATGCTTCTATTTGCCTATGCATGTCTATGTTTCTATGCCAATGTGAATGCTTATATGCCTATGCTTGTCTGGAAATTATGCCTATTTGCCTATGCATATTTGCTTTATGCCTATTCTTTAAGTTTATGTATGCCTATGTCTATGCTTTATGTATGCCTATTCTTTAAGTTTATGTATGCCTATATTTGCTTATGTCTCTACATGCTTTATGTGAATGCCTATTTGCCTATGCTTCTATTTGCCTATGCATGTCTATGTTTCTATGCCAATGTGAATGCTTATATGCCTATGCTTGTCTAGAAATTATGCTTATGTGAAGGCATGCCTATGCTTCTATGCCTATGTTTCTATGCCAATGTGAATACTTATATGCCTATGCTTGTCTGGAAATTATGCTTATGTGAAGGCATGCCTATGCTTCTATGCCTATCATGCTAAAGTAAACCTTTGCAATTACATGTGTGCCTTTACTTTTCCTTAATTTTAAAGTAATTTTAAAATAGGCATGTAATTTCAAAGTAGATTGGAACAGATTTAGTTTTAAAATGTATATAAATATAAAGCTCGTTTAATTCTACGATTGTTACAATGCTTTTGTTTTTAAATGTATAATATAAAGCTCATGTTTAAAATCTTTATGCTTTTATTTATGCTTCTATGTGTTTTTATTTTATGTGTGTTTATACATGTTTATAAATGTTATGATATGCTATGCCTGACACGTATCTATGGTCCTATATGTGGGAGCTAAGTACCAGAAGTGACAAAATCTCACAAGTATAGTCCTTCTTTATCCATGGAGTCGTTGCTAGGGTGTGCATTTGCATGGCCTACAATGGCTTACCTACGGTTTTACCATGGGTGAGGTTGCTTTGATGATATCTGTTGGGAGGCCGTCTATACAACTGGCACTAGTTGCCCATACTTAGGACCCTACTATGTGTGTTTATTTTAAATGTGTTTATACATGCTTATAAATGCTATGTCTCTATGCTTGTGATGGACTTTGTTGAGCTTATGTAAGTGTTTGTTCTCTAGGGTGTTTTATTTATGCTTCTATGTGTTTTTATTTTATGTGTGTTTATACATGTTTATAAATGGTATGATATGCTATGCACTTATGCTATGCCTGACACGTATCTATGGTCCTATGTGTGGGAGCTAAGTACCAGAAGTGACAAAATCTCACGGGTATAGTCCTTCTTTATCCATGGAGTCGTTGCTAGGGTGTGCATTTGCGTGGCCTACAACGGCTTACCTACGGTCTTACCATGGGTGAGGCTACTTTGATGATATCTGTTGGGAGGCCATCTATACGACTGGCACTAGTTGCCCATACTTAGGACCCTACTATGTGTGTTTATTTTAAATGTGTTTATACATGCTTATAAATGCTATGTCTCTATGCTTGTGATGGACTTTGTTGAGCTTATGTAAGTGTTTGTTCTCTAGGGTGTTTTATTTATGATTTCATGTGCCTTATTCCAGATGGCAACAGATGATAGCCTACGGAGATGTAGATGCAATTATAGGTGTAGGCATTCACCTCTTGGCTATCAAGATGTGAGCCGGAGAATGTATTATGTGCATTTGCAACAAGACTCCATTGGAAACTTACACGCATCAATTTTGAGGAATGTGGATGAGGAGAACTCTATTGACAATGATACTGTAGTGAATGAAGAACTCATTGAATCATCTAATCGACGGAGGCAGGTATGGTGTAGATGTGAAACTTATTGCCATGGTGGCCGCTTGGTCGCTCCGTTAACTTATGCAAGGCATATGCAAGTTGATGAGCGATTTGAAACTATTGCAAAAAATCTTGGTTTGCATGAACAGGATAGGTTGGATGATGAAGAGGATAACATGGATGCTTTAGGAGAGGATACGTTGGATGATGAAGAGGATAACATGGATGCTTTAGGAGAGGATAGCCATTTATCTCTCGCTGATAAAATCATACAAAGATTGATTGAGTTGCAAGCTCTTTGGGATGGACATCAAGCTTCAGTGGAGTTTCAAGATAGTATGCTTAAAATTCTATTTGGAGATATGTGTGGTCCTAGGTCTACAACACATGAAGGTGCAAAAAGATCGAGTCTGAGTAAACTATTGGTCCAACTTCCAGAAACATGGGATGGAAGTCTAAATGGAATAACTGTTCCCACATGTTGGGAGCAATTAACTACTATGTTGACAAGGCTTGGAATGGTTGAATCAAAGAGATATAGAATATGTCAAGGGAAAGAGGATTCCATACATGCTCCAATACTCTATCTACCAAGCAAAGAGGATGCTTATAGTGGTAACACTGTTGAATGCCAATGCAATAGAAATGTCACTAGAAAGAGAAAATTAAAGCGTGATTGTTTAGCATGTTGTGAGAAGTGTGAGAAATGTGCAGTGCCTAGAAAGGAAATGTTATGTTTTGACTACATTTCGATTGGTGAACAATTGAAACTACTTACTAAAAGTAGATCTTTATGCCACAAATTATTGGAAATGTGGCGAAATAAAGACAAATGGCTGGTATCGAACAATTCTAATGAAAATATTAGAATTGATGAGTTTTGGGATGGCAGTAAATGTAAAAGTGTTAAAGAGTTTTGGGATCCAGAATCGGAGTTTGAGTTGCCATTGGTATGTGAGAAGGGG
This sequence comes from Dipteris shenzhenensis, assembly GCF_047967505.1. Taxonomy (NCBI): domain Eukaryota; kingdom Viridiplantae; phylum Streptophyta; class Polypodiopsida; order Gleicheniales; family Dipteridaceae; genus Dipteris; species Dipteris shenzhenensis. The sequence continues at coordinate 66,247,655 of NC_141596.1, forward strand.
TATTGCAAACAAGCTTATACAGCATGGCCATCTTCACTTAAATCGGAAGCACTTTTGGAGGGTTGGAAAGAACGTGAGAAAATTTACAAATTTGTTTGCAAGGCTTGTCGAGCTCTGATACAATGTCCCCAAAGACTCTGTAAGGTAAATCTTCCTAATTTATACTATGTGTGGTCTCTAATTAATTTATGTTCGAGGATTACACGTAATGTTGTACTCTAAATGTGTCTTTGTTTACATATATAGGGAGATTCACGCAATTTTGCTCTCTTATTGCACTGGGATGGGTTCCAAACATCAAGAACAACGCAGAAGAATTGTGGCATCGTCGAGATAAAGGTTCTCAATTGTGGAAAGAAGTCCATAATTGGAGCAATACCAGTCTTGTTCATTCCATTTAGTTGCAAAAAAATTATAGGAAGCTCAAGCAAACTGTTTCATGTTTTTATGAAACCTTTGATAGATGAATTAGAAAGTTTGTTCATGGATGGAATTGATATAGATTTCAATTATCCAATGCCTTTAATTTTTGGGCGTGATAGCTCTTTTTCCCAAACCTTCAAAGCACGTGCTATGCTTATGATGGTGACTGGTGATCATCCAGCTCAATGTAAGATTGGAGCTTTTAAAGATGGTGGCCAAGCTTTTTGTCGTAGAGACAAACCTATAGCTACTTTAGAATGTGAAGGATCAAGTCGATACCTTTATGACCAAAATAGATTCCAATTTAGATATGCTCCAGCCAAGAGGTCCACAAAAGATATGTTGAGAGACTTGCTTCTTGCAGAGCGAGCAAGCACTCAAATGCAACGTGAAGACATTCTCAAAGAGGCTGGTCTTTCAGGTAGATCATGTCTATGGAGATTATATGATCTTTATCGGTTCGATTTATCTCTTGATCTTGTGTACGATTGTATGCACATACTAGCATTGAATATGTTTTCAAAGTACATGAGCTCTTTAATGAGAGATATCGATAATAGAGTGAAGAAAGAAATCGATGAAGCAACTCATAGAATGACATTGGCCACACCTTATTCCATCCGATATGGTCGATGGCCAAGGTTTCCTAGCAAGTATTTTGAGAGTTACAAGGCTGAGGAAACACAAAAGTTCATACAATGGTGTCTTCCTTATGTCCTGAGTGAAGTCCAAGGTATTCCTAAGAAATTCTATGATTTGGGTCTCTTGATCATAGATATTGCTCATGCCTTTTATAACTATACTAGAAGTAATGGCTGGTCTCAAGAAGACATAAACACTCTGAGGGTATTGCTTGCTTCTTGGAGAGTAAGATCAGAGGAGTGGATTGGAAGAAACTCAGCTCCATTAGAGCATGTTGCAGGTTTTGGAGAATTTCTTGATGATATTTTGCGACATGGCAGCCACGATGGGTTTTGGTGCTACATATATGAGCGTATGGTCTCAACATATGCTAGCATCAAAACAAACAATAAGGACAATGAGATTTCATATGCAAACTATCATCGAAGGAAATTTTTCACATGGGTCTTTCTACATATTCAAGAAGATGCTGATAGGTTGTTTCCTCATCAAAGGATGTTGAAAGAGTTTCATGGAGTTCTTTCAGTCCCAGATGGATATTTAGTGGATAAACATGGATGTTATGACTGTCCTCAATGGCACTCATTAGGATTGATACATGTATCATCCATTGAAAAAGCGAAACATTTATGGAGTTTAGCCACATTGCATACGAAAGACTATCCTTGCCAAAGAGTCATTAGCCAAAAGGGTATTGTAATAAGCCTAAAGTTAGATACGCAACAAGTGAGGAAAGAAGATATGTAGAGCAAAATCTTCAATTCGGGATTGAGAGAGTAACAGAATACAATAAAATTATGTTCAAGGGTGAGGTTTATAAGATTGAAGATAAGGTTATCGTGAAGTCTGAAGAGGATGCAACATTAGTCTCTAGTGTGGGACACTGGAAAGCGTGTATAGCATCGTTTTTTTCCTTTCAGCATAATGGTGACATGCAACTATTCTTTGGAGCACACTACTATAGGCAACGCATTGTTGTTGAAAGAGGATATGAAAGATTAGATGTTGATGGCACCACTGGCATGAGTGTCCTACAAAATGCATATTTGCCATACACCTGGAATTGTATAAGGCCAATTAGTTCTTTATTGCATAATTTATTCCTCTACAGCATGGAGGTGGTATCATTGCATATGAGACAAAAGATTTAGGATTGAGAACACGTTTAATCCAGCCTGGTTGCATTGGATGTATTCCTCCTTGGCTAGAGGAGAATGATATTGTTTTATTGAAGTCTGATCTTGATACAATATGCTCACCAAATGATCTCAAGTATGCCATTGTCAGAGATGTGGATCACACGCTAAATCAAGTTAAAGTAGCATGGCTAAAGCTGGTTCACCCTGAGGAAAAGAGATGGAAGGTCTCGATGGAAGACAACGAATGGAAGGATTGGTGGTTTTGTGTGTCTGTCAAAGAGACGTGGAATGTTATCAAGACAAAGAATATGGTAGTTCAGGGCAAAGCCAAGATAGTTCCTATCATGTGGCAATCTTAGGCATGTAGCTAGGATACATGAAGTTAACATCATTCAAGGAATTCGAAAACAGATTTGGTACGTATTTGTATTTGATTTCCTTTTACATCTATTTCTATTTTGTGTGTTTTTATTTGATACTAACAATAACTATACTTTTTTATGCTTGTGTTGTCATGCAAGATCAAGATGGCTAGCAACAACATGGACATGGCGGCGCTACTAAAGAAAATGATGAGTGAAGATGCAAGTTTCCTTAGACTCATGGATTCCATGGTTAGTTCAATTAAAGGTATGTCATTTTTTGTTGGATTTATGTTATGCATTTTGAGAAAGAAGGGGTTGAACATGTATGTTATGCATGTATGTTATGCTAATTTTGTAAGCATGTATGTTATGCATTTGGAGAAAAAAGGTGGCTGACTATAAGCGTGTATGTTATGCATTTGTAAGCATGTATGTTATGCTTTTGGATGTAAGGGAGGGGGCTGACTTTATGCACTTGGATTTAAGAGAGAAGGCTGAATTTACGCATTTGGATTTAAGGGAGAAGGCTGAATTTTTAGGTGAAGAGAACTGTTTTATGAATTTATGGGCTGTATTCATTGCATTTAGAGAAAGAAGGGGCTGATTTGTAAGCATGTATGTTATGCACTTGGAGAATCTAGGTGGCTGAATATATGGCATGTATGTTTTTTATATAGGGAAAATGCCTATGGGAGATGCATCAAAGGATGTGTCCTTCAAAGAGAACAAGGAGCGTCTCTCTTTGCAAGATAAATCTCAAGTTTCAGTTCCTCCGATCTCAGGGGCAAGTTTTACACCTACATATGATGAGGTGTTTAAACCACCCAAAATGAATAGTAGGGATAAGAACAAGCTATATGGGAAAGAGCTCCTAGAAAAGTGCTTCAGAGACCAGCATTCTCTATTGTTAGAAAACTACCATCATGTACGAAGGTGGTTCGAGGGAATAGAGGCTGTTATAGATCTACAGCATAAAAAGGAAGAACAACAGCATATTAAAGGCATCATCCATGAGCGTCATCATGAGATAGTGCCTCTAAAGTTTAGTGGAGTTGAATATAGCTGGAGAGAGGAAGATATATACAGGTGGTGGATCTCCTCAAAGCAGTCTAGCAGGAAATACTCGAAGAAGAGGACCCTTGTAAATAATGTGAGTTGGCTTTTGAATTATGTGATATTTTATAAAACTGTATATTTGTAATATAGATATGATCTAGTCAGTGTATTCTATTGTGTTTCAAAGGACGAAATGAGCAAAGTTCAGAGAAATCTGGAGCATGACGCAACTAGTCCTTGTATTGACAAGTCTCCGCAAAATTCAATTTCAAAGAAGGTATGTTCAATACATTTAATGGTTCTCTAGCATGAAGTAAAAATTTTGTATTTATTTGCATAATTTGTGCCACTTCTTACTTGGATTATTTAACTCTTTAGCAATCTATTGGAGATTCTATTTCCATTAGAGGGGAATTTCATGAACAAGGATATTCAACATCTCAGGTTGTTGACGCATTTGAAAGATATGTTTTTCCAAGAAAAAATAAGAATATCGTATACCAATTGAACTAAGTTCTCATTCCTTTGGATTTTAAAGTGATATATAAGAGTTTAATAAAATTTTGTATGTCTATTTGAAACTTTTTAGAGATATATGGAGCCTCAAGCAACTACTCCTTGTATTGACGAGTCTCCACGTAATGCAATTTCAGAGAAGGTATGTTCAATACATTTAATGGTTCTCTAGCATGAAGTAAAAATTTTGTATTTATTTGCATAATTTGTGCCACTTCTTACTTGAATTATTTAACTCTTTAGCAGTCTATTGGAGATTCTATTTCTATTAGAGGGGAATTTCATGAACAAGGATATTCAATATCTCAGGTTGTTGATGCATTTGAAAGATATGTTTTTCCAAGAAAAAATAAGAATATCGTATACTAATTGAACTAAGTTCTCATTCCTTTGGATTTTAAAGTGATATATAAGAGTTTAATAACATTTTGTATGTCTATTTGAAACTTTTTAGAGATATATGGAGCCTCAAGCAACTACTCCTTGTATTGACGAGTCTCCACGTAATCCAATTTCAGAGAAGGTATGTTTATATTAATACCTTGAATGGTTCTCTACTTTTAGTAAAAAATTATACTTTTTCGTGTAATTTATGTGACATCTTACTTGGATTATTCAATTCATTGGCAGTCTATTAGAAATTCAGTTTCTATTGGAGGAGAATTTTATGGATAAGGATGTCCAACATCTGAGGTTGTTGAAGCATTTCCAATAAAAGATACGTTTTTACTTTTATAAAGAATATAAAATGTTTTCTTTAATAAAATCATATGTTCTTTTGTGTAGATAGATAAGTTCATGGCGAAGAGATTCGAAGGGTTTGAGTATTATCACTCTGATCAGGTGTGTAAGTTTCAATCATGAGTTTTCTTCTATTATGAAGACGTATTATTAACCATTCAGTTATTCACAATTCATCTATCTTAAATATTTTATATCAGGATTCTTATGGTGAAGTGAATGCTGATATGAATGAGATGACATTTTCTAAGATGCTTCATGGTGGCATCACTACAAATGAAGATAAGGTATGAATTGCCTTTTGACTTTTTAGATATGCGTATGATTGAAGCTATTTTCTTTGATTTAATTGTGATCAACATCTTCTTTTTAGACAAGTTTTAATTTAATTTTGTCATATTTTTAGGATCCAATATCGAATGTGATTGATTCTACGAATGAAATATCTAGAAAAAGTGAACGAAAGAGAAAGGTAAAAGTGTTCGTTTATGCAATACCCTTTAAAAGTAAAGCAAGTACTTTGTATGCTTGTATTCTTTACATAATTCTTTCGAATGGCATTAACACTACTTGTTGTTTATCATTCATAGGTGAGTGAAAAAATGAGAGATCACTTAGAACAGAAGACCGTGCAAAGAAGTGATAAATCCCAAGGAAAGAGATGCAAGGTATTCTTATATTTAGAATTTATTTTCTATGATTTGAAGTCTTTATACCTTGATTTTAATCTCAAATTAGAACTTAAAAGATATTCAAGGTACAGACATGGAGGTGACTATGGTTTCAAGCGAGTATAAAAGAGTATGTAAAAGCCTTTTACATTAGGCTTGATTATTTAAATCATTTGCTTCGATTTTGTTAATATATTGTCACTTGTTTTGTTATTATGCCCTCAGGTGGATGACATTTCAGAGGAAAATATGGAGACGATACTTTTGAAATACATGGGAGTCCACACAATTCATGATATGTACTTTTCCTTAAAAAGTACACATGTGAAGCTTAAAAAGATGGAGAGTAGCTTCAAACAATACTCTACAGATATCAAGAAACCAGCCAGTAACATTATGATAAGGGACATTGTGCATTGGCTTATTGAAAGTCAAAAAGTTAGATTCATGGAAAAATCTGATGTGCTTAGTTTAGAAGATATAGAGATTTTGATATGACATTTAGCTTGACTCAAATAAGTCTTCAAATTGTTATGTAGAACTCTTTTAGCTCTCTTTGGTTGTCTTATATTTCTTATAGTAGAAGTTTTTTGCTTTTTCTTTTGAATATTGTAATAACGAATGGACTTTTTACCTTCTTATTATTTGTAAAAATATTAAAGAGAACTCCATAATCTTTTTGATGGTTTTGTTGAATCTTAGTGTAGATAATGTGAGTTAAGGTAATTATAGTAACAATTGCTTATTGCTCTAGGTACTTTAAAAGCTCAAATTACTACATATAAAAATGTGAAACATGAGTGCTTCATTTCTTAAATGATATAACTGAGACAAAATCACTTATTTTGCATTCTCCCTATATAGGGAAATAGAAGATTCTCAATATTGTTTACTAGTTCATAACCAGGAAGTTTGCAAACTATGAAAAATGGGGCATTTCCTAGTTTGTCTTACAAAGAAAAAGAGGATTCTCTATATCATTTACTAGACTATAACTAGGAAGTGTGCAAACTAGGGAAAATGGAACATTTCCTAGTTAGACTATGTAGGGAATTACTAATGAATTTCACTATCTAGGAAAATTTTCCTATATGGTGAAATTCTCTAATGATTCCCTGCATTGACTTGCATAGGGAATTTTTTGATTTATTCCTTAGATAAGGTAGTTAGTGTTCCATTTTCTCTAGTTTGCACTTTTACTAGTTATGTTCATTTCAAACTAGTAAATGATATAGAGAAAACTCTTTTTTTCCTATACAGAGAACGTCTCAAAGTTCCTGTGACGATGACCAAACTTAGATGTGTACTTGGACTTGTAGCAGTAGAGGATATGAAGCTTATGCAGATGGACGTCAAGATAGCTTTCTTGCATGGGGATTTGCATGAGGAAATTTACATGGTACAATCAGAAGGCTTTCAAGAAAAGGGAAAAGAGCATTTGCTTTACAAGCTCAAAAAGAGGCTCTATGGCCTTAAGCAAGCACCTAGAGAATGGTATCAAAGTTTGATGCTTTCATTCGATCCTAGGGTTTCAGAAGAAGTGAGATTGATCACTGCCTCTACACTAAAAGGGCTAGGGATAATAGCCTGATACTCTTGGCACTTTATGTGGATGATATGCTATTGGCTAGCAAGAAGATTTATGAGCTAGATGCATTGAAGGCCAAGTTGCATGAGGCCTTCAACATGAAGGATTTAGGATCTGCACGTCATATTCTTGGTATGCGCACCATGAGTGATCAGAGTAGGAAACTCCTTTGGCTTTCACAGAAGGAGTATGTTACAAAAGTATTGCAGCGTTTCAATATGGAGGGGGGGAAGGTAGTAAGTACTCCATTGCCTTCATATGTGAAACTGAGTCATGTAGATAGTCCCAAATTAGATGAGGAGAGGGCCATGATGGCCAAGGTTCCTTATGCATTAGCAGTTGGGAGCCTTATGTATGTTATGATAGCTACTACTAAACTGGACATTGCATTTGCAGTGGGAGTTGTTAGCCGGTATATGGCTAATCCAAGAAAGAGGCATTGGGAGGCAACATGAAGGGTACCAAGGAGATGTGCATCTGCTTTGGCACATGAGAGATACGTGTACTTGGGTACACAGATTTGGACTATGCAAGGCATGTGGATAGCACAAGATCCACTTTTGGTTATGTGTTCACCTTTGCAGGCGGTGCACTATCGTGGATGTCTCGCACACAGAAGTATGTTGCCTTGTCTACCACAGAGGCCGAGTATGTTACAGCCACAGAGGGTTGCAAGGAGGCTATATGGCTTGATCGGCTAGTGGGAGATTTTGGAATTCATACAAGTGTTCCGATATTGCATAGTGATTCCATGAGTGCTATTCAACTAGCACGGAAACCGCTCTTTCATGCAAAGACCAAACACATTGAGGTTAGGTACCATTTTATCAGGGAGGTACTTGAGGATAAGCGCATAGAGCATATCAAGGTTCATACGAATGATAACCCCATAGATATGCTGACAAAGAGTCTAACTAGTCAGTGATTTGAGTATTGTCGTGTATTGATGGGCATTGGATAGTATGTCCATTGGTTGTTCTCCCTTAAAGGCACATTGGCCTTTAAGTGGGAGGTTGTGGGGGTTAAAGGCTAGGGTACCTTAGCCCCAGTTATGTACAATACTCAAATACATATATATATATGGATGACATAGAAGATTAGGGTGTTCTGCACCCACCAAAACTTGTGTGGCTCTCTCTTCTAGCTCTCCTTCTCTCTCACCCTCTTCCATTTCGCTTTTGTTGAGAGCTCTCTCATCCTTCAGATTCCATCTAGCATTAAGGGTTCTAAAAAAATAATCCATATCAGTAGTTGGGGTTGCAATAGGAAGGATAGAAGAGCCTCCTACCAACCTAAATTCTTTATGTAAGATTAGCACAGAACCACCCTTCCATTTGACATCTCCCTGCCATAGTTCCAACCTACCCAAAATAAGGCCCTGGCTTTGATTGGATAAGTAAAATTACCTTTTGATCTCATGCCATGTCTTCCATCTGAAAAGGTCTCTGCACCACAGCTATCCCCAAGATTGCATTCCTTTCTTAAACAGGGTGGTTGCCAAAGTAAATTGCTCATCAATTAGTTGAAAGTTCCTGAAACTTGTTGAAGCTTAAATTGAATCGATGGCCATAAAAGCACCTTTGCCAGAGGAGTTCTTGTTGGCTGTTGGTGTCACAACAATATCCTTACCCTTTCCAATGTTTATGTTGATGTTTTGATCATCCTGTTAAGTATTTAGTGGTGTTGCAGGAGGCTTGGGAGTCCATCTCTCTGCAGGGGCAGCTTGTTTAACAATAGAGGGCTCAACCTCCTTGGTCTTGCCCCTCTTTAGAGGATAATTTTTAACAACATGTGTGGAGAGACCACACAAAACGCAGGAATTGGGAAGTTTTTTATATATCAAGGGTTGCTCCCTAAAAGTGCTACCATTTCTATTCAGAATAATGAGAGTCTTAGGCATCTCCTCTGCTATATCCATCTTGATACAAATTTGGGGATTACCCTTGGGATTGATGAAATTTTCTTGCTCCACACCCAGTACTTCACCCAACCCACAACATAAGAAGGGTAACTGGTTACATAGATAAAGAGGTAAATCAGGTAGTTCTACCCATACACGAATTCTAGAAGATCTAGGGGCATATGGAAAAAAGTCCTTGGACCACCACTCTAAGTATAAAGGTTGATTTCGAATGGTCCATAAGCCATGTTGCATTGCTCTTGCAGCCATTTCATGCTTCTCAAATAAAAAGACCAAAAAGCATTTTTTCAAAAACCTCACATTCAATACATTCATGCCCTTCCTAACCCAGTTGGTTCTAATCCAAGTTTCTATGAAAGCCATTGGAGGTCTGATAGTAGAGAGAAAACCTACCAGTGCATGGGTGCACAACTAAAGGACTGAGTCATGCAACAGGGTATCATCTAGAAAAGCCATAATCGACTTACTAGGCTAGCAACTTCACTCTCTCCATTAGATTATTGTGTTCCTCTAGCATTTTGTTTTGCAGCAGCTCCTATTTCAACGTTTTCCTGGGGCGTCTAGTCTTTAGCTTTCTTCTGGTTGGTCGCTAGAAGCCTCGGTTCAATCAAAGATGACTCAAAACCTTCGAAAAATGATCTTCTTTCTCTTCACGTTTGTCTCTGGGTGTATCTCTGCTTGGTGAGATAAGTCCGGCTCTACTTTGATCGACGACGACTCCACCATTTTCATCTTTGTGATTCCGAAGCAAGTCACTGGCTACTCTAGTTTTTGCTGATGTTGTCTCCTCTTTCTACTGATTCATGCAAGGTATGTGTGTTGTTGTCGCGGTAGTTGCAAGACCTCCGTTTTCACTAAGGCTTCGAAAATCATTTCTGAACTGGTGAGCAACAATGGTTGTGGCTTGGTATACACTTCCCGAGGCTAAGGGCCCATCTACAGTACGCATTCCTGGGGGGGGCTAAGGAATCCCCCCCATGGCTTTTGAGGTGCATGGGTACAGGAGGGTCGAACCACCTCTGCCTCCTCTGCCTCCTTGGGTGCTAGCAAATGATCCATTTTGTAGAAGAGCAGGAAAGTGCAAATTCGTCGGATTTCGGGTTAGTGAAGGGAAGAGACACTTGTCTAGAGTCTCAAACTCATCGAAAGAATGCAGAGGTGAAAGATTCATCTTTGCTCGAGCATCACTAGGACCCCCTATCATAGTCAGGAGCTCACTCGAAGCATGCAAACGAAAAGGAGTGGAGTCAGAATGTGGGGATGATGGGAATTGGCAACAAAAGCACTCTAAATAATTTTAAGGCACCATTATCAAGACATAGCCCTTAAGGCATTCTTTATGGCTAAGGTGTGGCAACAAAAGTGATATGCACACTCTAAATAAGTTGGAGGCACCATTATCAAGACACATTTTGATCAAAATGTAAAAAACTAGGGAAGATAGAAAGAGGTCAAGTTGAACAATTCCCAAAAAATGTCCGCTACATGGGAATTAAATTGTTTAGGAAACAATTCTTAGCAATTTTTAAAAACACCCCACAATCCCCTACATGGAAATTTGTTCATTAAGGAAGTAATTCTTGATAGTTAGAAAAATCTCACACCCCCCTACATTTGGAGCCTAAAGTAAGGGCCTTTATAGACTGTGTAGGTGCTTGCCTAGTCACTCTAATTAACAAATGAAAACTCATAAATGAAATGGTGGGCACTGCTTGACCGATTGCAACGACTCAAGCCAATATTGTTGTCAAATCAAGCCCTCCATTTGCCCTAAGAGCCTTTCATTTGAGAGAGGTGCCTCCTCGTCGACATAAACCGCCCAAGATTTCCAAAACAAGGTGGGGATCCCACTAAGGCCCTGCCTTTCGGGATGTCATTATAAGTCTAAATGTAGCGATGCTCCAAAAATATTTCTATTAACTTGTAAAAGGGAAATGATAGGTGTAAATTGGAAGGAAAGGAAAAGAGAAAAAGCAAGTGAAGGTGAAGGAATATGGGGAAAGGTCGATGAGTGAAAGAGAGCAGAAAAAAGAGGTGAAGGAGGTGTGTGGTGGATGGACCACTAAATAAAAGTGTGGGAGATTATAGACAGAAATGTAGAAGTCTATTGAGCTAGAAAAAGCTGCATAAGATGCCGGAGAGCAATAGAGCCAGAAGGTTTCTTGATGGCAATCACCTTGTTACCAAGTTTTACTTTCGTATAAAGCAAGGCTATAGTAGCTATGGTTTGCCACCTTGTTTTGAACTTAGTTCATTTGGTCAATTTGACCATGCAAATTGTGGTTAGTATGAGCTTTAAGTGTGCATTAGCAGTAGTTGAAGAGCTTCTAATGTGTTTAGGGTTTAAGGTTTTTGTTTGCTTGTGGAGGTCCTAAACGTTCTTGTCTTTTGTTGTAGAAATCCTAAATGGTTTTGTCTTTTGTTGGGTATTTCTCTCTAAAGATAGAGGCTCTCTTTATCAGTTGTATGACACCACCTTTATATTACTCGTGCCTCCGATCTTTATTGCTTCTTTGAACTTATTTCCTTTCTTCTCATCTATCATAATACTCCTCACTTGTTTCTTTACCTCAAACTTGCTCACCATCCCACTTAAATTTGGCTGTAATGCTTTGCCTATCTTCCATCTTGTTCGATGCATTAGCAAATTTCACATCTAGACTTAATGATAAGTACACGTTTCTCCATCCTCTGCTAGAAACCGTAAGGTAGGATAGAAGAGCTACTGTCACTCACAACCACTCCTAAACAATTTAATTCCCATGCTAGAAACCATAAGGTAGGATAGAAGAGCTACTGTCACTCAAACTTGCTCACCATCCCACTTAATTTTGGCTGTAATGCTTTGCCTATCTTCCATTCTTGTTCGATGCATTAGCAAATTTCGCATCTAGACTTAATGATAAGTACACGTTTCTCCATCCTCTGCTAGAAACTGTAAGGTAGGATAGAAAGCTACTGTCACTCACAACCACTGAGAGGAAAGAGAGTCTAGTCTTTTCAAGACCGAATGCAACTCGGCAATCGCTTCTATGTTAGGACCATGATGCTTCCAAAAGCTACATATATAATGGATGAAGGCAGATGCTTATCTAGCCAATTCAAGTAATTGTAGTCTTTTTGCCACAAGTATTTCAAGTAATTGTAGTCCTTTTGCCACAAGGGAGTTCCAATCTTGGCTTTGAGGGAGCTAGTGAAGAAATCAAAAGGGAGAAAATGTCGTTTATCTCTTAATCTGTATGCCATTGAGTAGGACCGCTTGGGACTCATTACGGTGTGTTTGACGAAGCTGTGTTCATGGACTCGTTAAGGTGTGTATCATGAAGTTGTCTGTGCACTACGTCAAGAAACCAACTCTGGAGACCCCATACTTGTTGGCGAAGTCCTAAGTATAGAGCACGAACATGTCTGAGACAACAAGGGTGACAGGCGTGGGCCCTTTCATGAGATCTCCACTGGCTATGATGGCTTCTCGAATTAAGCCATATAACCAATCACAACACTGCATAGAACGCATCACAATACAAGTTACATATGACTTCAAGAAAATCAAAGGCTACGGTGGTATAACCGCATGTAGTGTCATCAAAAGATGACTTACAAAGAGGAGCTCATGCAAATCTATGAAACAAACTTCGGATTTTGTGAGAGCACTTCAAAGGAAGAGAGAGAGAGAGAGAGAGAGAGAGAGAGAGAGAGAGAGAGAGAGAGAGAGAGAGAGAGGGAGGGAGGGAGGGAGGGAGGGGAATTAAGCTGCAAGGGTATGAAATGGGAGGACAATAGGTATGCTCGTCCTTCCAACGTAGACAAGCAAAACGGAAGCAAAGAGCTAGAATGGAGAGAAGAGGTGCAAGGATAGAAACAAAGAGTAGGAAGCATGGGTGTGAAAGTAAATAAAGACAATTGGCTCCTAATCGCTCCTATGCACTAATCTATTAATTAATCTGCATCCCCCTTTCGCTGATTAACTTATTAACCTATTCTATTTCGCCAATTAATGTATTAATGGACACCCCCCTTGCACGACCATCCTGCTATTCCCTCCTCCGCGGCCTTGCTTTCTCTTCCAACTGCTCCCTCCTCCGTTTCCTGCTTCCTCCTCCCGCTTCCTCCTTCCTCCTCCCCACCTCTCCTTCTTCCACCACACTCCTTCCTCCTCCTCCTCCCTCCTTCTCCCCACTCCTCCTCCTCCTCTCCCTCCTCCTTCCTTCTTCCCACTCTCTGCTCCTTCCCACTCCTCTCTTCCCCCTCCTCCGCTTCTTCCTCCTTGTATTGGGAGGGCTTCACAGCCCCCCTGTTGTACTCTACTACCCCCCATTCCTCTTATAAGGTGCGACAGGAAGTTTTGAGATTCAAACCGACACCCCAATAAATTAATTGGCCCCCAAATGCCTTAGGTTAATTACCATCGTGGCCCCCCAACACACATAAATTAATTAATACCCCCTTCTACTTAGGGGGGGCCTATTTGGTTAATTAGCACTAACCCACTCAATCTAATGATTGAAGCAAGACCTAAACATTTCTAACACGATTAAATCTAACCACCCTACTAACCCTCTAGAAACCTCGAGGATTCCACTAACCCACTCAAACTGACCCATTTTCCCAACCCAAGCCCGAAAACCCAAAAAAATTTGGTACTCATGAAGAGTGTGAGCCACACTCTGCTGTAATGGTGGTGATGATATGGCCGCATCGCAATTCTTTCCGTCCCCGTCCCCCTCGCCCTCACCAAGCTTGAAAGGCTTTCGTCTCCTCACACATAAGTGTCTGCTCAGAAAGCTGGCTCTCAAAACAAAAAATGAATTGGACCTGCAAGATGTGGCACCTTTGCGAGCTTTGAGTCCACGCCAGTCTATGTGTGGCCTATTCTCTGCGGGAGTTGCCCTGAGTGAAGTCGCATCGATTGCATTCAGAGAGCCGACTGGCGACTTGCTTCAGTGGAGAAACCTTTCGGAATCGCAGCTTTTTCCTGCAGAACACTCCTTGAAAGCGGGACGATCTGATCAACTAAAGGAAAAGAAGTCAACACAATATATAGATACTGAGGTTGACGAAACACGTAGTACTGACTACACGCAAATTGAAACATTTAAGAACAACGGAAGAACTAGCGAATTTGATAAAAAATTAGAGGATGAAAGGTTCATGAGGGAGGCGCTGCGAGAAGCAAAGAAGGCAGCCGTCATGGGAGAAGTCCCTGTTGGCGCTGTTATGGTTTGTAAGGGAAGAATTGTCGCCCGGGCACATAATTGGTGAGTGGCTTGCTTGTATTGATTTATTTTCACGTCACATGTTATTGGAATTTATATACAGCGCTTTTTCTTGGGTTTTCAGTGTGGAGACCGAAGGCGATCCCACAGCACATGCAGAGATGCTTTGTATTCGCAGCGCTGCAAAAAAACTCGGTGATTGGCGCCTGTTGGTAAGTGATTGCGACAAGTAGCTGCCACCTTCGTTTGGATAAGTTTTGGGGTTTGCCCCCTCCTTTTTTTCTTTTGATTTTCCGGAGAAAGAAAACTTCTATTAATGCTTGAAAAACACCATACAAAGTAGCTTCCGAAAGGAGCTGAGGATGGTAAGTACAATGAGGAAGAAGCGGGTTGTCAGCGAGAAAAACCAGCCTGTTTCCTGAGATCTCAGCTCACTGCCTAGAGAATCTCTGAAACAGGGTTAACAACCACAACCAGGGTGGTGGTCTATACACCAGCGAATACACCCCTCGCGGCGGAAAGGGTGTAAAAGACCCCTGTAGGCCAAGCCTTATAGAAACGCTCTCTCCTTTCAGCGGTCACTCAATCCTGAAGTACCGTGCTCCTAGGTGGCACACATGATGACTTGCTAGATGGCCACTAGGTACCCGTCAGGACCTGCTAGCCTCCCATCACCTGATTACACTGAGCGACCTAGATGTTCCAAGTAGTGATCCTGGACACGGTCTCCCAAACACTATTCTAGCGGGAAGACAACTAAAATCTCTATTCGAGGGACCTGTTAGCTGTGAATCCCTATACGATGGCGAAATTGGATCAATCGAGAAGGCATGCCCCTCCTCCATGAGCCATGCCACCATCCCCCATGTGAAGTCCCTCTGCATTTGTTGAGTGCAAGCCAAAATCATGAGGGCAGCTAGCCAAATCCTCTGTGCTACCGGACAGCCCTAGAGGGAGTGGGGGATCATCTCCCAAACTCCCTTTGCCCAAGGAAAACATCTCCAACCAGGGGCCAATGGGCAGTCCATGGTGAGCAGCTAGAAGAAGTAAGAGATCTTCCATGGTCTTAGGCTAGTCCAGAGACGAGGCCAAAAGCGGGAGATGACCTCGCGAGGGACGACCTGTTCAACTGAGTGCTGCTCTCTCGAGGGGGTCCAAGCTGCTGCCTCCAATTGAAGGTGACGAGATCTTCCGTGGTCTTAGGCTAGTTCAAATACGAGGCCATAAGTGGGAGATGACCTCGCAAGGGACCTTCCACTCAACCCAATGCCGCTCTCTCAAGGGGGTCCAAGCTGCTGCTTCGAACTGAAGGTGGCGCCTGATGCGAGTCGTATATGAGAAAAAAGAGACGACCTTTATCCGACTCGAGCTGGCCAGAACAATTCCCATGGGTCCCACTGAATGTCGTGGAGAGGAAGGCCCACACAAAGCCAAAGGCGCCAAATTGCTTCCTCTAGGACCGATAAGACTGTGGCTGGATCAATGTGCCAACTCTTGCCCATGCAGCCCACTATCCTGACCCGCTGCCACTCCAAACCGTCCAAGGCTGCCTCATCCTCGCCACCTCTCTGTGTCTCAGCCTGCAAGAAGCCTCTTGGTCCCACCCTGTAGAATCTGTGGCGGAAGGACCCAAGAGACTTCTGAAAGAAATGGATCTTGAGAGACACCTCTGTCCGTGAGAACTGCCCTGACCAGCAGTGTGGTGTCCAAGGACTGTATAACCTCCACTGGGCTTAAATTGCAAGAATGTTTGATTTTCCAAGAATGGCAGATTTGAAAAGCTAATATTCCAATAAGGTAAATAATTCAGCGTTTTTCTACCTCATTGGAGTCTAAGATTATGGTCACCTTGTGATGGCAGTCAGACTACCATAAGTCATTTTTTAATGACTTGCACAAAAGAGCAGCCACTTTGGCTTATGTGTAGCATGAGTATTCCGCCTTTGCTTTTCATTCAGGCTTAATGAGGAATGTACACGGACCAACTGCATTCACACAGATAGTTGGATCTTCTCAGAGGCATTGAAACTAGGTCCTAGGAATTGGAATCGAACCTTCTGTGCTGAATCTTTTCTTTCAAGAAGACAATTTTGTTGTTAACTCTATGTTTGCAGCCGTTTCGTATGACCAAATTAATTGCTGCTCTGGCCATTTGCAAATGGAATCTTTTGTGCTGAATCTTTCTTTGAAGAAGACTGTCATTTTTGCTGCTCTGGTCATCTGCCTGGTGCATGTGGCTTGTAATGTATAACATGCCAGGAGAGAGAGAAATGAATTGATGGAAGGGGTTTTGTGACCATTGGCACAACACCAAGGCTTTTACTCTTCTATGTGATTGAGCAGAAGAAGGCGGTTCCTTCTGTATATGTGTTGATCACAGAGACTTGAACAACGTCACAATAGAAGAATGCTCAGCATTCCCAAAATCGATGGCAGTTTGATTAGCTTAAGACAGCGACCAGTGTTTGTTGGATTGACTTGAAAGGTGGGTAACATCAAGCTGGAGTGGTCCACCAACACATACGTCTACAATGCATGTGTCCTGAGACAAATAACACACACACGCTCACTAGCTAGCAGAAGCGTGGCTAACTTTGAGAAACATAGGAATAACACAATGTCCTAGCACTAACTTTATCACATATGCTTGCCATGTACAAATAGAAAAGGACATGTATGGCAAAACCGGCATTGCTTATATGATTCTCAGAGCATTACAAACATTATCTCATACACACTACAAACATTATCTCATCGTGGTTAGTACACTGATCATAGAAGTCCCAAGGTAGATATAGTGTTAGCACGGAGTACCTCGGGTGAACATATATGTCACCAAGCGACCTCTAGATATCTGAGCAATGCTCTAGACCTGTGCTCTGCTGAGCCTGAAGGAGCCACAACCAAGGTTGGCTCAAGCTGAAATGCTTCTAGGTAAAGTCGCAATAATTGTGGTGTATCTACCAGATGATCTTCTTCCAGCCACTTCGCATGCAATGGTGAATAATTCCAAAACTTCACTAGATAGCGATGGGAATCTTTACCTCTGACTTTCCTTTCCGTATGTGTCAATACTTGCTCTAGAACTAGAATCTCATCAAGTTCCTCAACCTCTGGCTCCATCTTAGAAGGCATATCCTCTGGCACATCTCCCTGAAATGGTGTGAGAAGACTCACAGGGAAAGCATTGTGAGTCCTCCAAGGATCTAGTAGCTTCAACTTGTAAGCTACATCATTGATCTTCTCTGAAACTTGAAAAGACACCTAGTATCTCAAACTCAACGTGGGGAACAACTGGTCTTTGCCCCTTTTATTTTTCAGCCTTGCCTTTTCAAAATGCAAATGAACCCAATCACCCTCTGCAAACTCTAATGCACGGCGGTGACGATCAATTGCTTTCTTTTGCTTTGCCTGAGTCTTCTGGAGAGCTTGTCTAACTTTCTAATATGCTACATCCATGCTCTTGACATAATTGTCGGCCTCAAAAATCTTATCTTTTGTCTGCAAAATTGGGGGGACTTTCTTTCCACCTTCCACAATCTCAAATGGAGCTTTACTTGTGGAGGTATGCAGTTATAGGCAAACTCCATTAAAGGCAAAGATTGCCCCATTGTGTCGTATGCTAAGACACATATCGTTTCAAAAGATCAAGCATAGTGGAATTAGCCAGTGGAATTAGCCTCTTTGGACTGCCCATTTGTCCGTGCATGAAACGAAGATGAGAACTTCAAAGTAGTGCCCATGTTCTCTCTCCAAAACGAACTCAGCATATGTGGATCTCTGTCACTAATGATAGGATGAGGCATATTATGGTACTTGAAGATGTTCTGCATAAACAATCTTGCCATATGATGTGCCGTTGTTATCTTCTTCCTCACCGGAATGAAATGAGCCTGCTTGTTGAATCTGCTTATCACAGTCCATAGGCCGTCATTCCCCGTAGGTGTTCCAGGAAGACAAAAACAAAATCCGTAGCATTGCTCTCTGTTGGGTGTGATAGGCAATGGAAACCCATAAAAAGAGAGATAGAAAGCCAAAAACGAGCTGCTATGATCAAAATGCTGTAAGTACAAGTGTGGAGGCTCAAGGGAGAGCCAACATAACAAAACCCTAGGGCTAACTGTCCCAACTGGACTAAGTGTCCTAACTGACCTAGATGGTACATAAAATAACTGTACCAATAGTCCTAACTGACTACAACTAGGCCTACAAGGCTCATATCAAGGTATAAGTGGCATCTATGGATAGCCCATGAGATGGCCTACAAACCCCCCTCCATGGTATGGGCTGAAGTATCTTGGACAGGATACCCGTAGGGATATAGCAACCTATGACTGTACAGAGTACAATAGATCAAGTTACAAAAGGTATTAAGTTTAAAGCTTGCTGAAAAGCCTCAAACTTAGGTCGAGGTAGAGCCTTAGTAAAAAGATCTGCCAAGTTGTCTTTAGTGGGAACATAAGACAACTCAACATCACCTGCTGATAATCGCTCTCTGACATAGTGATAGTGAACCTCAATGTGCTTTGTGCGAGCATGGAAAATTGGATTCCGTGCAACAGCCAAAGCACTCTGACTATCAGTGAAGATGACGGTAGGAGCAGCTTGACATGCACAAAGATCTGCAAGTAGCTTCCGAAGCCAAACACACTCCACTGTAGCTGTAAAAGCTGCTCTGTACTCAGCTTCACAGCTAGAAGTAGCAACTGTACTCTACTTCTTGCTGAACCAAGAAACACATGAAGTACCAAGAAGAAAACAGTTGCCACTATGTGACACATGAGTGTGAGAACAACCAGCCCAATCACACTGAGTGAACCCATGCATGACAAGTGAACTATCAGCCCGATAAAGAAGGCCTAAATGCTGAGTGTCTTTAAGATATCTGAAAACACGCTTCACGACATGCTGTTGGGGTCATGCTGTTGGGGTAAAGGCACATTGCCACCCCTTTTATTAAAGTTATGACACCTATGACTGTCTTAAGACAGTCATAGGGGGGAAAAACCTAATCCTAATAAAACTTAAGAGTTTGTGGTGTGGCTCATCACTTCACACCCACATCTATTGTGTCACTCCTCTCTCTCACTCTCTCCCCGTTGTACTTCTCCCACTCACCTTCCCCTCTCAACTGGTATCAGAGCCTACCCCTCCCTCTCTACCCTTGTCTACCCACTCCCCCTACCTCTTTGCCCTAGTGGCCAGCAGCGCAGCGAGGCAGCGCGGGCTGCAGCGGGCAGCGCATCGCGCAGGCGCCATTTCGCGTGCCGTACAACAGTACGGACGTACGTCGTCCGTACATCCGTACGAACAGACGTCGGCCGTATAGCCGTACGGACAGCCTTCTACCGTACAGTACGGATCACCGTACGGACTGTGACAGGGAGTTGCTTCCGGATTTTTTTTTCCGACAGGGAGGTGCATTTTCTGGTTTTGGATCTGCGTCAGAGGAGTACATTTCGAACTCTCTCCTTGGATCTGTACCCTGCTCAGGTACAGCGAGGAGATTTGGGTTTTACCCGAGGTGCATTGCATTGCATGAAGTACAGCAAGTACTTTCTCAGTTATTTTCTTTCTGCGTGGAGGACTTGTGCACAGATATCGGGATTTATGCATCTGACAGAGGATATATGCTTTTACTGGGTTTGAATCTCAGTTTACGGGTGAGCAGATCATAGGGCTTTTGCCCAGCAGTTGATGCTTTGTATGCCTTGAGGTAGTGTGGTGCCAGAGTGCACACATTTGTCTCGATTTCCGCAGTGTGGAGGTGACATTTTCTTGCAGGTCACATTTCTTGTGCAACACTCAGAGAACCTCAGTTGAGCCACGCTTGGCCAGGGCGCATCGAGTTTACTCGGTCCCTAACTGTCCATCGTTGACAGTGCTCAAAAGGTTCCTCATTGAGTGTTTGTACGTTGGGATCTGTGTATGTCATTTCTACACAGGGCAGTATTTGCATTACACTGTTAGTTGATTTTGTCAGAGAGATTTGCACATTGTATGCCTTATCCCTCATTGTTGAGGTTGTTTTCACTTGGTACAAGTGTCAGATCAAGGGGCTTTTGCCCAGATTTTGCTTGAGAGCACTTGGGTTACTGTCAAAGATCTTCAGATGCATTTTATTCCCTTGGCAGAAGGGTAATTGCTTGGGATTTATCCCATTTTCTGTTGCAGGTTTTGTGACAGGCTGAAGTGTCTGGAGCCTTTTTTTTTCAGTGAACAAAACAGTTTATGCCAAGTGGTTTATGCATATTAAATCAGTGCAATACCTCGTTTGAGGTGGGAGAAGTGATCAGGACAGCAATGCAGCAGTGTTTTGTGCCTTGTCAGCTGATGATGCACTGTTAAAGCACTTGTGGAGCAGCTGCAGCATTCTGCAATTACTGTTTTTATGCAGCATTCTGAAATTACTGTTTTTATGCCTATTTGAGCACGGTACAGTGTGTCAGAAGGTACAGTAATTGGAGAGAAATTTTCTGTTTTGCTGCAGATTTTCTGACAGTAAAAACAGCACTATTGTGAGTGCTCCTGGCTCTTGATAGAGCAGGTTTTTTCTGAGAAATCAGAATTTTATTCAGTCTTTTTTTGACTTACAGGAAGTCAGGTACTTTCCTTATCTGATATGGCATCAGGGGGAAGTGAATCATCAATTCTGAACATAAAGAAGTTGGAAGGGGCACACAATTATGCATTATGGGCAGAACAATGTTTGAATGTACTTCTGTTAAAGAAGATTTCTAAGCCCATAAGGGTGAAGGGTGTCAAGCCATCTGACATGACAAATGATGACTGGGAAGAGCTTGATTTGTCCGCAAGGGCAGCTATCATGCGTACTATTTCTGATACTCTTGTGTTCAATGTTCAGGCTGAAAAGACCTCTTATGGCCTATGGCAGAGGCTAGCAGAGTTATATGCCCAAAAGAGTTCAGCCAGTAAGGTTTATTGGTTGAAGAAGCTGGTTGATCTTCGCATGAAGGAAGGTACAGCTATGACCTCACACTTGAGTGAGTTCAATGCCATCTTTACACAGCTTATTGCACAGGGATTGAACCTTGATGAGGAGTTCAAGGCTACTTTCTTGTTGTGTACCCTCCCTGAGAGTTGGGACACTTTCAAGACCACCCTGTCAAATTCGAATGTCACTCTTATGTATGCTGATGTAGAGAGCTCTCTCCTTATGGAGGAGATGAGCAGGAAGAATAATGCGAGCAGCAAGTCTTCAAATGCCTTGCAGGTACAGGATAGAGGCAGGACTCAGCAGAAGGGCAGATCTGCTAGTAAGTCCAAATCCCGCAGTCAGTCCCGTGGTAAAAAGGATATTGAATGCTTTTATTGTGGCAAGAAGGGACATGTGAAGTCTAAGTGCTTCAAGTTTATACGGGATCAGAAAGCCAAGAAGGCTGAGGCAAAGGATGCAGGCAGTGGAAGCAAAGGCAAAGGCAAGGCCAAGGTAGATGACTTGGATGCAGTGAATGTTGCAGCAGAGGACAGTGACAGTGACAGACATGATGTTTTATGCTCTTCTGCTGTAATTGCACATACCTTGGTTATTGATGGCCATGACATGCACACCTGGCTCTTGGATTCAGGTGCTTCTTTTCATGTTACTCCTCATAGGGAGTGGTTTACTTCCTACACAGGTACTCATGGAGTTGTTCACCTTGGGAACAACTATGCATGTCAGATTGCAGGGATTGGCAGTATACAGATAGTGTTCCCTGATGGACGCACATTTATGCTTGATGGTGTTGGCCATGTGCCGCAAATCAAGAAAAATCTGATTAGCACTGGCTTATTGGATGACAGTGGTTACCACACCACATTTGGGGATTCCAAATGGGTGATTACTGATGGCCAGGTTGTAGTGGCTGAGGGTTTTAAGAGTGATACCTTGTACCCTCTTTATGTTTCCAGTGTGGGTAATCATGTTGTTGCCATAACCGAGCTGCCAAAGGTTTCATTGTGGCATAGCCGGTTGGGACACATGTCTGTTAAAGGAATGCAAGAACTATCACGTTTGGGTTATCTGCCGTCTCTTTCTTTTTCAGATTTGCCTACTTGTGATCATTGCATATTTGGCAAGCATTCTGTGACTCCTCATAAGAGGAGAACTCCCCAGAATAGAGCACCGCTTGATCTAGTGCACACTGATTTGTGTGAGATGCCACAGTTATCACTAGGGGGTGCAAAGTATTTCATTACTTTTATTGATGATGCCACACGCAAAGTGTGGGTCTATTTCTTGAAGCATAAAAGCGATGCCTTAGATGCTTTCAAGAAGTTTGTCGCTCAAGTTGAGAATCGGACAGGTCGCAGGCTGAAATGCCTCAGATCCGATAATGGGGGTGAGTATGTGTCACATGCTTTTGTGCAGTTTTGCGAAGCTAAGGGCATCAAACAGGAACTCACAGCCCCTCATAATGCATCTCAAAATGGTGTAAGTGAGCGAATGAATCGAACTATTCAGGAGAAGGTTCGATGTATGTTGTCTTATGCTGCATTGCCCCATGGCTTTTGGGCAGAAGCCGTACAAACAGCAGTTCACATTATTAACAGGTCGCCAAACAAGGCTTTGGAGTTGAAAGTGCCAGAGGAAGTGTGGTCTGGCAAGCCACCCTCATATAAGCACTTACGTGTATTTGGCTGCGAGTGCTTTGCTCATGTACGCAAAGAACTGCGCACCAAACTGGAGCCAAAGTCTATCAGATGCATCTTTATGGGTTATGGTGACGAAGGTGAAATGGGGTACAGGTTATGGGATCCCGTTAAACGGAAGATTATACGCAGCAATGATGTCATCTTTAAAGAGGATAGTGTACACAAGGAACCCGTGCAACCTGTGGAATACAGGAGGGTTATTTATGATGATGTTGGACAGCATAGAATGCCCATTTATATGCAGCAGCAGACTGCTGCAGATAACCCTGTTCAAGAGGGTATACAGGCTGAAAATCAGCCAGATAATCTTGCCAATGATGCACCACTGAATATGCCAGCAAATGGGGCTGTAGAACAGCCAGATATGGTGGTACAGCCACCCGTCATGCATGACGAACAGGCTGGACAGCAGCCTAATCCGGAACATTTTGTTAGGAGGAGCACCCGTGTACAACGGCCTCCTGCCAGGTTTGTTCCAGGAGCCAATAATGTGGCTGATTTTATTATGCTGACAGATTGTGGTGAGCCTTCCAGCTTCAAGGAAGCTATGGGAAGAACAGAGAAAAGGAAGTGGGAGAAAGCCATGCAGTCAGAAATGGACTCCTTACTTCAAAATGATACATGGGACTTGGTGCAGCTACCTGCAGGCAGAAAGGTTTTGCCATGTAAGTGGGTTTACAAAGTCAAAGTGGATTCAAATGCTTTACCGAGGTATAAAGCCAGATTGGTTGCCAAGGGATTTAAGCAGGAGAAAGGTATTGACTTTGATGAGATCTTTTCCCCTGTAGTCAAGATGACTACTTTGAGAGCAATGTTAGCTCTTGTTGCTCATGAGGACATGGATGTATGTCAGATGGATGTGAAGACTGCTTTTCTTCACGGAGATCTACATGATGAGATCTATATGAGTCAGCCAGAGGGATATGCTGTTAAAGGGAAAGAGCAGCTTGTGTGTAAGCTCAAGAGGAGCTTGTATGGACTCAAGCAGGCACCAAGAGAATGGTACAAGAAGTTTGATGCCTTTATGCAGTCCCAAGGGTATCATAGGTGTGAGACCGATCATTGCTTGTACACTAAACGGGCAAAGGATGGCAGTTTGATGCTACTCATTCTATATGTGGATGACATGCTGATTGCCAGTAAATCTCAGCTTGAGATTAGTGCTTTAAAGAAACAACTGCATAAGTCTTTTGACATGAAAGACTTGGGTGATGCAAACCATATTCTTGGCATGCGGATTACTCGTGACAGGTCCAAGGGACTTTTGTTTTTGTCACAAAAGGAGTACATTGACAAAGTACTGCAGAGGTTTAAAATGGAGGGGGGGAAGTCTATTAGTACCCCATTGCCTCCACATTTAAAACTTAGCAGTAAGGACAGCCCCAGATCAGATGATGATAAGGTTGAGATGGCCAAGGTTCCGTATGCATCTGCAGTTGGTTCTTTGATGTATGCCATGGTTGCCACTCGTCCGGATATTGCTTTTGCGGTGGGAGTCATCAGCAGGTATATGGCAAATCCAGGCAAGCGGCATTGGGAAGCAGTGAAAGGTGTCTTGAGGTATCTCAAGGGTACCAAAGACTTGTGCATATGCTATGGTAGGCAGGATGCATTGGTGCATGGTTTTACAGATTCAGACTATGCAGGGAATGCAGATAATCGGAAATCTACTACCGGTTATATTTTCACATTTGCAGGAGGTGCTATATCATGGGTGTCTCGGTTGCATAAATGCGTTGCACTGTCAACCACTGAAGCTGAATATGTTGCAGCCATTGCAAGGAAGCAATATGGCTTACTCGGCTGGTGGGAGACTTGGGCATTACAGGAGATATGCCAGTTTTGCATTGTGATAGTGAGAGTGCTATCATGTTGGCAAAGAATCCGGTCTTTCATCAAAAGACCAAGCACATAGATGTGAAATATCATTTCATCAGGGAGGTACTGGAAGACAAGCGACTTGAGCTTGTGAAGGTGCATATTGATGATAATCCTGCAGATTTACTCACTAAGAGCTTGCCTACAGAGCGGTTTGCACATTGCCGCCACATCATGGGATTAGGATGAGATCACTCTTATTTTATGGTCTTGTATACAGTAACTGTATATTGCTGTAATTTTTTATTCTTTTCTCCCCTTTAGGCATATTGGCCTTTAGGTGGGAGGTTGTTGGGGTAAAGGCACATTGCCACCCCTTTTATTAAAGTTGTGACACCTATGACTGTCTTAAGACAGTCATAGGGGGGAAAAACCTAATCCTAATAAAACTTAAGAGTTTGTGGTGTGGCTCATCACTTCACACCCACATCTATTGTGTCACTCCTCTCTCTCACTCTCTCCCCGTTGTACTTCTCCCACTCACCTTCCCCTCTCACATGCCAATGGTGCATAGATGGACTGTGCATATATCTGCTCAACTGTGAGACAACATACTGTAGATCAGGTCTTGTATGGCATAGGTAAATCAAACAACCAACTGCCTGCTGATAGAGAGTGACATCACATGTACCGCTGCCATCCTCAGAAGAGAAGTGAAAACCAGTCTCTAATGGTGTGGATACTGGCTTACAATCCTCAAACTGAAAACGCTGCAAAAGCTGTCCAATTTACTTGGATTGTGACATCAAAATGCCCCCCTCACTGCTAGCAAATTGGATGCCGAGATAGTAGTGCAGAAGACCAAGATCAGACATAGCAAATGTCTGCTGCAAATCAATTTTAAAATCTGCAATTTGCTGAGCATGTGTCCCAATCACAAGCATGTCATCCACATAAAGGACTAAAATCAGCAAATCTGTCCCATGCTTGCGGATGTAAAGGGTAGCCTATGTAGGGCTGTTCTGAAAGCCAAGTGTGAGCAAATGAGAATGAATTCTCGAATACCAAGCCCGAGGTGCCAGCTTCAATCCATAGAGGGCCTTTTTCAAGTGGCATACCTTGCTTTCAGAACCTTCAACCTCAAAGCTAGGAGGTTGGGAAACATAGACCTCTTCCTGCAAATGCCCATGAAGGAAAGCTGTCTTAATATCAAGCTGATGTATCTGCCAATGAAAGTGGGCAGCAAAGGCAACAACAATGTGAATGGTAGTGATCCTGAAAGTGGGAGCAAAAGTCTCCTCAAAGTCGATGCCATGTTGTGAGCATAGCCCTCAGCAACAAGACGGGCTTTGTAACGGTCCACCGAACCATCAGCTTTCTGTTTGATCTTGTAAACCCACTTAGTTCCAATGGCATTCTTGCCATGAGGCAAATCACACAACTCCCAAGTGTCATTCTGATGGATAGAATCCAATTCAGCTTGCATGGCCTTCATCCAACAATCATTCTGAAAGGCATCTTGATGACATAAGGGCTCTTCATTGCATGCGATAGCAACCAAAGCATAAGCAACAAAACTAGCATGCTCTTTCTGGACAGCTGCTCTCGTACGGGTTGGCAGAGGAGTGTCTTGTTTGCTGTCTTTTAAGGTGTCAAGGAGCCTACGGGGTACCTTTTTAGGCTCCTGAATTTCTGCTCTTTCCTGGTCAAGAGCCCTGTGCAAATGATCCTGATCAATGATAAGCATATCAGTCTGAATTTCTGGCTGCACATGTGGCTGCAAACGACCATAGATGGAGGAGGTACAACCTCAGATGTAACATCATCCCAAGCATTGGATGGAAACAAAGGCATCAAGCTGTCAAATATGTTTGGGGCATCAACAACAGGCTGCTTTTGACAGTCCAGCAAAGGCATAGTGGAAGATTCATCAAACACAACATCCCGACTGACAAAACACTTGCCCGTGCGGGGCTGATATAGCTTATAGCCCTGCTCTCTGAACTAAACCCAAGAAAAATGCATTTAACAGCTTTATCATCCAATTGAGTGCGTCTCTGTGAAGGCACACGAGCATAAGCTAAGCATCCAAAAGTCCTCATGTGGGAAATGCGAGGCTTATGACCCGTCCAAGCCTCATAAGGTGTGATAGTCTGCAATGCCTTTGTAGGACATCTATTCAAGATGTAATTTGCACACATGACCGCATCCAACCACAACTTATTAGGCAAATGTTTGCCTTTCAACATGCGTCTGGCCATTTCCATCATTGATCTATTCTTCTGCTAAGCCATGGGATTCTGTTGAGGAGTATAAGGCAACGTGCATCGATGATTGATGCCACGAGAAGCCAAAAAAACAGCAAACTTCTTCGACATGTATTCACCCCCCCTGTCTCTATTAATGTGAGAAATGTGCAGCCCACTCTCATTCTCAGCCAAGGAAATAAAGTGCTTGAAGCATGAAGAAACATTAGATTTGGATTTCAATGCGAAAATCCAAGTATACCTAGTGAAATCATCAATAAAAGTAACAAAATAGTAGAATCCCCCAAGAGCTGCAACCCTCATGGGTCCACAAACATCACTATGAACCAGATAAAGCTTGCATGAAGCACCAACTCTTCCATCCTTGGGAAACGCAGCACGGTGCATCTTACCAAGTAAGCATGGTTCACCAACGGCATATGCATTCACAACCATATCTTCCTTATATAACTTCACGAGGGCTCCAAAATTGAGGTGTCCAAACCTTTGATGCCACAAATGAGTATCTTCCATGGTAGAATCAATAGCAAAGGCACGTGCATCGACAAGTGCAGCATCATCATCTGAACATCTGTCATAAGCATCAAGTCTATAAAGACCGCTAGACAATGTGCCAGCCAAAACCAGGGTAAAGGCTTGTGTAGCATCATACACTGCACACCTCACACCATCAAAAATAACTTGAAAGCCACATGTAGCAATGGCTGAAATAGAAATGAGGTTCTTACGAATGCTTGGAACATAAAGCACATGCTCTACACTGACAATACCACCAAAGTCAGAAGTAAGAGCAACTTGCCCAATACCTTTCACGGTATATGATGCATTATTGGCACATGTGACACTGCCCCCCTTAGTTGTAAGCTCCAATGAGCTGAATAACTTTCCGTAGGAAGTGATGTGCTTGCTAGCACCACTAAAAAACTGTCAAAACAGCTCCAATGGCGAGGACAATGCTCGGGGAGGCTGCCAATGGCTAGAGGGTTGAACCCTAACTTGCTCTGATACAACTGTTGAGTGTGACGGGCAATGGAAACCCAGAAAAAGAGAGATAGAAAGCCAAAAACGAGCTGCTATGATCAGAATGCTGCAAGTACAAGTGTGGAGGCTCAAGGGAGAGCCAACATAACAAAACCCTAGGGCTAACTGCCCTAACTGGACTAAGTGTCCTAATTGACCTAGATGGTACATAAACTAACTGTACCAATAGTCCTGACTGACTATAACTAGGCCTACAAGGCTCATACCAAGGTATAAGTGGCATCTATGGATAGCCCATGAGATGGCCTAGACTCTCCCACGGTCTATTTGGAATAGGCAACGGATGCAATAGTCTGGGTGCCTTTTGTCGGTCAAACTTGATCTTCTGACAAATGAAGCATGCGCTGACAAAAGCATCTACATCCCGTCTCAAAGATGGCCAATATAAAAAGTGCTCCACTGTCTTCAGGGTGGCATCTATGTCTCTATGCCTTGCATTCGGTGGAGCATGACTCTCTATCAAAACTTTAGGCCTCAACTGCTTTGTGACACAAAGGCAACCATGCATCATAAGAAAGCCATAATATTGATCCTTCATTGCATCCAACTCATGGTGGTATGCAATGATACTATTGAAACCTGAGGTTTCCTTGACAATGCATCAGCCACAACATTCTTTTCACCCTCAATATGCACTATCTGGAAGTGAAACACGGCAAAGAAATTGGCCCAACGCATATGCTTCTCAAACAACTTAGTTTAAGTGAGGAAATATCTCAGGGGTTGGTTATCTATTTGCACAATGAAATCAGCCCCAAGCAAGTTACCATGTAGAAAGAGCATGAATCACAACTAACATCTCTTTCTCATAAATCCCCAAACTTCTCTCAGCATCTTGCAAAATTCTACTCTCATAGGCAACAACCCGTCCATCCTACATGGTAACTGCTCCAAGGCCGTTCTTTCCACATGCATCACATGATCTACTTGTTGCTAGCGTGTCAACTATCTCAAGTACTTTGAAGGCTTAGAGTAGGCAATGATGCAAAATAGCCCATGATACGAGGGGTAGACTTGCAAGAAGGAGATAACTTGCCAAGGGAGAATGCAGCTAGAAGGAGGAGAGACTATCTCATGTGAAGTTGGACCCACAGTCGCAGCAAAAGCTTTCCGAAGATTTGGTAAGATCAACCTTGGATCCGAAGTAAACTTCTCTTTTAGCATTGCAAATGTTGCAATTTCTTCTTCAGCCCATCTAAAAGACATTCCCTTCTTCTGCATTGCATAAAGGGGTGACCCAAATTGATAAAAATGATGTGTGAACCATCTATAGTACGAGCACAGACCCAAAAAGCTTTGTACATAATGGAAATTTCTCAACTGGGGCCAATTGTGGAGTGCTTCTGTCTTAGTAGGATCCATACGCACTCCATCCTTGGAGACAATGTGTCACAAAAAATGGACCTCATGATAAAGAAGTCACTTTTTTTTTGCATTAATGACCAGCCTATGCTTCTTGAGTTTTGTGCCCACAAAAGATTTGTACTCCCCGGAAGATTCTATCCATCATTCGGTCAAAGGTGGCAGGAGCATTCGTGAGTCCAAATGGCGTAACTAAAAACTCATACAGCCCAAAGGAGGTTTTGAAAGCTGTCTTAGACACATCCTCCAGTCGAATGCGTATCTGGTGATACTCACTCTTCAAATCTATACGGCTGAAAATGGCAGATCCCTCCAAACGATCCAAGATATCATCAATTCTTGGAATGGGAATCGGTTCTTGATGGATATCTTGTTCAATGCACGATAGTCTATGTACATTCACCATGTACGATCCCTCTTCTAGACTAACACCACCACTGATGAACAATAGGAAGATGAACTAGGCTGAATCAGCCCCTTTTCCAATAAATCCCTCACCAGGCTCATGATCTCTTCTTGTTGGGCTGGCTGTACTAACTCTATATGATGGCTTGGTCGGTGGATTTGTACCTGGTATTATATCAATGCTGATCCTCAGGTCTTTCAGAGGTGGAAGTTCCCCCGGCAAAAAGTCAGAGAAATAATCCCCAAAGTGACAATCTGTGGATCATCAGACTTAATATCCTTTGGAAAAGCTAAATACGTAGAAATATGATTTTTCAATACTGAGCAAATAGTAGAAGCAGAGACAATAGGGACTGACTCTCCCTTAAGTTTGATATCTAAAACATGTATCTTTCTCTATGTACCAGAGTGATTTCCCAGTTGTAAGCATCTAATATAGCATGGACTCTATGATACCATGGCATTCCCAACAAGACATCACAGCCCTGAAGTGGCATAACATAAAACCCTCGCTGTCCCAATGATAGGGGTATAGGTGTACTGAATCCAAGACAAGCCAAGTGTGCCTCACTCGTAGGTCCCATCTCTTTTGCACAGATTCCCAACTTGCCTGGCTAGCTCAGGAGAAATAAAATTTGCATGAGCGCTTGGAGCAAAGAAGATCAATCAAAGACATCTAATCTCTCACCTTGCCCCATGCTTTGAATAGCTCTGTAGCATCCTGCTCACAAAAAACATCAAGTATCAATCCTGTAGTGGGCTTAGGCTTCTTGCCTTTTTGTTGATCCCTATCATGAGCTTTCCCCTTTAACTTGCACTTTGGGCATTCCCGTGCCACATGTTCCTCTTCTTTGCAATGAAAGCATTTGTTGACATCCGTTAATGCCTTCCTTTCTTCACGTGACAGCTAGTTAGAACTTGGCCTATCATGCATGAAGCCTCCTCTATTGGAAGGAGCCTTGGAAACATTCCCTAGCTTCCCTGCTTTCTTAAAATTATCATTTTTACTGCTCTTGTAACCACTAGTCTTCCCAAGCAACAAAGCATCAGCTGTAGTTGCATTTTCAATCAACTTTGACGTGCTGGTTACTCTTGTCTTAGTCTAGTAATCTCTAATTTCTTTGGGCAGCCCACAGAGCCCAAGAACTCCCACTTCTTCGCGACAGAAGTGCTTCTTTTCGCATTTTTCAATGAAATTCTTGCTGGTCGGCTCTTGTAACTGCTCTTTCTTCATGCCTTTGCACTCCTCTTTGGCTGAGAATGCAATTGGGCATTGGCTACTATGTCCTCTTGGCGATTGAGGACTTGGCTCGAGTTTTCAGGGCTTGGTGAGTTGTGATTTTGCTATTGCAATTTCTTTTTGCCATAAGCTATTGGTTGGCATCGTGTGCCGCCTCTTTCTTGGCTCGCAGGTGCCCAGGCAGAGCTACATGAGTCATTCTTTGGTTGGGTACTTTGCTGATTTTATTTTGGAGCTTTGAAAAGCTTTGTGAATGCCATCTGGAAACCACTCAAAGAGAGTGCAGCTGAGGTGCAGTGTGATTGCATCTGGACAGCCAATGGAATTGCACTCGGAAAAGAGAATGCCTTTGGGTTGAGCCTACGGGTTAAGTGCACTTATGTGATGGTGTTATATGCTTGAAAGCCTTGCGAAGGCTTAGTGAATTGGGGCTGCGTGCTCAGTTGCAGGGAAGGTCTCCCAGATGCAACTTGTAATCATTTCACTGTGAAATATAAAGAAATACCGAAAGGGGCGCCACGGTGTTTGGGGCCAATCGGGTGCACTTGTCTATGTCTGTTGAGCAGGGGCATTCTAGCCTCCATCCCTTTTTCAGTGGTTTTGTTTGTGAACAAATGGGTAAATGCCAAATGGTGATCATGCAATGGTTAATGGTTGTGATATATGCTTTGTGAGCTGTAAATAAGTGCTGAAGTGATTAAAGGTTTAGTTCCACTGCCCTCTGAGTGAATAGAGGCCGGTTTCACATACTTTTTCAAGATGCTCATAGATGCATGTTGGAATGGAGTTTGCATGAATAAGAGCTTATAACTTGATAGATTTACGCCCCCCGCCCCCCAACCCCCCTCCCCCCCCCCTTATTGAGGCTCTTTTATTGCTCAAATGGAGATACAAGACCAAGGTGCAATGCAATCTTACAAACTTGGACTCAAACTCTTGAGAGAGAGGACATAGACATAATTGTAGGACACAAAAACTGGAACTAGCGAGAATTGGACTCAGGGGCACCTCAATCCACAAGGAGGATACCTTCATAATCACAACTTCATCCCACATTATTTTCATGTACTTGATCTCGAAAAGGAAAAAGTTTCAATACAATAATGTACTGCTTATAAGCAAATCTCAAATTCAAACTCCCCTTCCACTTCTGCTCCCTTGGTGAAATTTGCAGCCCCTCTTGCTTGGATGAGCGAGATCTTGGGGCTGGAAAGAGAAAAAGTGATGCAAGGAAGAGAGAGAAAGACTTGGAGTGGAGTATTGGTATAAAGAGTGCTGTAGCTGCTCCAAGGTAGGGGGAAGAGAAAGAGGTGTGGCTGTTGTTCCAGAGCTGAAAAGAAAGAGGGATTTTTGCAGAGAGAGAAGCCTGAAACCGTAGAGAGAGAAAGTCTGCTGTAGATATGATATGATATGATATGATTGTATTAAAGTCCACGTGAGACCCTTCAAGATCTACGGGACTGGTGATCAGTATCAACTGATAGTGATCCCTTACATCCAGTGAGAGAAATTATTACAAATTAGTCATGTTGGGCTAGTTTGTGTGCTAGACCCAGTACCTTGTTGCGATGTTTCAGAGTTTCTTTCAAGTAGCTACCTAGCTGGCTGCTTAAGCAGATTTTTTAGACCTCTGCTGTCCCCATAGCTTTCCTTGATGTGTGCGTGGGCGCATCTCATAAGTACATGCTGTTCCTCCCCTGCGGGGCAGATTATACAGGTTCTTGCCTTTTTGGGGATCATGGGTCTTGCCCATCTACCCCTCTCTACCTCGAGATCATGTGAACTGGTTCTGATTTTGCAGATTAGATGGCTTCTGAATGTTGAAATGTCTTCTCCAAGATATTTCTGCATTCTATAGCTGCCATTGAATTAATTTCCTGCATATAAAACTGCATTTTTGTTCCTAGGGTATGCCAGACTGTAACCGGCCTTTGACTAACAAAGGGCAATGTAACTGACACTATTATCTCACAAATCTGAAATACAGACAACTTGAACCATTGCCATTGCCCACAAGCAAAACTTAGAGCATGTAACTTTATAGCATAGCATCATTGAACCATTTAAAACAAGGGAGGCTAGAATGCCCCTACTCAAAAGCATGCAAAGTGACACCTGTTGGCCCCAACACTTGGCGCCCCTTGCGGTATTTATTTAATTACTGGCTAGCTCAAATACAAGGGACTCCCTTCAAGAGCTCACCCACAGGTGCAACCCAGTACAATGCCAACCCGTGGCTGTGCCTGTGATCAACTCCCAATGCTATTCTCTTGGTTCCTTTCAATAGCCATGCATAACACAAGTAGAACAACCCGACAGCATGCCAAGCAATGCATTCACATAGATAAAAGCCATTACTGAGCCCAAGGCTTGCCACTGCACCCCCAAGAAGAGAGTATCACAACCAGTGCCCCAATCCTCTTCCGGGCTAATGGCAAGGCATCCAACCTTGCAGAATCTCAGCAAGAATGATAGTAGCATAGAGTAGAAAGAGAAGATAAGAATCCAACCAACAAAAAGAGCCTGTTTCAGCCCGGAACAGCCCTAGAAGTTGGTTGAATAGCAGACACCAGACTCTGGTAGGAGGGAGCTACCTATGACTGACTTCCAGCACCAGAAAAGATCAAGAAAGAGGGGGTCCAGCAAGCTGAAACAGAACCGCCATGATTGCGTCCACCAGAATGAAGATTCCATCCCACCAACACCTTAGTTCTCAATGCGCCTTGCACCAGACAGGAGCTAGAAGTGAGGCGTCCAAGAATATGGCCTTAGATGCAAGAAAGGAAGACTTTTGTCGCGAAGAAAGTCAAGAAAACCTCTAGAAATGGCCCAGAATGGAGGCGTCCAAGTCTAGGAAGCATGCCAGCAGCAGGAAACACCAAGGGGAGGAGAACTGTCGCGAAGAAAGCTCCAAAATTGACTTCAGCCAGTAAGAGGGAGGCTGCGGAAATCCGCCATCTTCAGAATGAAACTCCTGTGGTGGGGGAGAAGACTTAAAACAGCAAGGAAGGGAAAGGAAGGGTTCCAGGGCCTTTCAGGGGCTTCTAGAGGTGACACCTAGGTGCCACAAGGCAAGCAGAGAGGCCACACAAGCTCCATACACAGACACATGGCAAATGAGGCGTGGGAATTTAATGCCCCTAGGGGGGGTCAATTGGCAAACCATGACCCCAATGCTTGGAACCAATGACCCTAGTTTGTAGGATCTCTAGGGGTCAATTTTTAAAGGATGACCCCACTGAACCAAACCAATGACTAGAAACTGAAACCACTCTAATAGCACTAGGAGTTGCACTTATTGCACATGAAATCATAGGTACCTTTTGGGCATTAACTAAGGCCCCTAGCCTGGCACCCTAGGCTAAATTCAGTGACAGTTAGTTTGGAGACTTCACCATCACCACCACGTCCCCGTGACATACCCCCCTCTTGAAACAGCAAACTATCTTGTTTGCTGTCCCAAAATTACAGCAAATAGAAAAGGGTGTCACAATAGGCATAAACAGCCCACAATCCATAGTACAACATCACATGAAGTACAAAAAAAAAAAGTACATTCAGCAGGACTGCAGAGCCATCCGTATGGTAGTGTATCAACCGACTGGAGTGTCATGATCACTCATCATAGAAGTCTTACGACAGAAACAGTGCAGCATTAGTGCCTCGGGTGAAACCGCAATGTCACCAAGCAACCTCTAGATATCGTGTGAGCCTGTCTGCGCTGTGGGTGCGGGTGCTACCTCCCATGAGCATCTGGTAATGCTCCACGCCTGTGCTTTGCTGAACTGGAATGAGCCGCTACCGCAGTAGGCTCGAGACCAAATGCCTCAAGGTAGAGCTGTAAAACCTGTGGTGAATCTGCCAATTCATTCTCTTCCATCCAGATTGCATCGTTTGCAGGATAATTCTTGCACTTCACTCGATAGCATCTGGCAATTCTACCATTAACCTTCCGATCCTTATGTGCCACAATCTGCTCAGGAATCAAGACCTCATCTTGCTCATCAACTGGCATATCCTGTGGCACTTCTCCATGAAAAGGCTTCATGGAAAGCATTGTGGATAATCCACTGCTCAGGTAACTTCAGCCTGTAAGCTACCTCATTGATCTTCTGAAGAACTTGAAAGGGGCCGCCGTACCTCATATTCAGCTTGGTGTACAGCGTTACCTTCCCTTCCTTGCTCTTGAGGCGTGCCTTAAGAAAACGCAGCAACACCCAATCACCTTCTGTGAAGACCAGGTTCCTGCGATGCTTGTCTGCAGCTCTTTTTTGCTTGTCCTGATTGTGTTGAAGGGCATACTTAACCTTTTCATGCGCTGTCCGCAAGTCTTCCACATCCTCATCAGCCACAAATATCTTCTCTTTTGTATGCAAAATAGGAGGAACCTTCCTCGCTCCTTCCACTATTTCAAACGGTGCCTTACCCGTTGTATGCATACTCAATCAGCGGCAAATATTGTTCCCATTTTGCTTTGTGCTCAAACACATAACAACGCAGCAAATCCAAAGCTGTAGAATTTGCCTCTTTTCATACGCTGTCCGCAAGTCTTCCACATACTCATCAGCTACAAATATCTTCTCTTTTGTATGCAAAATAGGAGGAACCTTTCTCGCTCCTTCCACTATTTCAAATGGTGCCTTACTCAACATACTCAATCAGCGGCAAATACTGTTCCCATTTTACTTTGTGCTCAGACACATAACAACGCAGCAAATCCAAAGCTGTAGAATTTGCCTCTTCTGATTGGCCATCAGACTGTGGGTGATAAGAAGATGAAAACGGCAGCGAGGTACCCATGTTATCAAACAAACCTCTCCAGAACATGTTGGTCATCCGTGGATCTCTATCGCTCACGATTGACTCAGGCATCCCATGATACTTGAAAACAAACTTCAAGAATTCCTTTGCCATCTGCTCGGCTGTAATCTTCTTCCTTACTGGAATGAAGTAAGCCATCTTGCTAAATCTGCAAATTATAGTCCATATGCCATCATGACTAGAAGGAGTGCGAGGGAGATCAAAAACAAAATCCAAAGCGATGCTTTGCCATGGTCTATCTGGTATAGGCAAAGGCTGAAGTAAACCGGGCTGTTTTTGCTTGTCATACTTCACCTTTTGACAAGTGATGCATGTCCTGACAGAAGCCTCAACATCCTTCCGTGGAGAAGGCCAATAAAAGTAGTGCCCTATTGCTTTGATTGTAGCCTCAATACCCGTATGCCTTGCATACGATGGGGCATGACTTTCAGTGAGCACCGTATGCCTCAATGGCTGCATTACACACAGCTTTCCATGCATCATCATAAATCCCTCCTTGAGTGTATAATGATCATGCCGATTGCCCTCCATAAGCTGATCATAAATACGTGCAAAAGCATCATCTGTAGCATACTGCTCCTTCATGGCATCAAGCTCATTGTGATAAGCAATAGTAACTGCAATACCTGTGGTTTCTTGGACATAGCTTCCGCACGTGGTCTTCTGGAAAGTGCATCAGCCACTACATTTTTCTTTCCAGCCACATGAACAATCTGAAAATGAAAAATGGAAAGGAAGTTTGCCCATCTCATGTGCTTTTCTGACAACTTTCTCTGAGTGAGAAAGTATCGCAGTGATTGATGATCAGTTTGCACATAAAAAGCAGCACCTAAAAGATAGTGCTTCCACACAGTAAGAGCATGAATTACAGCTACCAATTCTTGCTCATACACTTTCATGTTGTGTTCATCATCTCGGAGCAGCCTGCTCTCATATGCAACCACTCTGCCCTCCTGCATAAGTACTCCACCAACACTATTGCCGCTTGCATCGCATTGAAGAACAAAAGGCTTTCGCAAGTCTGGCAAATTGATAACAGGATCAGAGCATAGCTTTTCTTTCAGCTCATTGAATGTTGCAATGTCTTTCTTTCCCCAATGGAAAGTGACTGCCTTCTTCTGCAAAGCATGTAAGGGTGAATCTATCTCAGCAAAATAGCGTATGAAGCGCCTCTAGTATGAACACAAGCCAAGAAAACTACGGACTTCATGTAGATTCTTCAATGGAGGCCAATTCTTGATTGCCTCTATCTTGGCAGGGTCCATCCTCACTCCATCTCATGAGATGATGTGTCCCAAGAAATGTATCTCTGGGATGAAGAACTCACTCTTTTTAGTGTTGACCAGCAACTTGTGTTTCCTGAGCTCTGCAAAAACAACTGCCAATTGTTGCCTATGCTCCTCTTCATCTTTCGAGTGCACAATAATGTCATCAAAGAATGTACCCACAAACTTTGTGCTCTCTAAAAATGCGATCCATCATGCGATTTAAGGTAGCAGGAGCATTAGTCAAACCAAATGGCATGACAAGAAACTCATAAAGCCCAAAAGTGGTCTTGAAGGCAGCCTTATATACATCTTCGGGCCTGATTCGTATATGATGGTAACCACTCTTCAAGTCAATGCGACTGAAGATGGCTGATCCCTCTAATCAATCCAAGATGTCATCAATGCGTGGAATAGGAAATCGATTCTTGATTATTCAAAGCCTTGTAGTCAATACACATTCTCCAAGATCCATCCTTCTTTTGCACAAGTAGGACGGGAACAATATGGAGAAGAGCTTGGCTGAATCAGCCCCTTCTGTAACAATTCATTCACCTGACACATGATCTCCTCCTGCTGTGCCGCACTCACCCTATATGGTGGTCAGTTTGGTGGAGAACTGCCACGAATGATATCAATGGTATGATCTTCTAACCTCTCAGGAGGTAACTCCTCTAGGAGTTCATTTGAGAAACAGTCTTGAAACTACTGTTTTTCCAAAAAGTCAGTTTGCTGTTTTTCAGCTTGGAGAAATTAGATTCATCCTCTACTGGTTCCTTTTCTTTGACAAATATCAAATACGTTGAAAGATGCTTTTTCATTATAGAAGAAATCGCTGAAGCGGATACAACTGGGACTGATTCCCCTTTCGAGTTTACATCTATGACTTTGGTTTTACCCCTATAAGTCAAGGTAAGCTTCTTATCATGTGTATCAATGATAACATGAATACGGTACATCGAAGGCATCCCTAGCAAAACATCACACTCAGGTAAAGGCATCACATAAAAATCCTCATAATCCAAATATCCTTGAATGTGAATCCGTAGCTTCCCTATGATAGGAGTGACAGGGGTACTAAGCTCTGGATTAACCATGTTGGCCCCTCTGGTCGAAGACCCAACTGAGCTGCAAGTTAAAGAGTTATTAAATTTGCTTTGGCGCCTCAGTCAAAGAAGTACAGACAATGCTGATCCTGTAGCTTGCCCCATGCTCTGCAAATCTTTGTCTTCTTCTCATCATGCTCACCCCCAATGATATCAGGAATGTGGCCAGCACTTGGCTTGGGTTTCTTGCCTTTGGGGTCCTCTTTTGTGCCTTGATTAGAGTCAGCCCGAGTTGCTGCAGGTTCTTTTCTCTTCTTGTTAGGACAATCTGCTGCCCTATGACCCGTCTCTTTGCAGAGAAAACACCTCCAACAATTTATTCCTCTTTTCAGGAGTGAGAGAAGAGGGCTGCTATTTTCTTCTTTGTCTTGCCACAAACTTTGATTTGAGAGGTAATTTTCCAGCTAGCTGTGGTTTCTTTGGCTCCTCCTTGTAGTTGCTTTTGAAGCCTGAGACTTTGTCCTGCATGAATGAGTAAGCTGTGTCTATCAACTGTGACATGCAATGTGTGTCTTAGTACAATAGTCCCTCAGCTCTTTAGGAAGACCACAACAATACTTTTCAACTTGCTCTGAAAAGGGGACTGTTCTGTAAGAGCTCACAGGTAGAAGCGCATCGCAAAACTTCTTGTTATAGTCTTCTAGATTCTTGCATTCCCTAGCATTCAAGTTATGCCATTGAGTCATGACATCCACTTCAAAAGTAGTAGTGAGCCATGTGGCTGAGAATACCTTCTAAATTCAACCCATGTAGCAGGTGACTTACCCTGAAGAAGAAGGCTAGACCACTACTGCATCACATTACCCTTGAGGAATGTGGCTGCCTTCCTGATTTTCGAGGACTCTCTGAAGTAACCTCCATCAAAAGCCTAGTCAAATTGCTGCAAAAAAGTAAGAGCCTTCATCCTATCTGCATGTCCATTGAAGGTCTCAAACTTCAATGCTGCCCCCCCCTCCTTGTAATCCTTCATCTTAAGCTTGGGTTCCAGATGATCATAGCTAGGGGGCTGCAAATAAAGAGGCTGCTGTCCTTATGGAGCTTGAAGAACCCCCACAGCTGGATTTGGTGGCACAGGTGGTACTGCTTGAGTGTGAGACACCATGGGACTGCCTCCCTGCATTCCAGGTTGTATCCCCACATTAGCATACAAAGAATTTGGGGCTGGCTGTGAGGTCATGGCCTGAAATATAGATCCTCCTCCAAAGTGAGTTCACTGAACCACATACTGTGGTTGGGCTTGCTGCCCTTGCTGCACATTCTGAGCATTGCTACCATGCTTATTCCCATTTGGTCCATGCCTCTGTGGCACTGCAAGTGGCTGTACCATTGGTGTTTGTGGCTCTAGTAGTGGCTGTCCCACATGCATTTGTGGACCCTGAATGGGCTGTGCCTCTGCCCTTGGCATCAAAGCTGGATTATGCACAATCTCATCAAAACTCTGAGTGAGCTGAGTCAAAACTTGCAATAGAGAAGCCATCTGAGTTTGCATCACTGCCATAGCATTTGGCTGTACACTTGGGTCTGCACCCAATGCAATTGTACCCATAGGATTATGCACTTGTGGAGCTGGCTGCCCCAATGCATCAACCTGAATATTCTGCTCTTCATGGGCTGCATCTTGCACTCTTATTCCGGGGTGTGCTCCCCTTATCTGCTGCTCTAGCTCAGTGGGAGAAATCCATTCAGATGGTGGTGCAGTAATAGCACAGGGCATGGGAGAATTCCCTGGAACTCTCATTGCAAGGATTTCTCAAATTGAGAAAAGCGTTAAGGACTCTAATCAATGGATGCAGCAGATTTTGGGGAGAGGTGGAGAAGGGGCAATTGTATGTGAGAATGGGTGTAGACTACAAGTTGATAAGCTGAAAGAATAAGTTCAGCTACTATCCACTGAGGTGTCAATGTTCAAAGTTGGTTTAAATAGGCTAACTGCTTTGATGACCAGGATGCGCCGTAAACTAGAGCAGGTCGCAACCCGTGACAATTAAGAGACTCTTGAGACTTTTATGTCACTTTTTGTACTGGAACCCCAAATGCTTCTATGGGATTCCTGTACTTGGGTTGCCCTTATGTTATTTGGCAAGACTGAGTCTGCATCATAATCAAGCCTTGTATGCTCCATATCCAAGACAATGGGTGGCTGTACCAACAAAAATCAGCAAATTCTTTCTCTACCCAAGCTGCCTAGGGACTCCTCTGGATGATTTAATGAGGGTCCCGGCAATGGAACCACTGTAACTGGCCTTTGATTGACAAAGGGCAGTGTAATTGACACTATTATCTCACAAATCTGAAATACAGGCAACTTGAACCATTGCCATTTCCCACAAGCATGTAACTAGTTGTCTGGATGACTCTAGTGCCAACCTCCGTAGTCTCCAGCTAGGCAAAGCCCAAACCCTGCGGAGGTATGTCATCATCTGAAAGATAGCATCAATCTGGAGTGGTGTCATGGCGAACTAGGTCTGTACTATCTGAAGAATTTGTTAGGAGTTTAACTTCATTACTGAACCAACTCTTAGAAGCTCAAGCTAGGATGGATATCCAAAAATGACTCTAGCATCATCGGGTAGGAATAAAGATACTCTAATACCTTCCTTCACCAATGGCAAGATTTTTATAAAGTTGAAATATATTCCTCCTGAGCTGCAAGTTATTGAACTGGATGTTCTTCCTACTATTTGAGCTTTTTGTTAAATGATCCCCTTTTAGTGGTTTAGAAAAGTAAGGCTGCATGGATGCCTGCCCTGCCACTGAGGCTGCCAGCCAGCTGCTTTGTTTATAACAAGAATCCTCTCTCAACTTCTACGTGACACTAACAATATAGCTGCGTTTTGGTATCTTTGAATGTTTAGGCGTGCTTGAATAAATGTGTTATTCTATCTGTAAAATGAACTCAGCAAACTGAAAGTCAGAAGTGGAGTATTCTAATTTTGATGGATGCTGAAGTAACTTCCTTTTTGTCATCAATGACCCATTTTTTGAGTTGCTTTTCAGGAATCAACGATTTATGTTACTTTGGAACCATGTCCTATGTGTGCGGGGGCTCTTCTTCAAGCACGAGTTGGTATGATTGTGTGGGGAGCTCGAAACTCGTTATTGGGAGCAGATGGAAGTTGGGTGAGGTAGATATCTGGCTTGTCTTTGCTTTTATGTATTCTTGCCCTTTGAATAATAAAATTCGTTTGTTTTTGGGCAGAAAAGAGTGATTATATTAATATCAAATAACTTTGTACATCATAAAAGTTATCCTTGACAGGATATTCTTGTAGTCCAGCTAAGCCATAAGCTTTAAGCTCAAACAAAATTTCAGAGCACAACAACAGTGGCTCAGTAGTAACAACATGAAGAAAACCAACATGACATTTCAGCTCCTTCTATATATGCATGAAGGGACCTGAAATAAAAAACTCTGTGCAGCATCATCAGAAGCATCTGAACCCTGTGCATTGGTGGCAGCAACAGCATGAGAAGAGACACCTTGAGCAGGGTCAATAGAAATATCACGATCATGAAAAGTAACACTAGGAGACTGGTCTGCAGCATCTCAGGCAGGGTATTGAGCAGCAATTCCTTGAGCAACATTGCCTTGAGCAGAAGTCTGAGTTAGCTTATGTGGTTTCCTGTGGAGGTAGTGAGGTGGCTTGTCATGATCTTCCTCCAAAGTACATCTGCTTATGTGGTCAGCAAGGTCCTTACTTAACCTGGTGTGTTCCAGATTTGCACTTAGTTGGAAGTCCAGTCTCCTTTTTTTCTGTCCCACCATGAAATAAACAGTGTGTTAGTAAGCATCACCGTTTTATTAAATTGGAAGTTGTTTCTTATATCTAGATGAACCATAAAGCATGGGCTCTTATTTGAAACCAAAGCTCCTGCTTGGTCTTAAATGCATCCCCTAAGAAATGGCTTTCCAGCTAACTGGCTCCCCAATTTCTATCTAGATGTACTTTCACACCTTTCTAGCATGGGGAAAGGCAACAAACAAATGGAAAATGTCTTCAATAACACTAGGGCCTCTTTGCATTTGCCATTTGTTAGAAATGACCCAACAGAGGGTACGCACAGCGGAAGACTGATAGTAATGCCCAGGAGCTCACACAGTGTGACATGGGGTGTGGAATCACAAACTTCTTAAACTTATGTGCATAGATGTGCAAGCCAGTAAATAGACAATGCTCAGAGACACATATAGAAGCAACACTTTATATTTCCGTCCGTCCACAAAGTAGGACAAGATACAATACCAAAAAGGTTCTCCTACTAGATGTCAAGCACTTCTAGATCTGAGCCCGCGTGCTCCACCTCGAGCATATGTAGACTCTCTGTCTAGATCCCTTCCACGTTGCTGTCCGGAAGCCAGCCTAGGTGGGAAGCACCTTGAGTTCAGTCTGCAGCCCTATGTCAGCCTCCTTCTCCTCCTGTGTGTAGGTCCAAGGGTGGGCTTGTGGCTGCTGCTGTCTGCTCCCCAACTGCTGCTTCAAGTGATTATTAATGAGGGCATGGAAGCCCTTCTTTTATAGGGCACAAGGCCCCCTTGAATGGACCGACCAGGCAGCCTCATCCTGGCCAACCAGTCTGCTTGCTGGCCGACCTGGTTGGCTGGTCCAACCAGCCCTTTATAAGGGCCTTTGGCAGCCCCTCTTGGGCTGCTGCCTTTGCCCATTCCTGCAGGCCTGTTTGCAGGTCTTATGCCTGCCCATAGACCCCTGCCATGCAGCCATACTGCAGCCGTACAGTTGCACCACCTATCCGCCACTGGCCTGTTCCAGCCCGTACAGTCAGCCCTTGAGGCGCCTTTGACAGGCTGATGTGCTGTCCTTTCGAGGTGCTGCCCATGTGGCAGCCCCCTCCCTTATCTTTTCTGCCTAGGTTCACCCCCCCCAATGCTCTCCTCATATGGGGGCTTATAGATGCCATTCCAACACCCCTCTCACCGACACATCTAGGCCTAATGCCAACACGTCGATGATGATGCTCCAGTAACTTAGTCCTCTGGAACTTTTCGATGTCAAAATCTTTTCCTGGCTTTTCATCCAGTGGCTCCTGCTCCACCAGGTCTAGTTCCGCTTCCGCACACCATCCTAGTACACAGGTCCATCTCTGGTAGCACCTCCTGGCACCACCATCTTCAGTCACGTTCCTACCTTCGAACTCGAGCAATCCAGCCATCACGATCTTCCAGTTGTCCCCCTCATAATGAGTGAACAACGTGGAGCTTCCAGGCACCATGCTTTGAGGGCCTATTTCAACCCGTCCTCCTTTTGGCAAGGTCTACAACCAACGAATATTTTCAGATAACCTGGACCATGAACTCTCGCTGAGCTCTCAAGCAGGTACTCTTTTGGCTTCAGTACTCTTTGTCCATCGCCTTCTAGCAATCCGCGTCCGAGATTTAAAGAAGCACCAATACTTCTCCTTCTGCCTTCGAAGAAGGCCAATTCCTTCCAATCTCGTATCACCTAAGCTAAATGAAGAGCAGAGTCTCTCCACAGCATGCTATAAAGACTCAAATGCAGAATATCAAGTACATACCAGACTGTTGTACTGCTTGTGTGTTTGCTCTGAAAGCAAACCTTGTACCTCATCGAGGCATCCGTCAAAAGTCTATG
Source organism: Dipteris shenzhenensis (assembly GCF_047967505.1). Taxonomy (NCBI): domain Eukaryota; kingdom Viridiplantae; phylum Streptophyta; class Polypodiopsida; order Gleicheniales; family Dipteridaceae; genus Dipteris; species Dipteris shenzhenensis. Next base: position 66,291,525 of record NC_141596.1, read on the forward strand.
TAATCCTGTATTGTCCCCTTCTGAAGTACAACATCCATCTGACCATGAGATCCCAGGGTCCCCCATGGAATCCATCGTCGTGTCAGTGTCGACAGCTACACATCTGGAAGGTACCAAGTGCTCCATGCTGTCTTTCACCTTCACAAAGGCATGTGACTCCTCGTCGACCCACATCTCTATGTCAGACATCCTCACTGTGATTTCTTGGTCAACATATTTGACCTCGGTAACACTTGGTGATGTCACCAGGAACAACTCTTCGATTACCACATTTGCTTTGGCCTCTCCCTGTGAATCTGAGTCAGACTCCTTTCTTTTGTTTTTCCGATCCGCCTTTATAGTCCTTTGCAAAATGTCGTGGCGTATCATAGTAGAAGCACTTCTTCTTGTGCTTCCTCTTGGAAGTCTCCTCGTCATCAGAGTCGTCTTTCTTGGACTTGCCATCGTTAGGCTTGTCCTTACCTTTGCCAACGTAATCCTTCACCAGCATCGTCTTGTTGTCTTTGTCGTCGTTGTAGAGCTTCTCCCTAGCGTCCTCCTGTAGCAGTAATGGACTTAACTTCTCGAACATCAGAGGTTTGTTCCTCTGTCCTACTGTCACGGTCGTAATAAAGCTCTTGAAACTCCGAGGTAGCCTCCTTAGTACCATCAAGGCCAAATGGCATGAGTCTCTCTTCTGACCAACTACTGCTAGTTGATCCCTTACCACTTTGACCTTCGTCAAGTGGCTATGTACAGTATCTCCTTCTTCCATATCAAGATTGTAGAGTCGATGCTGAAGAAGCAAAATCCGGGAGGTGTTGTCCGTCTTGTATAGATCCTTCAAAGTGACCCATGCCTCTACTGACATCTCGGCCATCTGGATATGTGGAAGAACAGAGTCCGCCGTAGTCCCTATGATTAATGTCAGGGCATGGGCATCTCTGGCTTCCCAAGTTTGGAGCTCTTCTCTGTCTACTGCCATGACTATCTTCCCTTGCTTGTCCACCATGTCCTCCGGCTTCGCCTCCACTTCTGTTGTCAACTTCCACAACTTTTGATCGGGTAGTTGGTCCCGTCTAGTTTCCTAGACTCTCCGAAGTTAGGGATAGTGAATGAGAGAAAACTGGGGGAGGAGGGAGAGCAGGGGCTGAAGAGGCTGTAGAGGTCGACATCTCTGCTGTTATATCACACAGCAAAGTCAACCAAACTCAATTTTTAGTAGACTAGAACTCTTAATGCACTTGACTGAACCTGAGTCACCCTCCTTCTCGCAAGGGCACAATCCTCTAGTCGTGGAAGTCGATTCCCAAGAGCGTCTGAATCAGGGTCGTCCTTCAGCAAGGTCCTTGCCTTCAGGCTCCCACACCTATAAGCCTCCTACTTGGGCTCTGATACCATGGTAGAAATGACCCAACAGAGGGTACGCATAGCGGAAGACTGATAGTAATGCCTAGGAGCTCACACAGTGTGACGTGGGGTGTGGAATCACAAACTTCTTAAACTTATGTGCATAGATGTGCAAGCCAGTAAATAGACAATGCTCAGAGACAAATATAGAAGCAACACTTTATATTTCCGTCCGTCTACAAAGTAGGACAGGATACAATACCAAAAGGGTTCTCCTACTAGATGTCAAGCACTTCTAGATCTCTGAGCCCGCGTGCTCCACCTCGAGCATATGTAGACTCTCTGTCTAGATCCCTTCCACGTTGCTGTCTGGAAGCCAGCCTAGGTGGGCAGCACCTTGAGTTCAGTCTGCAGCCCTATGTCAGCCTCCTTCTCCTCCTGTGTGTAGGTCCAAGGGTGGGCTTGTGGCTACTGCTGTCTGCTCCCCAACTGCTGCTTCAAGTGATTATTAATGAGGGCATAGAAGCCCTCCTTTTATAGGGCACAAGGCCCCCTTGAATGGACCGACCAGGCAGCCTCATCCTGGCCGACCAGATTGGCCGACCAGACTGGCCGACCAGTCTGCTTGCTGGCCGACCTGGTTGGCTGGTCCAACCAGCCCTTTATAAGGGCCTTTGGCAGCCCCTTTTGGGCTGCTTCCTTTGCTCATTCCTGCACCTATTGCAGGCCTTATGCCTGCCCATATACCCCCGCCATGCAGCCGCACTCCAGCCGTACAGTTGCCCCACCTGTCCGCCACTATTCGGGGCCTGTTCCAGCCCGTACAGACAGCCCTTGAGGCGCCTTTGACAGGCTGATGTGCTGTCCTTTCCTTGTGAGGTGCTGCCCATGTGGCAGCCCCCTCCCTTATCTTTGCTGCCTAGGTTCACCCCCCCCCCCCCCCCCCCCCCCCCCCCCATGCTCTCCTCACATGGGGGCTTACAGATGGGGAGGTGACCATTCCAAGGTCATCTCCTCTGCCTATTCTGAAGCCCCTTGCATTAATTCACACAGCTTTATGTAAAATAAGCTAAGCAAGGCATGTCATCTTTTCAGGGACCTGCTTGTTCCATATCTTCCCAAACCTTTCATTCCACTTTTTTCTGCTGTCCTGAAGTAGCCATCTTGCATTCATAGTTCTGAAAAGATCCTCTATCAGAGGATGGTGTGGGGATTGGAAGCAGTGCAGAACTTCCTACCCAGCTAAATTCTCTATGATAGATTAGGAAGGTGTCGCCTTTCCAACAAGTGTTTCCTTGCTAGAGTTCAAGTCTGCTCATAATCAGTAACTGACACTGATTGGTTAAAGCAAATTCTTCCTTGATTTCTTGCCAGGTCTTTCATCTTCGCTGCTCTTTATTTCAAAAAGTTGTCCCCAAGTTTGCAATCCTTTTTTAAACATAATGTTGGCTAAGAGAAAATGTTCATCATTGAATTGGGCATTCCTAAAGATAGATGAGACCCATATAGAGTCAATAGCCATAAAGGCTCCTTTGCCAGGAAATTGCAAAAAGGCCTTTATTTCCTCAAAGGCTTTCCGCATAGATTGCCAAAGGGAGCTCCCCTTAGCTTTGCAAGGCTCTGGATTGCAAATGGCAGAGAGAATAGGGTAATTCTTCCATTTAGAGTCCTAATTGGCCTGACCAGTTTCATATTCCTCAAAAGAAGTTGTGCCTAGTCACATTCTGGATTCAAAATAGCTTTAATCACCCATGTTGCTGAGAGTTTTCTAGTTGCTAAAGCTACATCAATTCTTCCTAAGCCCCCTTCTTCCTTAGGTTTGATGCAGTAGGTCCATCTTACTAGAGTTCCCTCCCTAGAGAAAGGATCTGCAGATCCTAATGAATCTGTCCAGTCCAGCTTAACATGATAAGTAAAAAATGGAGATAGGAGAAATACAATGGTTGAGAACCAGCCTCCTGCTTGCAAGGTTGGCTTGATAACCTCTCTATTTGTCTATCTTCTTCTGAAACCTCTTCATAAACCAGTCTCATCTTTGCTTCATGGTAATATCAAACCCCATGGGAATCCCAAGCAATCTGAAAGTAGTACCCTTGTGGCATCCGAGTTCTTTCAGTGTTTCCTGTTCTCTTCCTTTGAGAGTAGCATAGCCAGTCTTTGTATGATTAATTCTTGACCAGAGGCTTTGCAAAAGATACATGTCATAGTGCACTTAACATCAAGTACTGTGTTTCTAGGTGTGAGAGTTGTGTCATCAGCAAACTGTTGGCAAACTAACTGCTTGCTAGAAATCAATTCCATACCTCTAAGGTTACCTTCTTGGACCTGGCTTTTGAGTAACCACCCTAGAGAATTAGCAGCAATTGCAAACAACAAGGGAGCATCCTTATCTGATTGATCTCTTCAAGGGAAAAGAAGGGCTCATTTCACCATTGACACTGATTTTTGCAGAAGCATTGGTGAGTAGCAGTTTTACATAAGCAACAAAAGAGGGGCTTAACCCCATATTCTGCAAGGACTGAATGAGGAATTTACACTCAAATCTGTCATAGGCTTTATCAAAATCCACCTTGAGAAAACATATGTCTTGTTTGGTTTCTTTAGCATATTCACATCCCTCCCAAATGTTAATTATGTCCTCAAGAAGATGATGTCCCTTAATAAATCCTTTTTGTTCTTGCAAAATTCATTCCTTCATCTTCTTTTGGATCCTAAGAGCCAAAGCCTTACAAAAATTTTATAACTGTAGTTGAGCATAGTAGAGGGCATCCATTTTCTGAGTTCATATTTAGAGCCCTCCTTGGGGATGAGCTTGATAACTCCCCCATTAATATGTGGAGGTAGAGCTCCATTGTTTAAGCTTTCCTACCATAATAAAAGCAAATAAGGGCCAACCACATTCCAAAATGCTTTGTAGAATTCAATGGGCAGCCCATCCTCACTTGGAGTTTTCCCCTCTGCCACAGCTTCCTTCAACTCTTCTAGTGAGAGGTGCCTCTCTAAATATACCAAATCAAATTTCTTAACAGATTTTTCTCTCACTGCTTGGCATAGCTCTCTAGCCCTCTGAACTTCTTCATCTGGTATCACAGAGGAAGAAAGTAGAGTTTGGAAGTGGCTTTGAATCAAGTTTATGTTCTCCTCTTTGGAAGAGACTAAAGTATTATTAGTCTTCTTGAACAAAGGGATCTCCTCGCTAGCCCTCTTTCTCCTGATGAGTTTGAAGGTCTCTTTAGTGGGTCTGTCTAGCTTCCCTGCCCACCAATCTCTGAAATAGATCTTAGTGTCATTTAACTTGATTTTTGTGCATCTATATTCCCCAATTTGGCTTGGTTTTCTAATTCCTTAATCCTTTCTAGAATATTATCCATTCTTTGAGCTCTTATTTTAGCCCTGTTCTTCCTTGTTGTCTGAAGCAATTTTTGGTGTTCACTACTGCTAATGCCCAAGAATGTGCCACCACAGATCTGCAAAAGAAAATGCATTATCCCAAACCGTCTTGACCATACCTTGAACACTCTTTAGGGCGAAAAGCTTTGGGTCAACTTTAAACCAAGAGGAACCTCTTTGACTAGATCCAAAATCATAGTATAGAAAGACTGGTTTGTGATTTGACAAAGAAAAAGAGGAGAAGGTCTGAGTTCTCGTAGAACTTATTCTACTCAAAAGACCCTGAGATAAATAAAAATTGTTAAGTCTAGCCTCTCTCCTATACTCTCCAACCTGACTGTTGCACCAAGTGAAATCTCCCTCTGGACAAGCATCTACTAGCTGCCATTGATCCTTCATTTCTTCCCAAGCCTCAAGTTCAGAGCCTCTTATCACTGTACTCTTTTCCATCCATCTGTCTCTCTTTCTTTCACCATACTAAAATCCCCTAAGGCAAAAAAATTGCCTTCTGCAATAGCCAGTGATTCCCACATTATTTTTTTGTTTGCTGCAGCATATGGAGCATATACTGAGATAACTGTAAAATTCTGTCCCTTGATAAGGCATTTGAGCATAACCCATCTGTTTTGGTCATCTGTAACTACTTGAAGCATCTCTCCATTGTAATGAGAAAGTATCCCAACAGCAATTCCTCCCTTCCTCTCAGAATGAGAAGTATAGTATCAATTTCTTCTTTTGTCAATTGCTGAGCTATCTTCTCACCTCTACCAGGATCTATCAATCCTCTAGCATTTAGAGTCAAGAAAGTAAAAGATTTATCTAGCATTCTTTTTTTGTCCCTTTTTGGCCGTGGGGTTAGGACTATTCACTTGTAGGGAAGCTGCTTTAGCTTGGGGCTGTCTCCTTTTGTTGTGTACTACGGTAAAGGCTTTCTCTTGACCAATGTCCTCCTTTTTTCTTGGAGTAGATTTATTGAGTCATCATCACTTATTTCTTCCCCTTCCATGGCATCATCTCTGTTGACATTCTCTTCAAACTCTTTGGACCAGCCAGCTTCTATCATAATATCATCCTCAGTTTCTTGGCTTTTCTTCCCTTCCTCTTCAGCCTCCTTCTCCCTAAGAGGTTCAAGGGAGTTTTTGGAAGTAGAAGGAATGGGCACTATTTCCTTAACCTTTCTCTAAAGTACTCTTGGGGGCATTAACTGATTGCACTCCCTGTCTAGTGTTCTCAGGCACTGAAGGAGCCTTTGGGACCCATTTTTCTGAAACAACATGTTGCTTTTGGGTAGGAGGAGCAGCCTCTTTGGGCTGACCTTTTGTCAAAGGAGTATTCTTGACCACATGGGTGGATAGACCACAAAGGAAGCAAGAGTTGGGTAAGTTCTTGTAGAGCAATGATTGTTCCTTGAATGTGCTGCCATTTCTGTTCAAAATGACCAAAGTATTAGAAAGCTCTTCAGCAATATCAATCTTGATGCATACCTGGGGGTTTCCTCTAGGGCTTATGAAGTTTTCCTGTTCTACCCTTAGTACCTCTCCTAGACCTCAGCACAAGAAGGGCAATTGATTACAAAGATACAGAGGCAAGTCATGCAGTTCTACCCATACATGGATTCCTGTTGATCTAGGAGCATTAGGAGAGAACTCCTTAGTCCACCATTCCAGATAAAGGGGCTGGTGTCTAATTGTCCAAAATTCATATTGGAGAGCTCTAGCAGCCATTTCAGGCTTTTCAAACAAGAATACAAAGAAACCTTTTTTCAGGAATCTCACATTCAATACATTCATACCCTTCCAAGTTTCAATGATTGCCATGGGGGCTCTCACACCAGGCAAGTAACCTACCAAAGCATGGGTACACTCAGCCATTTCACAGAATCTGTGAGGAGCTTGTCATCAAGGAAAGCCAAAATGGACTTACCAGCACCTGAAACTTGGCGTATTCCTCTAGCAGCTGATTTCGAATTAGTTCATGCTCCTTGATCGTTTGTGGGCGACGAACTATCCTCTGTTGGGAGGGGAGTGGGGGTGGGTGGGGGTATCTCCTTGGTTGTCCTTAGCCTGCCCAGCATTTGCGTTAGTCTCTCCTGTTGTCCTCCTCCCGCTAGAACTCCATTGGTTCCGTCTGTTGAGCCTCCACCAGTTCTGTCTTTACCACAACCTCTGGCAATCCCATTGCTTTTGCATGAGTGGAGTCGTTCGTCCCTTGAGGTTCGAGCTTCATTGGCTCCTCCTTCACGTGGAATGATAGCTGAACTGAAGGTTGCATCCCCAGGTCCTGAAGCGGGTAATTCTCAATTTTCCCTATGCATATCTTCTCCTCTTCTAAGTTGACGAGAGCCAGTGGTTGCGGCTTGGTATAGTAGTCTTGAGGCCATGGTCCCATCTGGATAGGGAGCGCTAGCAAAAGCACGCGATCTCGGGGGGATGCTAAAGAATCTGCCTCGTGGCTTTTGAGCAGCATGTGGATAGGAAGGACGTACATGTCCTCCTCCTCTTCCTCCCTGGTTTCAGAAGGTTTGTGTCCATAGAGCGACAGTGGAGAAAAGAAATCTTCAAAAGCAAAAGCTGACAAGGGATGGTAATCTCTGTCTTTTGAAAGCTGCCTTGTCGTCCAAATTGATGTCGTCGTCTAGTAGCGGGAAAGGAAGCAGATCCTTGGACTCCGTGTCCTGTCTTATCCGTGAAGGTACAAGAGCTCCATCCGGTCAGTGCAGTATCTCGGTATCTAAGCATCACCATACGCTCCGTATTGGCGGCTGAAAGTAGTTGGTGGTTGGGGGGAGGGCGAATAGCGGAGGTGCTCATGGAGGAGCCTTCCACCCTCTATCTCGCTACTCTCTCCATCACCATCCTCCATCTCCAACCTCGAGTAATAAATTTTCACTAGCAATATTTAAGAAATTGTGTCTTCCATCTCATTTAAGCTAGAACACACAATCTTTCTCACCTTGGTAGCCTAAGACTTTGGATGCATTCTTCGTGAGTTGGCTTGGGAAGGGCCCATAGTGGGATGAGTAGGATGGACCATACTGGTGTGTCAGCAATGTGTTCAGGATTTGGGGAGAAGTAAGAGGTGAGGGGATTGACACAATTATTGCAGGGAGAGGAGTCCTTGAAAATAATGTGTTCGCTTTATGTATGGTGAAAAGCTTATACTTCGATGTGGTGATGCGATGGAAGAAGGGATAAAAGATGCTTATGATCTAGATTGAGCCCAATGGTAGGTAGCAATATGAGTAGCTGCAACAATTTATGCAAAGAGGTCGTTAATTTTAAACCAACTTTGACAAGTTGGTTTAAATATGCAAAAACCATGTGAGAGGTCTTGAGAGAATCCCAATGAAAGGATACACGAAAATAGACTAGGCATGGTGCAATGTTGGGATTTTAGAAGCTTGGTTCATTGGTTGGGTATACAGGTTATAACAGAAGTGGCAGAGGAGTTGTTTAAAGAGAATCTTGTTAAATGCCCTATCTCAAGAGGACATACTACTTTGGGTGTTTGTGTTTGAAATAGAAGAGTTGTGCAAACTTTGTAGTAACATGTAACTTACTTTCGGATGCTATCTTTGGACATGTGTCGACTAATAATCTAAGCAAAACCGTTTTTCGTGTATTCTAAATGGAAAGACGACTATTGAAGGCAAGAGGTACTAAATGACAATACAAGATTGGTTTGGAAACTCCCCCCCCCCCCTTCGGAGAGAGTATTTACTTTACTTTTGGTCCGATACGAACGGGAACGGAAGCCGCACTCGCTACGTGCCTCTTGCTGAAGGAGCAAGAGTGCTCAACGAGACCATGCGAAGTGTACAATCGACTGCGAGCTGAAGAGGAGTGTGAGGTTCAAGGGTCACACCAATGGTTGAGTAAGTTGGAGGATCACTATAAACTTAGCCCTAGGGATGACATAGAGAGTATGCTCATATATGGTGGAGACATCAACGTCAGGAAGTGAACACTGGGAGAAGATCCCCTATATCCACTTGGAATAGTTTAAGCATGAGATGGCTGAACATTTCTTCCACCTTTTGTTGTTGACCAATATGTTGCAAATGGTATGACGTGTTGCGACATGGTTCGGTTGTCACATGCACCCTTGCACTTGGGTGCAAAGTGACACACTGGCTACATCGACAAGTGCGTAATAGTTTTCTCTTAGGAGATTTTGTCGTATGCTATGACCCGCTTTGTGAGCCCTTGTCCAGGGACAAGCCTTAGTTCAGCCCTTGGAAGGTGTCTACGCGGCACATCAGTCCAAGATTCGGATCAGCAAACGGATTTAGGTTTGGGGTATCATTTCAGCAGCTCTTTTACAGTTTGCACAGCTCACTTCTCAGCTGTATATTTAAGCCATGTTGCCTAGTGTCCATGAACTTTGGAGGGACTTATTAAAGGAGGCAGATGTCCCCTTGCACTCAACTGGATTTTAAATGACTCTGTAGGAGTGAATCCTGTCGTAAAATTTTTAATTCCTCTCGAAGCATTCAGGAAAAAGAGTCTCCTATGCTCCTTCAAACCTATGATTTTACCACACTTTACACAAAGATCGAGCTGGAAGACCTGAAGTTTAGAATCAAAAAGCTAGTGGTTGAGTTTTCAAGCTGAGATTTGACAAAGATAGATGCATAGTGCTAAAAGTTGAGAAAACAGCTTTATGCTTTGACTTTTTGTGGCTAAATAATAAAGATCACGACATCGGTTCTAAAAAGAAAAGATACACAAAGGTAGTAAGTATTGAGATGTTTGCTCTTGGATAGATTTTCTTTTAGATAATCTTTACATCACAATAGGTGATTCTTTGTTTCAACAAATTATAGGAATCCCCATGGGCACTAATTGTGCTGTCTTTTTAGCAAACTTTTATCTTTTCACTTATGAATCTGCGTTTATGCAACGTCTTATTTCTATCAATACTTGCCCTATCATTTTACATAAGCTTAGCTAAGTTAGGTGTTTTATAGATGATTTATTTGTACCCGATGTTCCTGACTTTCAAGACTTTATGTACAAACTTCAAAGACACTTGTGTCTTTGGAGAAGGAATCTATCCTCGTGACTCTTGTGAACTGATATGCATTTCAAGAGGGGATTCTTGTGTTTTCTTAGATCTTAGACTTTCTCAATCTACCATAGGATTAGAGGTTGATATATACGATAAACGTGAACAACTTGAATATAGTGGTTTACACATTATAAAAATGTGTAACAGAGGGTTACTTTTTACTTAGGCTAAAAGTTAGTAGAAAGGCCTTTATTGGCTTGTAAGTGTTTTCTTCTTTTTTTAAGGGGATACCATAAGTTGCCACGTGGCATCCTAGGAGGTAATCCCGTAAGCAATACTGCTTTGTACTGCCCTGGGCCATACCTATATAAGGGCTCTAGTTGTACTTGGCAATTCATTCATAACTTGTACTCCATTACTGAAATAGAATATACAGCAAGAGTTCAATACTCAGCTGAATTCTAAAAAGGATTGACTTCCTTCTGTCCTTGTGCAGCCCCTCACAAGTCCCTGTTGAAGATCCAGCCCATGATCTTCCTCTCCTACCCTTTTCCTAAACAGAAGGTACTACACTACTTAACTCTCCTGCAAATTCTACTTAACTTGGTAGTGTTTACTGTTAGTTAGGAGAAGTCCTGTTGCATTGGTATCATAGCACTTTTCGTGGGAATTTGTGGGAAATTCTTAGTCCAATCACTTTGAAATGTGGAGCATCTACTCTTGAGCCTAGGGCCTACCTCTGTGCAAAAATTCAGTGCCAAAAGTGCTCTTTGTTGTGAGCTGCCACATGGCAGGCTCTGAGAAACCTTGATTTTCAAAGTGCTCAGAATTTGGGGCTTTTTGCATCAGTGGAAAGCCCTTCCCTGATCATTTCTATGGGTGAGATTCCTAAAAGAATGAAGGATTGAGTCAACATTGAGGTTTTTTTCTCTTTGGTGCAAGAAAGTGAAGAAAGCAACGATCTGCTGTTTTCCTGCACCAAATTAGGACATTCTTGGCTTGATCTGTTCGCCCTAATCTCATAAGGCTGCTCCCTTGCTTTGTGAACTATATCCCACAAAAATGCATTTTAGTGCCTTATCTGACAACTTATGTGTGAACTCCACAGGCACGTGAGCATATGCAACACAACCAAAAACTCTGAAGTGGTCCACTGAAGGCTTTCTCCCATGCCATGCCTCATAGGGAGTGATTGTCTTCAAAGCCTTTGTAGGAGCCCGATTTAAAATATAGTTGGCACACACATGAGGCCTTCCAGCCAAAACTTGTGAGGCAACTTCTTACTTGTGAGCATGCATCTATCCATTTCCATGGTGGTGCGATTCTTCCTCTCAGCTTTGCCATTCTGTTGAGGTGTAAGCCTCATTGTAAGCTGATGCATAATGCCTTTTTCTTTCAAAAATGTCTCAAATTCATGAGACACGTGTTCCCCCCCTCGATCTGTGCGAAGTGTCTGCACCTTGAGTCCTGTCTCATTCTCAACTATAGCCACAAAGTGTTTGAAATGCATAAACACTTCTGATTTTGCCTTGAGACCATAGACCCAAGTGTAATTGGTAAAGTCATCTATGAATGTAACAAAATAGAGATAACCCCCAAAAGCAGGTGTCCTCATGGGACTGCAGACATCACTGTGAATAAGCTGCAATTTTCTTGTAGCATTCACTACACCATCCTTCTTAAAGGGAAGCTTATGCATTTTGCCAAGAATGCAAGCTTCACATGCATGAGGAGGCGGCGACTCCAAAGGAGGTAATGCATCAACCATATCATGCTTCTGAAGTGTCATTGAGCTGCCATAGCTCATGTGCCCATACCTGGCATGCCATAACTGCGCATTGTGCATCGCAGCAGTGGGAGTGCTAACTAATAATGCAAGATGGGATTTTTTTCATATAAATCAAGCTGAAAAAGACCCCGATACAAAGTGCCAGACAACCTCAAAGCATATTCATTTTCTTTGTCTCTGACTGCACACTTGTCATCATAAAAAACAAGCTGAAATCCTCCTCTATTGAGTGAGGACACTGAAAGCAAATTCTTCTTTATACCTGGCACATAGAGTACATCTGAAATTCTGAAATCTGTGCCATCAGTGGATGTGAGAATAATGTCTCCCACTCCACATACTGAATGAGAAGAATTGTTTGCACAAGCTACCTTCTTCTTGGTGGGTGAAGAATGCAAAGTTAAAAACAGATTTTTTTTGGAAGTGATGTGCTTTGAAGCACCACTATCAAAATACCAAGTATGTAGTGTTTCATCAACACTGAAAGAGCATTCATCCTTTGAAGGATCGTAACTGCGAGTCAAAAAAGCATATGGGTCATCATGATTAGTGGCTGTAGTAAGTGCAAGTAAAAAAGGCATAGTGTTCTTCAACCAAGTTGGCTGCAACATCTCCTTCATCATGGCAATGTGGACCTGATGCATCTGATACAGCCATACCGGAATCCCTTTTCTTTTCTTTGGCTATGCACTCTCAGCCTCCCTTCGCTCAGCCTACCTACCCACCCTGCTCTGCCCCTCCGTTGGCGCTGCTTCTCCCGCTCGAGCTCCTCCCTGGGCGCTGCTGCAGCTACCCGCACCCCCCTTCTTGCTCCTCGCTCCCGCTCCCGCTCAGCCCCCCGCTTCCCTCAGCCACCCCTCCCTCCCCTCAGCCCGCTCAGCCCCCCGCCCCTCGCTCCCGCTCAGCCCCCCTTCTCGCTACCCGCACCCCCCCTTCTCGCTCCTCGCTCCCACTCAGCCCCTCGCTCCTCGCTCCTGTTCAGCCCCCCTTCTCGCTACCCGCACCCCCCCTTCTCGCTCCTCGCTCTCGCTCAGCCCCTCGCTCCTCGCTCCCCTCAACCATCCCTCACTCCCCTCAACCACCCCTCGCTCCCCGCTACCCCCCGCTCAGCCCCTCGTTCCCCTCAGCCACCCCTCGCTGCCCGCTACCCCTCACTCAACCACCTCCCTCCCTCCTTTTCCGCTCATCCACCGCAAAAAAAATCCTCGCCATCTTAGCCTCTCCTCCTTCTCCACCTCTTGGTTGCCTCTCCACCCTCCCATTATGGGGGGGGAACCGGTGCTCCCGCTCCCGGCTGAACATTAACACTAAGATCTGCACCCGCACCCGAAGAGAATGGGGGACAAAGCCAAGAAAGACGAAAATAACCAAAAAAAAAAAAGCAAAAGACACAACTGAATTTGGAGGATGTGAACACACGTTACAACCGAAGTGGACTCGGGGTAAACAACAAGGCAAAGGTAGGACCCGCCTCAGCTTCTTCAGCCTCTATCTCTACCTCAACCTCAACCTCAACTCTCGCTACAGTGTCAGTTTCGTTTTCAGCTCCAACCTCAGCTCCCTCTATCTGTATCTCTACTTCGACTTCAGTCCCCGCTTCAGGCCCAGCTCTAGTTCCAGTCTCAGCTCCATCTACATCTACGATCAGTGACATACTCATGTCCATGGTGCCGGTTGTCCTGTTACTGCTCTCGCACAGCTTATGACCCCTACTTCAGAGGTGTCATACACTGTGCCGCATTACGCTTCACTCTCCCCTCTCCCTCTCAGTCAGCCCACCCTCCCACACCCTGTTGGGACTGCCTCATCCATTCCACTGTCATCTCCGTTCCTCACTCAGCCACCGTCCAGTTTTCGGACTCAGTCCCACTCTTTCATGCCACAGTCACCACAGTTTCAGCATGGACATGGGTGGATTGACACACCAGAGGCCCGTGAGACCCTACTCACGGAGATACATAGTTTTCGTGAGCGGGAGATGGAGTTGGCTCGTTTCGCACGGGAGCAGGTCCACTTCAACCAGGAGCAGAGCCGCATCATACAAGAGCAAGCTAGGGCCATTCGGGAGCAGGTGGGTCTTATTTAGGGACTCAGACAGGATATCATGCAGCTCCGACAGGAGGTCACAGCCATACACACTACCCTAGGGAGTACCTCGGTGGTCGAGGCACAGATTGCGAGCATGCAATCTGCTATTGAGGAGACTTCTAGATGGGTTGAGGTGGCCAAACGAGAATCTGCAAGGATCACCGTTTTGGCTATTCTCATGGAGCAGCAGCAGAGAGCCAGTAAGGCTCTCAACATCAGAGTACACGGGATCCCACGCACTGAGGCTACACCGATGGTAGATGCGACTGCGTTCGTGACTGCTACCCTGGGTGTGGTTGAGCACAGGATAGAGAGGGCATGGCGGGTGGGGAGAGATCCCAACCGAGAGCAACCCCTGATCATACGATTTCATGACACTCAGGCACGACTTTCAGCTCTACGACGCAGGTCAGTCCTTCGAGATCAGCCGGCGATCTCTATGGATGAGGACCTCACACCTCTACAGGTTGAGAAGAGGTGCTCTTTGCAGCAGCAGCGGGATCAAGCCCGAAAGGAGGGAAAGTGGGCAGTGGTACGAGAGGGACGACTTCTTACAGGCCCCCGTATGACACCTGCCCCCTCCCCTACATAGGGAAGCGGGTCCTATGGGACTCAGATATCCGAGACCCTGTCCTGCACCATTTGGAACTGTAATGGTACCTTATGGTCAGAACTAGGGAACTTCTCGGAATCCTATACAGGCCACAACATAGTCTTCTATTCAGAGGCACATCAGAGTCCATAGCGCCCTCTCCCAATAGTCAGCGGATATACATGGGAGTCTGCCTACAGAGATGAGACGAGGGGTACAGGAGGAGTTCGAGGTTCAGGTGGAGTTGCAGTCCTTTTCAGATCCACACTTCGGGGGATCATTTCAGTAGAGCAGAGAGGTACACATTCCAGATGTCTTTGGATCCGGATACGACACATGGACAGCCAGGATCTGTTTGTTGTAGTTTGCTACTTCCCCCCCGGACACCTCCCACTTTGCCAGAGATATTCGAGGTGATGATGAGACATCCCCATTTGCTGCCCTTTATAAGTCCATCGTTGACTTTTCTAGCTGCGGAGAAGTCCTTCTAGTGAGGGACTTCAATGCGAGAACAAGGGCCCGTCAGGTATCACTTCTTGATTTCAGAGATGATTCCACTCTACTGGCAGATGTTGACCTTGAGGAGGCAGGTATGCTACGGGTTTCGGCTGACAGGCGAGGTCCACTCTCATCCTATGGGCAGGCC